>NW_026623233.1:3571075-3665069 GCF_030028575.1 Malurus melanocephalus | reverse complement strand
TTTTGTTTTGTTTCATTTTGTTTTTCCTAAGTTCAAAGTTTCTGATGTAGCATAAGAATATAGAGCAGTGATATGCCTGAAACATGAAACTGAGGGGTGGTATCACATAAGATCTTGTGCAACATTGGTGCATCTGGGGGAAAACCCTGCTGCTGCAGAGTCAAACTCTGTTTCCTTATTTTCCTTCTTTCCTGAGGGCTTTTGGGATTTCCAGAATAACAAATAGGAATGGTGTTTGGGAGGGCTACCCAAAGTACTCCACAGGAGGAAGGGGTGTAAGGACCAGCAGAGTGGATGATCAAAGCTCCCATGTCCTGAGGCGATACCTGGTTTGGCAGAATAGATGTGTCCATTGGAATTGTTGGCTTGGATAACAAACACAGATAGACAGGAAAGAAATAAGTACAAGGTTTTCAGAGTTCATCATCAGTTTCACAATTAGTACTAAAATGCTCAGATGACTTTGGAGCTTCTTCAGAGATTACCTTTTTGTTAAACCTTTTATTAAAAAAGTGATTGTTTTTAGGACTCTCTCTCAGACTCCTCTCTTCTAATTTTACATGGATATATTTAACCTGTTCTTCTATATTTATATATAAGCAATGATGAAAACACAGTCTTGTCTTTCCTAAATTCTATGAAGCAAAAGGCTTTTATGATATAACACCATTAAAATACAATAGTTTAAATGCATGCTAATTTGAAACTAACAAGTGGTTTCATTCTTTTAGTAATTTTCAGTATTTCTCCAGAGATAGTTCTGGTAATGTTGTTGATCTCTACATCATATTCAAATGCATACCACACACTCATTATTTACAAGAAATACTACACACACAAAGATAAAATCAAACTAAAGATCTGAAAAACAGCCTGCCTGGATTAAAGAAGAATGCTTTTTATTTTCATTAGAGAGACTTATATTGTGCTTGCAGCTAGTTCAGAGGATCACGTACTTTTTTTAGCACTTTCAGGTWAACAACTTAAATTCTTTCTCTTAGTGAATTGTATTAGTTTTGTGGTGATGCATCAAGAATTTCATAAGACAATGAAACATCGTTTTGGGGGGTAATTACATATGTAGTGTATTCACACCTAGAATGTCCCAAAGCTCTCTGATCAAATCAGCAAAATGTGACAATCCTGGTCATTTCAAAGATATGAATAATAGAAAAGGACTCTGGAGGAGCAAAGGAAGACCTTACTGGTGCCACATCTGCAGGAGAGTGTCTAATTTGTCACCTGAGGGCCCATGGGTGAGGGAGGGGTTGGGAATACCTCAACTGGCATTTGAAACATACGGGACACCAGAGAATCCAGATAAGAGTGAAAAAGCCACGYGATGCCAGACTTCCTTAATTCTCATGAGGTTTATAAAGGCCATGGATTTACAGCAAGGAGGCAARTTTTGACCTGGTTAATGGCAAATAAACACTGAACTGTTCTGAGTGTCAGCTCTGTGCCTGAGTGCTCCAATAAATGTTTGACCTTGGAAAGAGTAGAGAGATGAGGAGTTCCCAGGTGTGAGGTGCACTACCAGTGCTACTCTAGTACAGACAAAATGTTACTTCAGTCTTTATTCTGTCCCATTTGCAACTGAACTGTCAATGTGACACTGACTGATCCCTTAACTGTGCTGGTTTGCACTCCTTTCTGGTCAAAATGTGCTGAGTTACCCAGGATTTACTTTTTAAATGGTTTAAAATAAATTGTCCCCAGCTCTGGGGATCCTGAACATACTTCAYTCAAAATAGGTTCAGACATTTTAAATAGCTCATCCCACAAACCAAGAACTGTGAAGAGGGGGATTACCATCAAATTGGCCAGTGAGTGTATCCAACAGCTGGGGAACAGCGCAGCTRGTGGCCCTTGCAGTGGGAACAGCTGTCTGCAGAACACACCTGGTGACAACCCCATTTCACTTCCCATTCCATCCTCGGAGAGTGGTGTGGGGATGTGCACACTGGAATGTAGCTGCCCCAGGACTTGGCCACTCTTCATCTCCTTTGGGCTCCTTGAGAAGGGATCCAGGAGGCAATGGCCATAGAATGTGATGGTTTGAATTTATAAATTGGGTCTAGGCCTTTCCTTTGGGTGGTGTACATCAACCAGTCAATTTAGATGAGGAAACTAACTTTTAGAGTAATAAATTAGGGAAGATAAATATCACTCCTCAGATGTATTAGTTCTGTTATTTTTAACTGTATATATGTGAAAGTACCCATAAATATGTAACTATAGAAGCTCTATGGACAACTTTGACTTTCAAAAAGTACCAAAGATTTCAGAAAGAAAGGYTGCATTTGCATCATCTATCAGCTAATCCTGAAGGATTGAAGGAGGTAATGAATTTAAAGGTAATCCCTTGCTATTCTCCAACCTGGAAAGATAGTGGATTAATAACTTCTTTTAGTCTTTGAGATGGAAGCATTAGTTCCAGAGAGAGTCTTCATAATGATAAGAACACATTCTATTTCTTTAATCTCCATATCCTGCAATGACATTTTAAAATATAAATGAAATGCACAGTATGACATTCCTATATTATTGTCTACATTTCAATGGATGCACATGCGTTTCCTGTAGTCAGATCAAATATTGAAATTTTTAGAATAAAGTAACAAAAAGTCAATGTAGAGTGTTGTAAAGTACTATTAATGGCTGAAAATTCATCATTGTGCTTTGTAGGGAAATAACTGTAACAAAAAAATTGTTTCACAAAATAAGAGCAGATATTATTACAGGAGTAATTTTGTAGTATTTGCTGAATTTAAAAAGTAATTATGAAACATTAATTTATCTTTAACAGAGACAAATTTATCTTTTAGAAGTGAGTAAAATGAAGGATTTTGAGAAAATATTCTTGTAATGTTGATAGCAAGAAAATTTATTCTAATTTGGGATTAAATTAAGTGTAAATTTGAATGTGAGGAGGGAAAYGAACTTGCTTTTTATGAGACATTATATCCATGTCTAATGCTCAGTATTGAAGAACATTTAATACAGTGAGTATTCAAAGGATGCTCACAACATTGTTTAAATTCAGATTAGCATGTGTTTTCCATTCATAAGAAAGGAGGATGAAAGGTGTTCCTACCTGCTGTTGGAGGAATTTTCAAGTCTGCTGATAAAGATCTGACAAAATACTGCTGCTGGAAGTTATTAAACATCTTGTTTGGAAACAAGATTACATAAGAGTAGCAATGCAGCTAAACACCAGACATTAAGAGTGTCAGCACCTGCCATTAGGGACTTTAGAATCAGATTTCATTTCAAAGGAATTTATTAAAAGAAATTTTTGATATTTTGTGTGGTTGTGTTTGAATGAGTATATCTATGGCAGAAAGTGGAGAGAAGGCAGGGTAGTTTGGATACACCTTTTGCTTTTAAAATCTGTGGGTTTCATCCCCTCCCTTTGTGGGCACTCATATAGGACTCAACATGCCAGATAATTATTTAAAATTTAGCGATTAAAGTAAACAATTCTCTAAACCTTAATGTCTTTCTCCATCTTTAGCTCTGGAAAAGCCTGCATAAATCTGTTGAAAATCTGAGGGGTTTTTCCTTCTGCAGCATGAAAACATAGCCATTGTCAAAGATGAGACAGTTAAGGTTGCAGTCCCATGTGCTGGCAGGTTACACAGAATTTTAATTTTCAGATGGCTGACGAGTGTTAAATGATTACTGATCACATATTTAGGATTATGAAGGCTTTGTTGGTCTCATAGATCCTGGTGAAGCCATCTGGGTACACTTCACTTTACCTCCCATGTCCACTGCCTGCCTGTTAGAACCTTGGTCCAACAGTGATCTCATCTCTGCTGTTGATGTKAAACTGAGTCCATCAAGTAATAAAATGATTTTGAACTCCTTTGTCTGTAATACAAGTTTTTTGAGGGAAACTGAAGGATTTGTGATTTGCAATAACAATAACAATTAAATCCCAGGCAAATTAAAAACAGGCATAAGAAAGTATACAACAGCTGACTAGCCCAAATTCTTTTTCAAGAAGAAAATTTTAGAAGTCCAAATCTTTCTTTGTCATTTCAAGTAATATTTCCTTACCACCTACTGCACCTTGTTTTTTTTTCTATATGAAGCTTGTGCAGATCTCCTGGAAAAGAGTGATGGTAAGTTGACTTCTGCCACATCTCTTTTGGAAGATTCTATTTCTAGAAATAAATTAATTTTAAGGGAAGAGAATTCTTATGAATATTCTGTTTAAAGATTACCAGCATTACAGGGATTTGRCATCTGAATATCTGGGAACTACAGTACAGGAGACAATACAGGACTAGATGGGTCATTAACTGGATCTGGGAGGGCAATATGTACAGTCCTCTCTAATCTCTCTGCCTTGATTCTCTAAAGAAAGTGATAGTAACTCTGACTCTTCAGCTGTGATTTCTGAAGAGGTTAATCTCTTCCCTGAAGAGCTTTGACAAGAATTTAATGGGCTGACTAAATGGGTTCCTCTAGATCTGTAGCATTCATCATTCCTTTTCTTAAGTGTTTTTTTCTTTTCTTCTTTTCAAAGTCTCTGTCTGCGTTGATGTGCTGTCTGACACACAGGAGTAGACAGGTCTATTTTCAGGCAGTTGTTAGATCATATGATGAAAGATGTTGGAAAGGACAGTGATGGACTGTATGAAAGAGGCAAGCCACCCTCTTGAAAAACAATATTTGCCTTTATCCTTTTCTAGTACCAGAGATCAGTCTTAGAGGAAGGAGGGGAGCTGYAAATTGGCAGTACAATCTGCCGTATGAAATTACATGCAAAGGAAACAGATCTCTGGAGATGAGGAAAGCAGCACCAGCTCCTCTGCTGAGCCCAGTGTCTATTATTGGTTTATTTTTGAAAGCATTCCTTCTGCACTCACYGCGGTTAAGATTTCACCATAACACTCAAGGCCGAGCTGGCTGACCTGGTGCTGTTCTAGGAAGTATTATATTCTTTCTGCATTTCTCTCCTGAGACGGATAAAAAGTTCACATCCTGAAGGTGCACCTAAATCTTCGAGCTGCTAACCTTTAGTCAGAGCTACCTATGGCTTGGGTGAGAATGTGAGGGGTTTTGGCCTCCTGAAGCAGCCTCCAGAGGCTCCCAGCACCGTGTGCCTGTTTAATCCATCACAGTGAGACAAACGTGTCAGAAATCCAGCACAGACTGACTCTTCAAGGCTGGAAAAGGGAGAGACTTAACYACACCATGACTGTTCCTGTGTGGCCTCAGATGGCTACTTAAGCACAAATGGGGAGGTTTCTGTGCATTGTGGAGAAATTAATGCTGCAGCACTTGTGTATTTATATACTGAATGACCTCTGTGATCAATAAATTCACGTATAAGTACGACAAAGTTTACCAGTGACCTATTCCCTCTTGCCTCTTAAATCTATATGAATGTCAGCTACAAAATACATCAGCCACCACATACTGCCATATATGCCTCAACAGAAAAAGTAGAGGTGGGAAAGAGTGATTTTCCCCCCCCTTTTTTGTGAAGTATATAGCAGAACCTTTTGTCTGGTGCAGACAGTGCATTTAATGGAGTGAAAAAAAAGGTTACAGCTTAAACTTTTGTTGGAATGCCAGACCACTGAGGAGTAAAATAAATGCCCTCACGCACTGATGAAGAAATGTGAAGAAATACAAGTTCTTGCTTTCAGCRGCCTCAGTAATTAGCTCATTTTTGAACACAGAGGCATCCTTTGATACACAGAATAGTTAATGATAAATTTTTGCTCAGTGCAGGTCAATTTTAACTAAGATTTGGCAACATAATGGGGAATTYATTTATTTAGGTACTTGTTTCATTGCTAATCATATGAAGTGGTATTCTTTAATCTTAGCCATACCTGAGTCAAGATGAGTTATGCCATCATTTTAAAGGTCTGAAGTTTCATTCYGTGCAATTAATTAGCAATGTATTTTACTAGCAGTACTTTAATATTATTAGCTATTAATAGGTACTTTATCATCTAGAAAAAATGTATTTGACAACTTTGATTTGCCTAATAACTCTCAGTTCACTATATGATGCCTCCAATCTTTGTTATTAATTATCTAAGAACAGTCACATGCACATATTTTTTTTCACTGGATAGTACTTAAAAACTGTAAAAGTCACCTAAAATTCCATTTAGCAATATATCTCATATATTCTCATGTTCTTTATCTTTGGTGCATGCTATTTCTACAGCTCCCACAGAGATGAATTTGTCCTTAGCTGGAATTTCATTGGCTCACTCTGCCAGCTCTGGAAATGCCCAGATGAAGGCCAAAGGATGATCAGTGTGACGTCTTTATAAAATCAAACCTTACACCTACATATGGAACAACCAAACAGATTTGCAGCTGTGTGTGTATGTGATGGATGTGTATGTTATGTATCTGTAACTTGTCCCTAGTCTACTCTCTGCCTTTTTCTACCCCCTCCTTTTGCATATGAATGAATGATGCTGGCACTTCTTTGGTAAAAAAAACAAAAAAAACCAAAAAAAAACCCAAAAAAACCCCCCCATAAACTAAAAACAAAACAAAACCAAATAAAAACCAAAACAAAAAGGAAAAAGGTTATTTCCCAAGCATGTTTACTAATATGCAAAGCTTAACAATTTAATGATTTTATTGTTCCCTTTTCATTACAGAACTGATCCTGTGTGTTCTAAAAAGCAATACCATGTCACCAGGAATTCATCTCAGAATGGCTGTCTGCCAATGCTTAAACAAGTTAAAGTTTTTTGAACATGGATGGATCTCAATCTGTCCCATATTGAAAGATGAGAATTAATAGCAGGCTTCCACTCAAAAATAATTTCTTCACAAGAATAGAATATAGAGAAGTGCYAGTATCTTTCACACAGACACTTTTCAAGCAGATGTTACATTTTTATCAACAGAATTAACCACTGCAAAGTAAATAAACCACAACACAGTGGTTTTAATTTAATTAAACCCAGAGCTTGCCATTAGAAACCAGTAAGATATACAGAAAATGTGATGTTCAATTAATTGAACCATGTATAGACATGAAAAGGGTCAACCATAAAAATTGGGCAGGTGATGTAGTTATATTCTTATGACAAGAGGTGAGAAGGCAGCACTTACTTTTTCATGGTAATTAATTATCACTTCTCTCCCCCACTCCCTGTCTAACTTAGAAATAYCTTGTAATCAGAATCTTACTAAATCTTGGCACTCAAGGACAGAAAGACTATTCTGGAAGAGCCAATGCATTGTAGTTCTAAATTATTTCCATACCAGAAATCAGAAAGGCAAACTGCTGGGGGAAAAATCCCCAACAAACAAACGAACACCATAAAACCAAACTCCAAAAAGAAATAATGCTGTACAGTTTTTTAAAGACATCATTGGGACAGAAAGATAAACACATATATCTATAAATGCATACATTATAAACAGTGAAACCACTTAAATTGTCAAATTAATTGAGAAAAATGAGTTAATTGGATTCCCTTCAACAGTTCAGAACTCCCACTGTTGGCTTTATGGAACCTCAAGCAGGGGAGGGAGAAAAGAAATAAATACTGGGCAACTTCCATAAACTATATAAACAGAAGCTTGTGTGAGAGTGTTTTTTCTTTGCACAGAACTACACATTTCACCCACCTTTCTTCCCCTTCATGCCCTTGTTTCTTTACCTGCCTTACGAAGCGTGGCTGTGCCCTATGTGTGAAGAGCTCTCATCTGCAGTGCCAAGATCCATGGAACCCTGGCCCGTAACTGCTCCTGTAGGAGAAATAATCGATGGTGGGGTGGCCCTTGGCTCTCTGTGCTGTAGACCCAATGATTTACGCCTGCTGCACCTTTCCTTTCATGGGAGCAATGCCTGAGTTAATAAGCATTTTAACATTTGAGGTGCAGGGTCTGGAGACAGTCAGGATGGGCTGCTTTTCACTGCAGTAAGAAAGTCCTAATGGCCTCAGTCGGTTCAGCAGGGTCTTCCTCATTACCCTTCCAGGAGTTTTATTTCAGCTCAGCACCATGTGTCCATAGTCTTAAATGTAAACCTGAGGAGCAGCRATGATCACACAGAAAAAGACCAGAAAAACAATGGCTTTCCTTCATTACTACAGGCATGGAAATTCTATCTACTTCTTGGTGTTTCTACAGAATTCTCTGAGACACTTCTGCTTGAAAAACACTAAGTAAGATTAAAATACAGATACTGTAGATAAATATACTTTTGTTGTTGGTTATAACATTAATTTATACTCTTAAAATTCCATCTCAATTTCTATGTTGTTTTCCAGCTGAACATGACCTTGACTTTTCATACAAAGATACAAAAATATATTCAATATTTTATTCAGTCTTTGAAGGAGAACCTTGATTGGAACAAGATTATTGTAATTTTGATCTGCAACTTTCCTTTGCCTTATATTAAAACATAATTTCAAAGAATTTAATTCAAAATATGTTTGGAAGAAATAAATGGAAAACAGACACCCATCCTCAGTCATTTTAAACTGAATGAGGTTTTTATTTCAGCCATCGGGAATCACACATGATTTTGAGAAAAATACTTGGTTCCCCAAGTCAGAAACCAAACATCAGAAGACAATATTCTCAAGAGTGTCGTTGTCAGGAAAGTGGTTCTTTCAAGTGGTCAGAACAAAGGAAGCTTGGATATTCCCAACTAATGTTAAGATTCCACTATCAATACCCTTAAACTTTAGTCTATGTCAATCAAAATCCCCATTTTTTAGTCTATTTCTAGAGGATCTGGTTTTTTTTTTTTTTATTTATTTCTTTTTCTTATTTCACACAATGCTGAAATTACAGAAAAAAATGTCAGTCAGAGAGGGGGATGGCAGGAATCCAAACCTGAGTTCTTGTTATGAGAAGAATTCATTGTGGCYCCATCCCCTAACTGCAGCTCTGTTTCATTTCCACTCTAAACTTTGAACAACCCTCACTTAAGGATTAGTTAAAGCTGAGTTAGAATGCTGCTTCTTTTGCTCAAATGTAATTTGAAGTCATGGCATTTCCTGAAGACAACTTTCTCCCAAACTCTTGAGAAATCTGTCTTTAAAATCTCCACAAAATAAACTCTTTTTAAACTTGTTTATCTATAAAACAAAATACTTCTATGTTACGTGGTTATATAGTTTTCATAACCTGTTTATAATTAATCAAGAAATCCACCAGATACTGTGTGCACTTCCTTTACGAAGTACTGCCCAATATGGCTTTGAAAACACACAGCTAGCAAAGAACTTCATATGAAAACTGTCAAAGGAGTTACACAAGAGAAGAACAAAGCTCTGGTGTTTGTTTTTGGATTGGTTTGGTTTTCTCCACAATGATTGAATATCGTATCACAAGGCTTCCTCATCCATTCCTAGATGACAACACAACAAACTGTGTCACAGACTTGTAGAGGAGTGAGAATTTGGTGTTGTTACCATAGGTATCTAAGCCACATTAAATGCTGCAGGTGTCTGACCCAGCTTCCACCTGTACAAGAGTAAGGGTGTCCCTTGGTCCTGTCACATCTGCTGGACCTGTGTGAATGTCAGACTCACCAAAGATTTGAAATCTCACTGTAAGTTTACAGACTGACACAACTTACCTGCTCCTGGAGTGTGGTGAGTGGAGCAGGACATTTATTTTATTRGAGTCTGGGTCGAGTGCCTTGGTTAATTACAAAGCTTTTTCATTTTTTTAATGAAGCATTCATTAAAAATGACCAGATCCCTGAGGGACATAATTCAAAACCAGCTTCCACCTGGACATAAGGCTGTTGATGCAGACTGGTCCTTCAGGGCTACTCTGGGACCAGTGCTCTTGAATATAAACGACATAGACAGTRAAATCAAGTGCACCTTCAGCAAGTTTGCAGATGACACAGCACTGAGGGGTGCATGTGACACACCAGAAGAACAGGATACGATCTGGGAAAGCTGTACAAGCTTGAGAAATGGGCCCATGAGAACCTCATGAAGTTCAACAAGTTCAAGGTGCTGCACCTGGGTCAGGACAGCTCCCAGTATCAACACAGKCTGAGGGATGAACAGATCTGTTGCCACAGTCTCAAAGACAGAATATTTTTTRTCTTTGTGAAATGGTTCCCAATCTTGTTTAAATTTGTCCTGGAAAACCTGTAGGTCTGATTTTTTTTTTTCCTGTTGTCTGCCTTTCCTTCCATCAACCAAACCATCAGCTCTTTTGGTTTTTGTTTCTTTGTTTTCCCATGAAGGYGTAACACAATTTCTGGAGGAACCACCTTGTCAGAGGGTTAAAAAGTGAGAAAACACAAAGCAGCTGCTTTCTAACTGAAGATATGTAATATTTGTTAAAGTTCTTACTAGCAGTACAAGGTAATATTTTGCTTAGTTTATTCAAATAGAAAACATAAAATTTAATATGATAAAGAATTTCCTACTAATGAAAAAAACCCACCCTACGACACTGTAAATTGCATGCTTTCCTCTTCCACCAGAATTAATGAAATATGAAACTTTCTGTTTATATGGACATTGGTGTGAAAATTAATAACTTCATAATTTAAAATTATTTTAGGACAATTTTATTTGTATTCACAACGGAATGKCAGCACAGAACCTGTACAGTTATAGAGCAATACTAAAAATTTAATGTAGTTCCAAGAGTTTTCGTGGGGGGATTATYCTAGATTTACTGTAGCTGACAACCCAGTTTGCCACATAGTTTGCAGAATTAATTCTCTTTTTCAGCTATAAAGAATTCTGCTGATCAAGACTCTGTGGTTTATAGCTAACAACTTCTAACAAATGTTTCCATGTTTCAGTATATGATATGTAATAAAGGCCCAAGATCACTCACTAGTGAACATAATTTTCATTTTTTAATCCAATTCATCTTTTACTAGTCTCTCTTGAGCAAGAGMGATATCTTGGTACCCAAACCTTCAGATTTTTATTTTACTGAGAATTTAATGGATTTTTTTTCAAACTGAAAGAACAAACAATAAGGTTTTTTATATACTGTTTTAAACTTCCCTAGCTCCATAAAATCTGATGTCATAGAATTAGTACCCCTTTAGAAACAATACTTAAATTAGATTTCCCTCCTCAGTAGATAATCAAACTGATCCTAAATGATAGGAAAGCAATGCACGGATCTTCTCCTTTTTCAAGAGGACATGGGCTAGTGTTTGCTTTGCTGGAATACTGAAAGGTCCATATCTGCAGGAACATGAAATTATGTCCTGAACACGAGGTAGCATCTGAGCATTTCTGGCAATTTTTATCAGATATGATCTCCTATATAAATATTATATTCTATACATAAAATAGTTGTTTCACAGAAGAAGGGAAACTATGCACCTTTAAGCACTGTTTCTCAARTGTTCTTATTCTCCTACATTGCTAATAATAATCTTTAAACAAAAAATGAAGCAGTATAAGCCTTATTTCTCAGCCTTCCTGCCACCAAGTATTTTTTTCTTTCCCTATGCCAGATGCTCTCAGCAAGCATTACTAGGTAGAGGCTTAAAAGAGGAGTTTAGAGTTTTCATASATCTTAAGGGGCTGGTTCAGGCTGATATGAGAATCTGAATGCTGTTTTTACTCAACACATTGCATTATCTGTGGAATGCATGGGCTTCTCTTGACTCCCTGTATATGGATTTTGTTTACCATCCTCCTCTCCATGACCAGCTACAATTGTGTATGCCTCTCCTATGCAAGCTCCCCACTCATCTGAAAACACATCCAAATTYGTATCTGTCATTGTTGGGCATTTTCATCTGAGGAATGCAGATGTTCCTTCACAAAGAATTTCTGGGGAGGGTTCCAYAGTCCTGAAACACTTCTGTAGAAAGCACACTCTCCTAATCTTCCTGTTTAAATTTTTAATTGTACTTTAATTTGTTTCAGGATCACTTGCCTTTCCACCCTGGAGAATAATCCGTATCACTGTGAGTGTAGAAAGYTCAAATCCAAACTTTCCTTAACTTGTAGCTATCAGTAAGCATCTACATATCATTTTGTGTGAAGTTTTTCACTGAACCTGCCTTGATTTTAGTCTTTCAACTAAAACATATCCTATGGGAGACTTCCAGAGAACTCCTTTGTTCTGAATGGAGATTTTATTTAGGAAGCAATTTTTTTGTCTTATACCTTTTGGGACACTGTGATTACCAAAGCTTAGTCAGTTTATGCTTATACCTGATGTGTACAGATGCCTTGTTTCAACATTGCTGTGTTCTTGTACACATTATAACGTTACTACAAAAACATCCTTCATATCAAGCAAGGCTTTTATACTTGCCAAACTGAATACAAAATCCCATGGTTTTTGTTTTGATGAGAATCCTGCTAATAAAAYAACAAACATAGAAAGAGATAATAAGGAAAATGTTTCTGAAAAAGTATAGTGTAAAGAACTTCGTATTTCAGGCTTGTGGAATAACATTTTTCCTAAAGACTTTATTCCCCAAACTTGCCACATTTCARCCCTAATGTGCGTTGAGGTGTGTTACAAGGAAACACCTGTTTTTTTAGTAGCTGAAATCWAACATTATAAAATATACCAAATGTTTAAGGAGAATTTCCTTGGAACCTTAGATGTGGGCAGTACCAAGACTGCTTCCTTTTCAGTCTACTACTTTATTCAAGATATACGTGGAATGCTTAACATTTGTCAAGCAAAGCCTAAACTTACTTTTGATGATTAAACCCATGTTGATTTGTGAACATAGAGAAATTGACCCATAGGTAGGCAGATGAATGTTCTTTCTAAATGAAAAAGAATGACTGCTCTGAAAAATACTGCTTACCATAATGTTCCTTTCTGTTGCATTTCACTGTTCAGYAAAAGCACAAACTGGAACCCCTCACTKTTAATAAGGACGCCTTTGAGAAGRTGAATTAAGTCTCAGACAGAAGAGRTAGGTGAACTTGTCCTAACTGTGGRTGGTGCAGTAATTAAAAGTCAGGGAAACTGCACYTTCTGACAGTTCATTAGACAAAACAGTATGTGGAAAATGTTTTGTCATGTCTAATTGCTACAGCTGCTTGTATTTCTCTGTTATACTGGGACATCAGCTATTCATAAACCAGCAGGAGGAATTAGTCTGCAGAAAAATGTACTTTTTATGTTACATCTGTCATTCAATGGAATCAATGCCTTCAGTCTTTAACTAAAAGCTTAATTTAACTATGAGACAGGGCCAAAAAAAAAAGAATAGAAAATCTATATCTAGCAATAGTTTTAGAATTGTTGAGTTGAGCCAGCAACATTACTTAGGAGCACAATGCTGTCTGAGAGGGATTATACTGTGTTGTCTATCAAAATAATTTTTACATATACATTACTAAGCAGTTCCAGATGTGAAATTTGAGCTAGAGCTACTGGTGCTGGAGCCTTCTTGTTTCATCTCACAGTGTGTAGAGAAACTATCCTCAGTACATAGGTGAATGATCTTACARTACAGCAGCAGAAATATTTCACACTGATGTTCGGTATTTTCATTCATATTTTCCATTATATAAAGTTTTAGGATGCAATTTAGTTTTTCCATAATAAAATAAGGGGTAATTCGCAGCAGGGCAGCTTTTGGGCTTAAGTTGATTATAGTTCAGTCATTTTCACCATTGCAYTGTGTCCTAGCTGAAGACTTCATGGGTATTTTCAGACAGCTTTTGGATTTCAACAGAAGTGACTGGATTGACATGAGACCAACTGGAATCACACTCTAATTCATGACTGCAAAACKGAAGTTTTTAGTTTTCCAATAGAGGCCACATGGTTTAATGTAGCACTGACCTGCAAATGTTTGTAATGCATTTATCATTATCAGGATTAGTTCATTCATATCTTTTGGTGTAACTGCATACAAACCAGGTAATTATTAAATTCTTATTGAATATTGAATTCTCTACATCGATCAGTAGTTAAGGGATACAGGGAGATCCACAGAGTGTCTTATCTACTTCAGTCCTCTTATCCTAAGCTTTTATTTCACTACTGAATGCATACACATACTGCTTCATGCTCGGAGTCCTCTTCTTCAGCAGGTTTTTGTTTGACAGTGAAAACAAATTTTTTATAAAGAACTTGCAAACATGGCTCTGGAAATTTATGGAATGTGGTGGAAGACTCTTACACGTTGCATTTTACAATGGTGTGAAAAGTAAAAAATWATGATGATCATAAGAACAATAAATAATAAAAAATCAGATTTACAAAACTTCACTAACACTCTTGAAATTGATTCTTATGTATAAAACTTATAGTGAGATAGTTGACATAGTGAGAYAGTTGACATGGTTGATGGCTCCAGTGTTTGCAAGTGGTTTTACATAAAACTCATGTAAATTTTCCACCTTTTACAGTCAGCAGTTCCTTATGCAAGAATGATTGGACTGATCTGTGGGAAATATTTGCATTCTGGCATGTTGGATAAATTGTGGTCTGGTGCCATTCCATGCAATTACTGAAAGTGGAATGGACTGCTCAGGGAAGTGGTGGAATCACCATCCCTGGAAGTGCTCAAGAAATGACTGGATGTGGCAGTCAGTGCTATGGTTGAGGTGATGGTGGTGCTCAGTCAAAGATGATCTTGGAGGTTTTTCCAACCTTAATGATTCCATGCTTCTATGGATGAAAATCTTGCAGTATACAGCTGCAAAAGCAGAGACATTAAAGCAAATAAAGAGGATATGATGCTATTTCAAGAGATTCTGTGAATGCATGCAAAAAAAAAAAAAAACTTCAAAAAAGCCATACCAAAAGTATGATTTTCAAAAGTATTCAGCATTGGTGGAAAAATTGCCTTGATTTTAATAGTAGCAATGTTAGGGTGGTGCATTTAAAAAGACTGATTTGAAAGAGAASAAATTTAATCTATGGCCAGTGGTGAATAAAAGCCTCCACAAAGGAATAGTTCAGAGCAGAAGACCAGTCTTGGGTCTGATTTATTCTCTTGGGAAATTTTCTCTCTCCTTCAATTTTAGAAGAAAAAAAGTATTCAGAGAATAATATTAAAATCAAAAAGGATTAGTGGTATGAATCACTTGAATGCATTTTGAAAAAAAAATGCTTAAAAGTCTTTATTCCATATTGTATTCATCAATATTTATGTAAAAAGACACTGACTTAAATTAAACTCTACAAACATATGTCACAGATGTATTTATGAATAAAATTAAAATTATTAAAAATTTGGAAAGTCTGCTTTTTTTCTAGACAAGTATACAAAACAAGGATGAAAGAGCCCAACTGCCTGTTTTCTCAACTATGTGGTAGACAAAAAAAAATCCTAAGTGGAAAAGAATACTCATTAATTATTCCACAATTAGGAGTATGCTGAATTTAACATTTTGGAGCCAGTGAGTTTAAGTGGTGTGTAAATTCTGTCTCACACTGAAGACACTCCCACAGAGCTCAGCTCCATCCTTTCTAGCTGTGCATAATGAACCTCGTGGCAGAAAAGATGACTTGGTACCAGGCAGTGACTTATAAACAAACACAAAACACATTATACTTATTTTAAAAACTAATAACCTATATTTGGCAAACACCAGACATGATTAGGAACTGAAGATGTGACCTTATTTTTCCTGCCCTGTTATTGGTTACCTGGTATTTTAAGCAGTTCTGTGTTGCTATTCTACCTTAACTTTGTCTTTAGTAACTCTACTTTGATTCTTGCACCTTAATACACAGAAATCTGCCATCTCCTTGGATGTCAGAGAATAGTGCACAAAGGTGTACCTTATTAATTTCACTGATTCTTCATCTTCTGAGTTTATTTAAAACTATCTGTATCACAACAGCATCCAGAAGCAAAATCACTTTTTTTTTTCTATTATAATTGATTCTTCTTAAAACTAAACAGATTGTGTTAGTCCCTGTCACAAAGCTTAGATGGAGAGTTGTAACCTGTGAATTCTAGGTATGAATTTAAAATTTTCTACTAGATGGCATTTTAACTTGTTTTTTTTTTGTTTGTAATTTTACTGCAGGACGCCCCCTCCCAACATAAGGATTATTTACCTTCAAGACAAGTAAAAGTTTTTGAACATATCAGCAGGAGGAATGAAACAACCCTGTGCTACAGGAGAAGGAAAAGGAATTTTGGAAGAATTTCAGGTTTAGGATCAGAGCCAGACTACTGTGTCTAACCTGTCACTCAAATTCTCATCACAGTCCCAAGGTCAATCACTCTGACCAGGATAATGTGGTGAACAACTGCACTTTACTTTTAACACTGCTGGAGGTGAACATCTTTAATCTTTGCAATTTTTCCTTTAAAGTACCTTTCACTGTACCTCTTAGTGGTAAAAGTTTGTGACATTTACACTGTCATTCATCTTTTCTTTTTTCTTTTATTTTCTTTTACTTTCTTTTTTTTCCCTTCCCTTCCCTTCCCTTCCCTTCCCTTCCCTTCCCTTCCCTTCCCTTCCCTCCCCTTTTTTTTTTTAATTAATTAATTTATTTTTTATTTTTATTTTTATTTTTTTTCTTTTCAGGACTGGAAACAATGCATGATTGATGGGCTGAAAGATTTATATCCTTCTATTACCCAAGTTCTGGACACTACCACTCAATGTCTATGAGAAATGAGGMATCCACAACYTCTCTGGGCAAYCTGTTCCAATGCCTCACCACCCTCATGGTAAAGAGTTTCTCCTATTTAGGATGATTTTCTCCTCATATCTGATCTAAACCTCTCCTATTTCAGTTTAAAGGTGTTCTCCCTTGGTTTATTACTACATGACATTGTAAAAAGTCCCTCTCTCACTCTTTTGTAGGTCCCCTTTAAGGTACTAAAAGGCCTCAATGAGATCTCCCTGGACTCTTCTCCAGGCTGAACAATTCCACTTCTCTCAGTCTGTCTTCATAGGAGAGGTGTTCCATGCCTTCAATCCATCCTCATAGTACTCTGGACTCACTCCAGCATGTTTGTATCTTTCTTCTTCTGAGGACTTCAGAGCTGGACACAATTATTAATTTGGAAAATAGTAAGTTATTTATTATTATTGTACTAATGATCAAATGGTTCATTTTGAAAAATCCACTGTGACTGCCAATTTCTTTTCCAAGACTCCAATGGGGACAAAACTCTAGTGCCTGGAATGTTTAGCCTGAGCAGGAGCACTAAGTGAAACTGTGGCACGACCCTGTTAAAACCTGGTCAAATAGATGTCCTTACACKACACAGGTAATAAATGATATCTGTTGAGAAAGAAAGAAACTGTCAGAAATGTACCTTTTGTGTTTGGTTGAAGGTAAATTTTGTTAAATGTACCTGGCAGATAAGACTTAACATAAAAAGTCATAGACACAGCATAGATAGTAGTAATAGACCCTGATAGTTGTTTCCTTTTATTTAGAGACGTGTGTTCTCCATTTTATCTTTCTGATTAAATGAATGAGAATTCTTTTTTTTTTTTTTTTTTTTAACCTGGACATGTGATTCTGAAATCTTTAGAAAAAATATGGGCAATTTACAGCATGAAATAAATGACTTTAATGGAAAACTACTGAGAAAATTACTTTTCTGGAATTTTTATAGCAGTTTAATTTCCTCTTTTATATGCTATATTTTCCAGTGTTCACTGTAGATGAGCTATTTCRCCACACAGAACCTCTAAAATAAGTTTTATTATTTTAAACTTCCTTTTTCATTTGTTTTGGAGCACTACCTTGGCTGCTCAGGTCCTCTCATTTTTTTTCTGATGTCTGAATTGTATTTTTCTAACAACTAATGATTTGAACATTTTTAAGCATTTTTAAGCCTATCTCAAGAACACTAAATTTCCCAAGTGGGGTGATCAGTAGCATTTCAAAGAGAGAATAACCAGAAGAGTACCTGGAATTACAGGTTGTTTGTGAGAATATAATCCTATGGATAAAATCTTTGTGAATTGACCCGTAACTGACACAATTTCTGTGTGGGAGCTGTGAATTTAAAGAAAGTGATGTCTTGTTGCAGGACTCAAAATCAAAACAGAAGCAACTACTGTGCCAAATGAGTTGAACCAAAACTTGTTCTTCAGAGGGCGTTATGTCTAGGTCTGAGGATTGTTATTTAGACTTCTCTCTCTGTTCCTTTTTTAAATGTCACATTTGCTTAACCCAATAACTCCCAAAGCAATAGTTTTCTTAGTTTGTTTTTTGGTGTTTATTTTTAGCATGTTTTGATTGGGGCTTTTTATTTTGCACACCTTGCTTTACCTCTAAATTGATGAAACTGTGATTGTTGAAACCCATAGCTGGTACAGCATGTTGACTGTTCAGATGAAGGCAAATCCTACCATGTTACTACCTACATACAGATTGATTTAACTCTGCACAGATTAGAAAATAAACCTATTCATAATGACAGACAATTTAGCTTTTCTGTACAAATCTATTGGTTTGCATGTTTTTTTGGCTCATTAGAGAAAATTAATAAGGTAATCAGGAAGGCACCATTAAAGAAACACTTTATTAAGGCTGCATTCATCTGGTGGTGGACAATTTTATGCAATTGCCCAAAGCTTTAATCAGAATTGTTTTTTTGAATATGCAAAACAGGTAAAGTAACACTTAASCTGGAACAAAAAGACAACATATGAAGCAGAAAATACAAGTAATTATTAAACATGGTGAAGAGTTGGCTGAATTCTGTTAATTGTCTGTTCTATAACAACACGATGAAACCCAGCATTAAAATGTAATTGATTATAGAAAAAAAAGTCAAATTCCTCCAATGCAACARGTCCTTTCATCTATCTTTTCAAAAGTTCTGTTTTTCTAAGAGCACTATTTTAATCTCTAAAAAATAGGAATTGTTTTTTAGAGAAATATCAGTTTACTGTTTGCTGTTGAAGTAACAACAGCAACAACAATAATAACAATAATAACAATAATAACAATAATAACAATAGTAATACTAAGTGCACTCAGATAATTATAACCTGCTTAATTTTATTCTTGACATTATATAGCACATCACTTGCATTGGTATCCGTCTATAGTAAAAATAATAGCAACATTATAGCAATCTAACAATATCCTTCCACTAAAGTAATTCCCTAGTAAATCTTTTTATTATTCATGAAAAAGCAATACCATTTTAAACTGGGTTAATTTCGATTTGGAAAAACAATTGGAGATACTTTTACAGAGGCCCATGTAATGTATAGTCTTGCTTTTCCCAAAGTTTTAGGATTTATTACCTCCCAATTATCTTGTATTAGTAATTCTGCAAATTCCTTGTCTCCTGCTAAGCATGAAGACATTATAGAATCTGTGCAGCATTATAATTCACCGCATTTTGGAATGCTTTTCCTAAATTATCCTTAAATATAAATCAAATTTGGAAGTGAGATTTATATACAAATTATAAATTTTAATCCAATATGCTTGTTCTGTTTCTAAGCTTCTGAATAGTCCACATGGACTTAATCAGTATTCAGTTATTTCTGCATCTATGTCTAGTATTTAATCTCTTGATACTCTTAAACAGTTTAACATTGTTGGGAAAATATTTTATTTTCCTTTCTCAACTTGGCTTTCCTTTTATAATMGAATTCTTAGCCAAGAGCCATACAAGGAACCTCCAACAGTTTCTGTCCAATTATTTCATTGCATTTTAAGAACACCAATTAYCATTCTTTTCTTTTTCGTCAACCCCCAACCCAGATGGTTCAAGCACAAGAATATTGATGCAAAACAATGGGMCATCCCTGCAGTGGGAGAGTGGAAAACTGATTTCCTACCCTGAGCCAGCAGGGATGCCTCAGCAGTGGACACTGCACGTTGTAATGATGTGATTCTACAAACAGCTCCAGTTTGCAGAGCTCACCCACAGACGTGGCTCTTCAGCTGCCTGGGTGATGCAAAACCTTTCCTCTCTTTGCCTTTGGTCAAACTGATAACTGTTTTCAGTCTTATATGGTGGATCAGGATGTAAAAGCAAGGGTAGTTTATCTTTCCACAGGGAATGATRTGGACTCCTCTTTTCCTTGCCTGTCTTGCTGATCAAAGATGCAACATGTTAAAACAGCCATTACCACATCAGATTAAAGGTCAATCTAGTTTAGTCCCTGATGATACCTGACAGCAGAAGCCTGGGGAAGAGTGAATGCATTCAAGAAGCAAATAGGAATAATTTCTCAGGTTTCTCTTAGGCTACAGCAATTTGACAGTCATGATTTTTTTCTGAGACAGAAATTGTGTTTTTCCATTTAAAAGCCTTTTTAGAGATTTCTTTCTCATTTTCTTCCAATTTTTTTGCTGTGATAGAGTTTAATATCCACAACATGTAGGACAGAAAATGTTATGACATCAACTTTATGAATTTATGACTCTTTGCTATTAATACTGCTGTGGTTATTATGATTTTAATAAATTATTATTCCAATTTATAATCTCTCTTTGTTGTTCCTCCATTATTGGAAGAGGTAGGGTGAAAAGGAGTATCTTACTTAGAGTTTAATATGTTAAAACCAGCACAGTACCCCAAGCAAATTTAGACTAATGTCTTTATAACCCAGTTTTTAAAATTATGTACATATATGGCTAAAAATTGTGCTTCATAAGGGCCTAGACCTTCTCTGCAACATGAATCAAATTAAAAGTTTTTCTAGTGATCAGCGCTGAGCAATATAATTTTATTACATTGTGTATGGACTGAGCTAGCATGAAGTAATGTATAACTTACCCCTTACTGCACATGAATGCAACATTTTTTCAGGTAAATTGCTGTATGCACAATAAGAGAGTAATAATATTGTTGATAAGCATATTTCATCAAAACTATAAAAGCTGGCTTCAGCTTTGTTTCTTAGATTGTTTCTAACTAAATTATATCTCTTATGAAAAACTGGCTGTTTCTTAGTCTTTGTCTTGGAATAATTTGAACTTCTATAATTGTCTCAAAGATCTCAGACAACGATTTTAGAAAAGAAATCAATAGATTTAGTTTTATAATTTTCTTCTGATTCAATTCAATCKCACCATACCAGCATGTGGAATTTTGTAAAAATCATTGTGTTGCCATGAATGGGAATGGACACCCATAGAGTCCTACTGTTCATGGATTATATCCAGTATGCAGGTACTCTTAGGCTATACTCATTCCCTTTTCTACTTTTGACACCCATGCACTCAATGTTCCWTTTCCAAAAGGAAGAAGTCTGTCAGCCATTTTTTTTCATTATAACCAGACTACTATTCCTTCACCCAAAGGAAGTCTGGGGAAGTTCTTGCCYGGGGGCTTTTTTTTCATGCATGCACTTTGGTTTTTTCCAGTCTGTATTCTGGTTTTGTGACATTTTGGAACTGAATTCACCTGGGTTAGGAGAGTCTAGGTTTACAATAATACAATAGCTTGGGAGAGTGGGATACTGCAAACACTCTTGGTATTCCCAGTGGTTTTACAGAGACTATTAATTCAAATTCAGGGTCTGCCTTCAAGGTCTTCAAATGTCTTAATTTAGTTAAAAAAGAATGTAAAAAATGTTGGTAAATGGTACCTACAAATTGTAACACATTTCTATTTCAGCTACTTATTATTTTCAAGGAGTCCATAGTTTTGACAACACTTGTCTTAACATTTACCCAGGAGCTGACTGTGTTCACTGTGCTGGAACAACTCTGCTTGTCTAACATACCAAAATCTTCTGTTGTCAAAGCAATGCTTACCTGTACATAAAAAATTACAAGTGGTTTGTTCTCAAAGGAATGAGAAGGAACATCTTAAACTTGTTTATGTCCAGTCTTCACTTTCTCTGTAGYAAACTTCTGTCATGAAGTTTGAAAGTTTATTATTGAAAGGCTATGAGAATTGGCATCCTGGAAAGGAAGATGTTTCAGGGAGATTTTAATTGCAGCTTTTCCCTACCTGAAGGTATTTACCTACAGAAAAGATGGAARGATACTGTTTGGAAAGGCACATAGTGACAGGACAAGGGGGGATGGATTCAAACTGAAAGAGAGCAGATTTAGCTTGCTTTCAGAAAGAAATGCTTCACTGTGAGGGTGGTGAGGCACTCAAACAGGTTTCCCAGAGAAGCTGTGGATGCCCCATTCTGGAAATKTTCAAGGCCAGGTTGGAAGGGGCTCTGAGCATCCTGATCTGGTGASAGGTGTCCCTGCCCATGGCAGGGGGTTGGAGCCAGATGATTTTTAAGGTCCCTTCCAACCCAAACTATGCTATGATTTTGTGATTATGGGAAAACAAAATTCTCTACTCTGTGCAGAACAGGAGAGAWAAGGGGGACAAGAACAAAACAACGTGTCAGAAGTCAAAAATTTCACCTTATTTTCTAAAGTTAGAAGCTTAGATGTGATGATTATGAGGGGGAGGTAGTTACTTTGTTAAGATTAGTCATTATCTTAGAATGSCACAAAACTCCATCAACAAGTCTTTGATACTCTCATACCTTAGTGCACATTTAAAACAACATCTAATTGCAAATTTCAAATAAATTGAAAACAGATGTGCCATGTAGGACAAATTCCTCTCCTTTTTCTGACATAATATAGGAATTTTAGAATATTAATAAYTTAAAATATTAATGTGGTGTATTCTTTTTTAATTTCATTAACAAAAAGAATATTTTGATGTATTTGTAATTCTGGTAACAAATTGCTACATAGCCTCATTGTTCTTTTAAAATTTATCTTATTGTGGGTTCTGACTGTAATAAAAAAAAAAAAGACTGAGTTTCTATAAGCAAAATTGTACTTTATTCCTAATCCATTTTAGTGCACTTCATCCTATCAGAGCAGGCAGTRAATTCTCAATATTAACTGATGATTAAACAGCCCTGACTTCAGACTGTAAAATATAATGACCTGGAATTGGAGGCCTTTTTAAGAGTATATGCTTTCTTCAAAAACTTTGAGGTAGCAGTTGTAAAGCCATAGATTTTATCTATTTATTTTTAGCAAATATCAATAGCATATGAGACAATTTAGTACTCTCTGACATTTTAACTAACAAGTAAGATATTGACTGTCAGGTGTTTAAAATCTTCGATCAGGAGCTCTGTTCATAAACTTATTTGTGGTCAGGATCTGGTGRTGAGTCTCAGAATTCATTAAAAACTACCAAAATTCACTTATTAGGATAAAGGACTTTTCCTAGACTTTAGGCTTTAGATAAACCAGAATATTATATTTCCTGTAGGGTCAAAAGTTTTACAAGAGTACTAGCCCATTTAAAAATTGATTTWTTCAAAACCAGAATGTGCTATTTCTCTTAGGCAATACCTATAACAAATTTTTGGTAAATTTTAATGTTTGACGGAAAAAAAAGTAGACCCACCAAAAAACTCATCAGAGATATAAAGCTGTTGAGGAAAGCCAAATACTACATTTTCTTTCTCTGCTATGAAAACACATTGTCTGCAAGATAATTTATGTGGTTGTTAATTATATATTAAAAATGTTTTCTGGGAGAATATATTGTGACTTGACATACTTATTTGTGACCTAAATCTGTACATACTTTTTTGATTAATAAATAATAACTCAGAAAATCTTGCAAGTGAAGGTTGTAAATTAGGTTTAAAAAAAAAATCTATTTTTTCCTGACTCATGATTCATATTTCCTTTTTTTCACCTGGGACTAAGACTTGAAATTTTGAAATGCAAAACACACCAGATAAGTTTTGCAGAGGATTTCACTTTATAAATAATTGTCTGGKTTTTTTTCTGTTACTGTCTGCAACAAATACCAATTTCCTTCTCTACAGGACACCCTGGAAATCTATTATAATAATATGGATATTTTATGGGTAATATTTTTGCCTGAGATTGATTAGACAGTTTGAGATAGAGATTAGTTCTGGGCTAACTAATTTTATTTCTGCCAGTACAAATCTTTGTTATCCTTGTGGAAAATTAACAACCCTTTAAAATACACAACAGTATTTTCACTGACATTATTTTTAATATTKTGTTTCTGCTCTTACTCCACTTGTGACCTTTCAGAGGCACACAGAGATCCAAGAGAAGAGGAGCCAATAGTACATTAATTTTAGCTGTCCAAGTGACAGCAAGGAAACAAGAGGAAAAGACAGCCAGCCTGGGGCCACCAAGCATCCAAAACCAAACTTATTTAAGATAGCTGGGAAAAACATGTAAATCAATCACATCATCCCAGCAGGAGAATTTTACAACCAGGATGAGGGAAACACAGCACTGAGGAAGTTTCTGAAATATCCAGCCAGATACTGATTTTATTGATTTTTTGCCGGGTAACAGAGGATAAATAACTCTGTTCATCATATATCCATGAAGTAACAGTAGGAGTTAATTAGAACTCTTAAGTAACCAGTATTAATAGAATATTTTTAGTATGGTTAGAAAAAGAAAATGGTTCTTATCCAAAGTGTGTGGTGCTGATTTTTCTTTCTTCCATTGCCTATAAGAGATTTTCTGACTCTCCTTTTTTAGTATTAATAATGGCCTAAAACACAATTTCAAAACAGAAATCTTTCTCTTAGTCTACCTGGACTTTCTTGCTCACACATTTGCTTCTGAAGAGGCCCCTGCAGCTTGCAGTTGTCTTTTTAAAATCCTTCCCAAGAAAYATATCCAAGAGGATAAAAAATTTCAAGAGCTGCTTCTGCAATGACCTGTACTGGAAGCCAAAATGAGAATGGCAAGCAATGTGTCTGGGCCCTGGAAATGAAAATGGAAGAAGCATTAAAAGAAAATCACSAGTAGTGATTTGAACTGTGAATTATGCTGTCAATAGTGATCCCAAGATRTGAGTACTAAATGCATTCTTCATCGCTCTCAATTTCACTGCTTCTTAGGTTCAGAAAAAAGCCTATCAAAGCTTACAGACATCTAAAAAATCCAATTTAATTCCAGCACTTGATCACAAGAAGGGAAAACATTACAGTGAAGTTAGGAGAAATCTAAGCRTTTTCATCTGACAAAGTAAGAAAAGAGAAAAGGAAGTTCAGAAGAGGAGGTCTTGAAGCCCACATGTAATTTTTYACTCTGAGAAAGGCTAATGTGATTCAGAAGTGTCACATAAATTCCATGGCTCATCAACATACACAGTACAGATCAGACGAATCAGAGCCTGTGCTGATTGTTTACTTCCATTCATGTGGTGAACACTCAGGCACTTAGGATGGGATGATTTAACAGGACACCCTGTAACAAATCCTTTCTTTGGAGCAGGAGCCGAATATCAAAAAGCTATTCTTGCCATGATAGTTAAACAGAGAGATGTGAGAACTAGAATCTATCTCTTGCACAAGAATCTAGGCCAATGACAAAAAAAAAGCAAACATGGTCAAATCTTGTTATTTTTGTATTGGAAAGACCTACTAGTCACTGAAATGCATCTTGTTGACATCATTTTAATAAGAAACATTAATTTGCATTAAAATTCACATTGCTGTACAATTGCAAGTCTAAACCTAAAGAAAAAGTCATGTGGATTTCTTTGATGTAAACCAGCCACACTGCTGAAAACTACTTTTAGATTTTTATTTCACATAAAACCAGTTAGAACTCACAGCTATCAAAGTCCTCACACATAAAATACAAGTCTGTCTCAAACTGTCATTTACAGTACATTTTGTTGCCTATTTGTACACCTATCTTCCAGAAATAATAAGATATAACGTCAGTTCACATTGAAATAAAGCTCACATTCCTTAGTGACTAATGTTTTTAATTGCCTTCCAGCGCAAATATGATGAATGTTGAAAAACATCCTTTCATTTTAAATGAAGAAGTGGATTAAGGCTAATTGGAGTCTTATCAACCAAATGTTATCTACACGAGGGACTGACTCTCTGTCTTCTTTCAACAGTTCTTGCTTTAAGTTAGATAATCTCTAAAACGAGTCTTCCTTTCACCACATCTCAAATCCCTCTGCCCTATTTTTGCAGCCATTTCCAAAGACTTTAGCCCTACTTTTCTGAACCCAGACTTGAAAGTTAAACACAGTGTGGCACTGCAAAGTTTTAGCAAAGCCATTTGATAAATACTTATTAAATGTGTACCTTCACTATAATATTTAATTGCTGTTACTTAAAACATTTATATCTTGTAAATACCACACAATTTATTAGAAACAATTCTTTAATTCTTTTATAATAAGTAGATAAACATCTCTAGCTAAAAATCTTAAAATCTTAATTAATTTTTTTAATTGTACTTCTCTTAGCTTTTTTTTTTTTAAATATATCAGGAGTTGTCTTTCTGTATTCTTCATTTTGAAAATGTCCTGACAGCTTTGAATTTATTTTTTTCCATAGTTGTTTTACTTACATTATGAAATCTGATAAATCTAGCCCTTTCATACAACTCCTTCAAGATCATTGATTAGCCACTTTCCAAGTAGAAATGTTTTGTCAGATGACCTTATTCAGGTGCAATAATGACAATGAGCAAACCTTTGCCTTCATCTTGCAGTCCTAAGGACTTTAAAAATCATTTATATTGCAGTCAGACTTTGCAAATGCTTTTAATTTTTTTTTAAGGGAGATGTTATTTCCCTTGTCATTCTCCACTCTCATATTTYTTTTTATTTTAAATTTTACCTGAAGTGAATGCTAGCAGAAATAGGTAAAGGTGAATATTTTATAGCAGGAATTTCACTGAAGTGTGGTGCTAAGTCACAACATTGTTTCCAAGTCTCACAGAACCCTGCAGATGTTTTAGATAGCATTGAATAATGCATTCATCTTTCTAATAATTTTTCAGTGTTTCAGACTCGCTCCAAGCCTTTGAGTTATCAGATTTTTAACACTCTGAAGTACCTTGCAAAAATAACTTCTGCTGTTAATGCTCTGTGCCTCGGCTACCAGGGTAACACCCATCTCCAAACTATTGCTTCAACTACAGAGAAATGATTGAGMAAATGTATTGTGCCTAGACAAAAATGTTTCCTGAGAAGCTGAAATTATAAAGAAAAYTTAAATTCAGTCAGTGATATTGTGACTCTTACAACTTTTCTTCCTCACTGCAACCCATGTAATATAACTGAGGAAATATGTGCAAGTGGAGAAAACCGTGTTTTCTAAAAAACAAATCGYTACTTTCTCTAGAATTCCAATTGTCACCTTCAGATTCAGATTCTTTGCTCAGGAAGTACCATAGTTAAAGGTTCTAAAATATGCACTCAATCATTGTCAGAAAAAGCAGACAAAACATTTAATTTTTTTWAAATGGAAATAATCTCTGAAAATTCTTTTCTATCTTAGGTTGCCTGGCTGTGTTCTCCTGTCTCCAGAGTTCCTGTAAGAGATCTTCCAGAACTTTCAAAACAGTTATTTTAAATGCTTTTGCTCTTCTCACCAGCTACTTAAGATATAGGTAAAAAAAGGATAAAAGAATGGAATAATTTTACCCTTCTTTAGCTACCTCCAGATGACATAATAGAAGAAAGAAAAATATGGGAACATTAAAGTTGGAAGTGATGAAAGACTGGGAGCCTTTGAGGCTGGTCCAGGGAGCAGTGCAGTGGCCAGAAAGCCACTTCCCTTGGAACAGYCTTGGCTGAGCAGATCTGAAGACAGAGCTTTCTGTGTAATTTCTCTACTTCTGCATTTTGAAGATTGCYTTTTGGAACACATTGTAAATCACTCATGAACAATCCTAAAGCCAAAACAGTTTCCTGTTGAGAAAAAAAAATAGTCAACCATAGCCATCACTCATCTAAAAAGTTATCTCCATTTAAATTTTAAATCCTCTGCTGGAAGTGATCACTGAACTTTGTTAGTGGTTTACACTTGGAAACCTATAACCTAGCAGAGTAGCTTATAGGGTTTATTTTTACACCAATTCACAGCTTCTGAATTTTGCATTCCTGTTGACATCTAGTTTCTTGAGTAAAAAAGACTGATTTCAAGAGGTTCAATGAAAAAATACAGAAGAGTTATCTAGTTTGTTCCCTGCTCTTTTTTTTTTTTTTTTTTCTATGCTGAACATTGGTTTGCAAGTTTTAAGAGTATGGTATTATCAATGCAGTCTGCACTGTTCTTTCCATAAAGCAACTCTGTCCATAAAGCTTTGTTGAATACTTCTCTGTACCAAACAGTGGTTTTATTATTTTTTAAATCCAAAAAATAAAAACTGTGTTTTACTGTAACACATTTTAGATCACTAATATATACTAGAACTCACTACCAGAAAGAAATTAGACACCATATGCAATTAATTCAATGGAATTTTCCAAAGGAAACTTCTGTTTTCTCATGGCTGTATGGTATTTTCACAAACTGAGCTAGGCACCAGCTTGTTCTTGCTCAATTTGGGAGAAATGGATTTAGGAAAAAATTGTGAATTCAATTGTTGCCCTTGACTTTTAAGCTCATCTAGAAGCTGACAAAGATTTAGTCAATATTTTTATAAATAAGTACAGATAAATAAGATGTGAAATGATAGTATTTCCAAAACGTAAGAGGTCATCTTACTTCCATATAGTGTTTGGTTTAAAATCCAAGCTGTTGCATCTGCAAATCCCAGCATCACTTTACCTCTCACCTTCTATCTGTTGTTAATAGGAAATWATTTCATAATTTGAAGTTTACATTTTTCTGCAGCAATACAAGCACAGGGATTTAAATAAGAAACAAAACTAGGGAGACTACAGTAAGAAATATCTTTTTGCTACAGATGAGATCTTATGCTAAAGAAGCAAATTCCAGAATTTCATTTGGCTCCAGTGGTAMTTAAATTTTATTCTGGAGATATATAATGAAAATTGCAACTTTCTAGGTGCCACTGGAAAAATCTGTGGAACTGTCTATGACATTTTTCTAAAATCCAAAGCTGAAAATCCAGTCTTAAATATAATTAAAATATGATAAAGTTAACAATTTAAATTTATTTTTTTAAGAATAATGTACATGAAGGTGAGAGATTTTACATGACAAGCTCTAGTGTCAGTTGTAGAGTTGCCTTCATCTAGCCTTTATGAGTTAGTGTCATATTGTTCTTAAATCTTGCTGCTCTGTTGCCCACTCTATACCAATCCTCCAAAGACAGCAAAGCAAACAACTCAACTGAATGAAGAGCATCTCTCTGCTTCTTCCCACTCTGTTACCCACTTTAAGTTAGGAATGGTGTAGGCTTGGCTATTTGCAATTCCTGTATCATACCTTGAAAAAATKACTCCTTGTGCTCAGCTCATTTCCTAGTTGACATAATTTATGTGCCAAATCCACCATCTTAAAAGCCTGTAATTGTTGCTCTAAATGAAATTGGCAATTTCATATAGAGAAGCCAATTACTAAATTGGCTAAGCAATTTTCATTCTCATGTCATCTTTGCAGGTGGTTCTTCCAGTCCTTCTTGAGAGACACTGGAAAGGCAGCCAGAACTGATACTCTCTCTTTTTCATGTCCATTTAGATAAACCAAGATTAAATGTTGTTGTTTGGCGGTCTTGCCCTTTATCCACTAAACATGATGCTAAATGCCGTACAGGCAAGCCTTGTGCAGGTACTATAAATAAATTTTACATTTCAGCATTTTAATTTGCTTTGGCATGGCTTTTTGTTTGAATGTCTCTCTCCCAAGGACAGAAAATTCAGACAATCTCACTCAGTAAAGTGAATTAGAAATAATCAAGAAAAAGTTGTACAAGGTAGCAAAATAAGTATAAAACTGAAGTCTGAACYTGAAACTTTACACAGACCTGGACCTGACCTGGACCTATGTGGGAATTGAAAAAAATTTAAGAGGATTGAAACTCTCATTTTGTGACAGTGCAGAAACACTTGCAATGAAGTGTGGTTTTCTTGTTTCTTAGCTTTTTAAGAAAGTGTTTTCACTAAAACTAGCCAGAGATCTTTGAAAATTGAAGAGCTGTAGAGTAATAAAATATTTTSAAAGTTTCCCCAGACAGCTGTAGCAGAATGTCCATTCTGAAAGGCTGGGAATTTCACTAATTTTTTTTCTTCTGCCCTTATTTTTAATTGTTTTCATCAAAATTTGTATTTAATGTGAAAGATCTCAGATTTTGCAAAGAATGCATTTTGATGGTCACAACAATCCCATGAAAATTGTTGAAAGTATTGTCATCAATTTTGCTGTGGAGTACATTGTAACAAATTGCAGAAACTCAGTGTTCCAGTAAAGAAAGTGTTCTAACTAATATATTCCAAATGCACTACTTTTATTCCATGAAAACAATATTTCCAAAATGAGAAAGTTCCCATGGAAAATTTTTAAAACTACCCACTTCAGAGTTAGAAAAATGAAAGCACAGACAAATGAAATGTCACATTGTTTTACATTTTTTTCCCCCATCATAGGAAAATCATATCTAGATAATGGCAAAATGAAAAAAAAAAAGTTTTAATAAATAAATATTTAATTTGAAGGTGACACAGGAATTGTAAATGGTTATTGCCTGTATTGCCTGCTTGTATTTATTTTTAAATGGTGGAATACGTGGACAGAAAACAGGATGTCTGAGAATTGAAGAAGCTGAAGCTATCATTTAAAATCAACAGGGATGCTATGAAGCAGCATTTTTTCCCAGACTGAGGTGTAGCCAAAGACACAGATGTGGCCTGGATTGCCCAGTTAAGTACCGGAAAAATGTTGGGTTTTTCTGCTTTGGTCTCTTATTTAAGCCAATGAATCTGTAACAGTGGAATGACACAGATTTGCTATTGTTCCCTTAACTAATGGACTGACAAGGATATATCAAATATTGTATTTTGAGTATTTTTCTCTCAGTAGGAGTAGCTAACTAAAAATGAAAGAAACTTTATGTGGTTTTATAAAGCTAATATTTAAAATACTTACTTGTTTGTTTTATGCCTCAATTTATTTTGTGCATACTATTTTCTTGTGTTCAGAGGAGTTGGAGGCCTTTTTGTTGTTGGAGTTTTTTTTCAATAAAGATCTTTTGCACACCAGACTGCATTTTTCCACCCTGTTTCAGCTGTAATTCATGTTCATTAAAAAAAAAAAAAAAAAAAAAAAAAAAAAAGGGGGGGAAAAAATCCAAGAAAATATAAAAAGTSAGAGAGAGAAAGAGAGCTTAAAGAAGTGCCACATCTATTTCTTTGAAGAATTTTATACTTTCTGATGTAATTACCTTGCTTAATAAAACATTTACTTAGAAAATTAAATCCAGGGTTTAACTTCCCTGGAAACAATTATAAATGAACATGTAATGCAGCAATCACACCAATTACGTATGAGCTACAGAAACAAACACACATGACAGAACAAGCAATAACTAATAAATGCTTGGGAAACACAAAGGTGAGGTACATCATGAATACCATTTTTCTACTTCAGGCAAAATTAAATGGTATCTAATTTCTCTTAGCATCTTATGCAACACCCAAAGATGCCAACTGGATTTATTTGCTTACACTGAACACAGTGAACAAATCACTGTGTTTTACACTCCTTCTTTTAAATACATTTCATGTATATGAGAGTATAAAATTCTAGAATCTCTTTGCTCTTTAACTCTCCCTGTTAGCCATAGAAACACCTTCTCCTGTTTGAAATTAATTCATATGACACTCACATCTACATATGGATTAGGATTAGGAAAATGTTTACAGTTCCAGTTTAATAAATCACCTCATGGTAAGGGCCTACATACAGCAGTTCTCATAAAATTTTAATCCTAAATGGGAAAAAATAGGAAACCATCGATTAATGTAATGGAAATTTTACAAATTCAGCTCTCCCATTGAGACTGGCGTTGGTGTGAGCTGCATGGAAAATGATGTCTTTTGGCTTTGTGTTTTACTCAGAATAAACTTAAGGTCTGGATCACAGGCTTCCTGATGAACCATTTCTGAAATGCAGAAGGGATGAGCTATGAAGTTTCAGACAACAACACTATAGCTCATTTCTTTGAGATGGTTTCCTCAACTAATGTCTAGACACATAAAAGGAGACAGCTATTGAAATGCTGAGCACTGCACTGATTAACTTTTAAATGACTTGCTGCCTAGCTTGAGATGGATAAACAGGCTCCAATGAATGGAGAGAATAATGACCAAAACTGGAATCCATGGGAGCCAGATTGTTGTGCAGGAGTTGTTTAAAAATACCTAGAAGCAAATGGTGAGGATCACTGATTGACTAAAGTCCCTTTCAGGGAGTGACATCAGGATCTGCAATTAAGAGTTATGCTCCAAGGGTTTCAGCATCACTATGTGTAAGAAGGCAACAGTTGCCTGTTGGAGCAGGATCCTCAGAGCTGCAGGGGCTGTGATTAAGCACTTGTAGAGAAAGWGTTTTTACAGGTCAGTCTTCTTGAAGTATTAGGGTGATTAGGGACATCAGAGTACCTTGTAGGTCTTTTGACAAGTACCCAGGGGCAGTTKGGTACCTGCAGGTTACCTCAGTTCCTTTGTGTCCACTCCTGTCTGTGGGAAAGGTGGRTATGATTTTCTCCAGTTTAGCATTCACAGCTCCAGGTGTCATCCTGGATTTAACGTGGCTGCATCAGACTTTGACTAAATGTCCCTACGCCAGTCTTTGCTCAGGTGGTTGAATTACAGACCTTTGGTCTGTCTGTCACTGTCTCTGAGATGGCTGAATACTCACAGCTTTCATATGTCAAAAAAATTCAGCCCGGAAATTAATCAAAATGGCTTTTCCAAAAAAGTCTCATTCTTGATCAACATTTACAGCTGATGGGGCAAATACACCTACTGATCTCACTGCGACTAAAGTTTGTTTGACCCAGCATTTGGAAAAGTTTAGAATTKCAAATGCAATTCCTTCTAACCTAGAGGGCAGAAACTGCTGAAAAAGCCCAATGAAGCTCTAGAGAGATTCTTCTAAATTTATTATCTCAAAAACTTTGGTCTTCCATCTCAGAATAATGAATAAGGATATTACTGAAAAGATTTACAGGCAAAATCATGTCAATGCTTCATAATGCTTAACTGACAAAATCATTATCTTGTCCTTGTTAGCAGATTAATTTTCACATCATCCATGGAGCATGACAAGAATCATTATCTACATTTTACTGATTGAGAATGATTAGAGCCCACATTTTCCAGTATGATGCCTTGTTTGCATGATTCATTTTTTGAGGTACCAGATCCTGGTCTCTTTTACAAGAGTTTGTTTTCAGTAACAAAGTCTTAAGAAATTTCTTGCTGGATATCCAAAACTTTTTTGAAAATGAAATTAGTTAACATAATTGGGAAATTAATTTAACATGTCTTTTGGAATCATAGTTAAAGAATTGGCAGTAAAAAGATGCTAGAATTCAATCTGGTACGAATTTCAGGCTGAGCTGCAACAAACTGACCTTGTCTTTAAATCTTTTGTAATGCAAAATAAAGAAAGAAAGCAGATTAAGTTTTTGGAGGGAAAAAACTTATTAGAATTTTCTCATTTAAAAACAGAAGAGGTGGTGACACATGATAGGTATTCTTGAAGTATGTCATAGAGCAGAGTCTACAATCCTAAAGTTGTTTTTTGTGGCCAGATTTTAGAAGTGCAAATATCCCTTCTTTTATGCACTACTTGTAATAATGAAGAGGAAAATAGTGACCACCACAATACACGTATAAACAAAAAAAAAAAAGAAAAAATATTAAAGTAATAATTCAGATAGCTTTAGAATCCCCATCCCAATTATTCCTGCCTTTTCTGAAGTTTGAGAATATCAAGATTTATACTTCTGAGAAGGAATCTTGTCATATCAAAAGATGTGACACTCCCTTGCAACTAACAAAGAAAATTGCTATTCCTTTGTTATYCCATGTCTTCACAGACTCCAATTTTTGACTAATAAGAAAATAAATGTTATCATATGACTCACTAATGGAGCCAAAATATTTGTTTTGGCTGAAGGATCCACCTGGGAGCAGTGATAAATACACAGTTCAGTAGTGCTGCTCTCAGGCCTTGTTAGTGCTTGGAATAAACTCCCTGAGTGTAGTTCATAAGTCTTTGCACAGAAGTCTGGGCAGCCTACTTGAAAGATTTTGCCTTTTTTTTTTGGCTTTCCCTCACACTATCTCATTAAAAAATTGATTTTTCTTCTTTTCAACCTACAATTGTAGCCTCTGCCAACAAGAGTGGTGTCTATAAGAGATTTTGGGGGAGTTTTAGACAATGAGATAGGGAATCCTAAGAAAAAAAAGAGAAGGGAAATCTTAATTATGACATTTGCATTTTTCTGCTCCTTCAGAAGAATAAAATAAGATTATGAGAGTGTGCATTAAAAGGAATGATAATTATGATTTACTAAATTAAATTTATTTTTAAATAGACAATTTGAATTTATAGTAATATTTTATAGCAATAATAGTAATAAATATTCAATAACATGTGCACAGGGGTTCCTATGAAACCCATGTATTTTGTTGTAATTGCAATACCTTATTTTAATTGTTGGCTATTTTTTAAAAGTAAATAATAATCTGCCAAAAAATGCCATAGCTGTGAGAGATGMGGATTTCTCCTTCCGCCAAAGTAGAAGTCCTCCTGCCCAGTTGCAGAGCATTTTCTCAGGACATGCCAGTGGTCCTGTAATTAAATTAATGTATGGCATGACTGGAGGGGCCATATAGACAAAGTCTCAGCTGTACTCCCCAGCTGAGGGAAGGTAAGTGTAGGTGACAGCTGTGTCAGCAGTAGGTTCAGCAGGTTTCACAAATCCCTTATGCAATTTGGGAAGRAAATAAGGGCTCTTTCATAGACTACTCATTTCTAGCGTTGAGGCTGGTGGGGGGTGTCATAATTTTTTCCACTTTTTTTGCTTTCAGGAGAGCTGTGTACAGTGTCTCAGCAGCCCCCCATGAAGAGACAGCTGCTGTTGCTCTAACAATTGCATTTTGTTTTTGTCATTGTTGGTGTTCTTCATTTGATTCTTATTGAGCAGAACTGACAGCTTGATTTCACTTGGTTTTTTAAATGAAAAGCTTGTCCAATGTATCCTGCAGGAGRCAGTTTAATGAATCTGAAGAACTAWAATTCCCTGGTTTTTATTGTCTGAGTATTTCACATCCAATCTGTAGGAGGTGGCTGTAAAGAAAGGACAATAAACAAAGGGAATGGTGTATGAATTTAGAGACTCTTCTGATTCATTTTCACTCTGAGGCCATGGAGATCTGCTCTCAGTAAGGAACAAGCAATAACAATAATGAAAACAAGAAAAAGGGAAATATCAACTTCTAGTTGGAGCCCATCACAAAATTTTCTCTGATTTGAGTTGCAGCCTGATTTTCCTTTGGTGTTTTTTCCAATGATACTTTTTGGGATCCAGGAAGAAACTGAAGAGAGTTTCAGAGAGAGAAGCAGTTTCCCCATGAGGACAGTGAGGCAGCATGGCAGATCACCCTGAGAGTCTGTGCCAYCTCTGTACCTGCAGAATTTCATGGTTCAACTCGTCCAAAACAGGAGTGGCCTGGACTGACCCYGCTTTSGGCAGAAGGCTCCATTAGAGACCTYCTGAGGCCCCTTCACAGCTTTAATGATTCTGTAATTTCTCAATAGAAATAATAACAAAGCTTCTTTAGCAGTCATCATTAATAATGACTTTACAGATGTTCATGAATACACAGAAATCATCTCACTAGAACAGTTTCTCAGCATTAATTGGAAATCTTTGTATTTCTTCTCTTTTGCCAATTTGATTGTTTTTAGCTTGGAGTCTAATGGATTTTTAATAAATCATGCTAGTTTATCAAAGGTCTTCAGATTGGTGGCTTGGCAAGGTACACGATGGAGAACATTCTAGATGTTTGTTTTGGTGGAAATTTCGCAGTGAAGAGCAAGTGCATGAAATAGTTAAAAATTGACAAAGCACAGAATGGTATTGAAATTACCTAGGTTAATTTGGTAAGATAGAGTCAGTCTGAAAACAGACTTTGAAATGTGGGTACAAATTAGTTGAGAGGGAAAATATTATGACAAGGTATTTAAAAGTTTTACTGGCTAATATCAGTTTATTCATTATACGTAAAACACGTGAGAGCTACAATTGGTTCCTCCATAYTCACTCACCTTTTCATGCAGTCATTTTTTTATTTTGCCTGTATCATTCAGAAAACAAGTATTTTTTGAGAAAAAAATTATTCAAAAATTTACTTCATTATTTCTGGAATTATGAGAAGGCCTGTAAAAAGACCAGACATTGGTTCAGCTCATGGCAGAAATAATATACTTGCTTTGTTTCAAGAGATCACACAGTGACTGATGCTCCTCAGAAGTCAAAAGTAATAAATATGTGGTTGCATGCAAGTTAGAACTAGATAATGCATTCCAGATCTGCATCTTCTAGCCAATTTTATTACAGTCAGCTGCTCTTGGCTTTTGCTTTGGTCTCAGCTGGAGTCAGATACCACATATCTCCTGACAAACCATAACTCATTAAAATCCTTTTTGTCCTTAATACTGGCTCTATTTTGGTCTTGTACAGTTTAGGTTGTTGGGTATTTTTTTTTTTTTTTTGAGGGGTGGGGTGATTGAAACGGAAGGATTGTGGGGTTTTGTTGGGTTTTGGGTTGTTGGGTGGGTTTCCCCCCTAAAGTTGACATAATGACACACAAAAATCCCAAACATTTAATTTTCTGGAAAACAGCAGGAATATCCACCATCTGTCCTTGTCATTCCAATCTAGCACATATTGTGCTCCAGAACTTTTTGCAGTCAGTTTCTTCAATAAGCTCAGTTTATATAGATTTACTTTTATGACTCTTGCCATTAATGAGCAGGCTATAATTTCTCTCACTACAGGGATAGGGCTTGGTATGTCAAAACTGTTCTGTCATACAGCTCCAAAGAACACATTTATTGGGTTATTAGCAGTGGGGAGGAAAAAAAGAACACCCAAAAAACCACCCAGAACCAACTGAAAAATAGCAATGTGCTGMGGAAATCCAGAAAAAAGAGAGGCCTTGAGTCAATATGGCCACTGGGTGTCATTGTTTACTCCACCATGTAACATTCATCTCTAAACACGAAATGCAGATGGATGTAAACAAGTCTGTTCAGTCATTGTCTGAAACTGCTGATCTATTTATTAACTAGCTAAGGGTAAATACTTTTTTTTTTTCTTGAAATAGAATAACCACACATATTAAAAAGTCATCTATCTTGTTTTTTCTTGTCTAATGTTTCTTAGACACTGRAGTCTGTTTTAAAAACATGTCAATTTGCTCCCTTTTTAAAGCAAGTACTTGTTTTTATAAATACATTTAATTTATTGTGGAAAATAATGACACTACATCAATGATATTACAAATTATAGTTCAGAGATCAGACAGACTAAAGTGCTGACTGTGGAAACATTTATCCTTCATAACATTTATCCTTCATTTGTAAAAAAAAAAAACAGCCTACAAAGGTTTGTTTCTATTACACGATATTTCAGGTTATTTTGAAATAAGATGATTTACTACTGAATAGTCCAGCCAGATTTCTAGGTCAGCACAATGAACTGAATTGTGTTTATTTTCCCATCAATGAATCATGAATAAAATAAAACATGGTTAGACTTTCAACTGGTAGCTTCTTTATGTAATGTCAAACATTATTTTACGAAGACTATGCTGAGCTAGAAGTCCTGGGGAGCAAMATGTCAATTAAATCAGTTCCTTTCCAGTGTGCTCAACAGCTTTAATAGCAGATGGAAGAGCAGCTCATAAGCAGAAAGGATAATTCAGTCTCCAAAGCCATTCAGTCTCTGCTCAGACAGCAGTAGACAGTTTAGTAGATCCATTGAGTAGATTGGAGTACCTAGATTCTTCTGACTRCTGCATGATATATTTCTAGCATGAATCATGTTCTGCATTAAATAGTCAACATTTTCCAAAATTCAGCGCTTCCTGACATCTGAAACGCATCTCATACTTGTTCAAATAAATAATTTCAGCACTTCAGGTCATTTGCTCACTTTAAATGACAACTGTTGATTTTTGTATAGCTGTGAGAAAGTTTCATTGCTGTTTTATTTTGTTGTCATAAGATAAATTTTCACAGAATGAGGAAAAGAAAAAGGTTTGAAATAGTTAGGCTTAAGGAGAGCAAAGGAGAACTTGAAAACAGCAAGAAAAGTATAAATTAAATAGAATGAATAATAAGATTCTTACTTCTATCTTTACTTGCTAAGCTTATCCATGCTAAAGTATTTTCTCATAATTAGTRAATGCCAGTCCTTCACTATACAGACTGAATTGTCTTGAGAAATAAAGGACGAAATGCTGCCCTCTTCTCCTGTCTGCCACTTTCCTGCTCCATCTCCAGGACTGTGGTGACTCTGTTTGAAGGCCAAAGGCTCACACAGTAACAAAAACTGTGAAAACCAGAGAGAGATTAATCAAACCGGGAGAATGTTAAGGGAAAGACCAAGATGAGGAGGAAAACAAGCCAAAAAGGTCAGACCAAGGTATTTAGCACAGATTGTGTGTCTGGGACAYTATTTTTGTCTACTCATTGTACCATGAAGGTCAATCTGCATACACAGAAAASCAAATTCTTAATCCATTTTGATTATTTCCTCTGCAGAGGTTTCCTTTTAATTTCAAGACACTGTCACCATTAAACATTTCCATTTTTTTCTTTCTCACTGGAACTGAGAGGTTTTTTTAGTCAAACATATTATTTATTTATCTTTTCTGTTTTAATTTTTAAATTTATTTGCATGTCTAATTAAATATGAAGAATGGGGAGGTGTGGATATATTTTTTTAATTTCTTTTAGCAATAAACTAGATTGAAACATTTATGTTTTCCCTACTGTAGCTGGCTCATGATAACTTTCTTGAATCTTTGACCACTGTTCTGGAAGCAATACTCAAGGACGAAAGTTCCTTAAAGATTAGAAATATTTAGTATGGAACATTTAGCGTTAGTATAATTTCATTGTCACTACATATTAGAAGAACAAATTTCATGTTTCTCTGGGTCTATTCTTCTRTTTAATACCCTTGCAAATGCATTTGGGAATAAGGCACACAGTAAAACCAGATTATATTTTAAATAAAGAGTAAAAGGCTTCCACTCTTCATTATGTTGTATCTGAATTAGAAATAGAAGGATTGAAAAACATTTGTGACATTATGAACATTATGTCAGTTTTAGAACAAAGTTCTAAATGTTTATGAGAGAAGCTTAAAAAAGCAGTTCTCACCTCTTCAGCTCCATGTGGATCTTGTTTCTGCTGCAGAGGATTGTTCAGACACTCTCAGCTCTCTCCTCTCTACCTTCTGTAGCCCAGACTAATTATAAACACTCCCATCATTTGCTCTTAAAGAACCACCAACTAGAAGTCAGCAAATTATTGTCAGAAGAGTGTTCCTTAGAATTGTCAGAAGAGAATTCCTTAGAAGACACAAGTTTAAGATGTGGATTGAACACGTACTTTGTATGCCCTGTGTGTATGTACTTTGGTGAGCCAATCTAGAATTCAATAGGGCACTCTCAGGTTTAATAAAAGTATCAAATGAGCAGCTAGATATAAGGAACTTGGCACTATGAATTACATCATCTTAAAGGTGTCTCGAATAGCTATTTTTTTTTTTTAAGGAAGACATTAGGAAGATCAAAGGAAGAAATTCACTGAYGTAATATCTCATAAAAATAAAGTTRAAAGCAGAAGAACAGCTGCTGCTAGGATAATGCTGAAGACCAAGTTCATGGAATAAGATTAAATAATAATTGCTATTTTCCAGATCACATTAGCAAAAGAGAAAATTATTAGTTAGTGTAATTGTTGTAGTCTTCAGTCAAAAATATGTCTCAGAGATAGGCAGAATATGTGAGCTGTCCTCTCAGATACACCTGTGCAGTCATCTCTGAATTATTGTTTTATCAAATGAAAAGGCACCAAGTGCTTTCARCATCATCTGACCTGGAAACACTGGGCTGACAGTGCTGCCCTTCACCAATTAAACTGAGCTTCCAAAGASTTGTTTAGTGTCAGTATGGGTTAAGGATCCATACAAAYATCTTTGTCARTTCCTCAGTGGAATTTTCATTTTACTCCCAGACATTAAAACAGCTGAGGGCAGGCAAAGAACAATTGCCATTAGTGTTGTGTGTCATTGATGCACTACCTAACAAATAAAGGTACAATGCTCCTGCATCCCTTGAACACAAGCAAAAGCTTTTGGAGACTTTTGCACCATCTTCAGACCCTGCTATTGCTCCCTGAGCAAAGCACATGCAAATAGTTAAACACTGTTTTCTTTAATTTTTCATTCATCAGTTCATTTAAAAGTACACAGGAGACTTGTAATCTAGCAGCAATGCAAATGAGGAATAGATTTATTTTCCATGCAAGCTCAAAATGTTTTTCATGGATAATGATTGAAATACCAGGGTCTTGGAAAGTCTTTTTTTTTTTTTTTTTTTTTTAATGTGCTCGAAAAAAATAACCTTCTGCTCAACATATCTGACAGCATGTGTGTACCTGAGCATGTGTACATTTCTTAATGAAAATATAATTTTAAAAGCCTGGCTAAATATTTTCCACATATGTGTTTGYATAAAGATGCATTAGAGTAATTTCTTAGTTTTATTAACTCACCAAAATGTTGCTAGCTTGTATTTCCCTGACAAACAGGAAAAAWTTAAGACCTGAAAAGAATATGAGCAATTTTCTCCTTCCCTCCCTTCCTTTCTTACTTGTAATACACTTCTATTCTTTTTTAACCATTTGTGCTATTGTCTCCAATGGTAGCAAGATTAAGGTATTGCACACTTGCTAGCATGATAATTAATAATTAAAATGCTATAGCTGTTGTAGCCACAACTCTTATTTCCAAGCAAAAGGGCAACTCTGAAAAACTCCAAGTMAAATGGAATAAATACTATTTTACCTTTTAAACAGAAATACAGGACTTCAAAAATTAGGGATTTTAAGCAACGCGTATTTGCCCACTTCTTTGACTTTCTGTCCTCAAACAAGTTTGYAAWAATTGCATTRCAGATTTCTTCATAGAGTGCAAAARACATGCAATAGATACCAGAACTGAGGATGTGTAAGGATAAATTATAGTGAATATTTATAGTGAAGAAAGGTGGTTGCACCACTTGTACTGAAGTGATCCAGAGAAACATAACTATTGTTAGTGATTCTCCCACTCTAGTATTGGAAAAATATACTTTGCAAATATTTTGGTTCTCTGAGCTCCTCCATGCAAATAGATACTCTCAAACAATGAGCAAACAGAGGATCTGACACATCTTCAAAACAATAATCAGTGAGCTATGAAATTAATTTGYCATTTAAAAAAGAGATTAAAAATATCACAAAGTTACAGACTGGTGGCCTAACTTATCTGTAAACCCTTGAGCCTAATGGAAATTATAGTTSTTAAATTAAAAAAAAAAWTRCACTGATGACCAYCAAAATGCTTGCATAATCTTCTCTATAATTCCAACATATTTGGGGTTAATTCATGTTTATATCACAGATTTCCTGATTATATGTTGATTTCCTTCTAAGRTCCATAATGTTCTTATAAAATAAATCAGTAAAAGCCAACATTTATCATTCAGATCATCTGCTCAAAACAGATGCGAGTGAAAAGCAAATTCTGTTAGACTACCATAAGTGCTTTTTAAACAGTGGAAGTGCTTAGAGGTACAAGAGCAAAAGCATTTGGTGAGCATTAAGGGGTAGCTAGATTGCAAAATGCTGCTTGATCTCCATACAGAGYACAATAGTAACTTATGCTCTTAATTGCATTCTATTTTATTCAAATGGATGTGTTGGATTCATTTTATCTAAATGGATGTGTCTGTACAGTAACAATGCTGCTTCAATCAAAGACTTCAAAATACAGAGCTTTATTTGATGGTGTAGTAGTTGAAGATTAGAAAGGATAAAAGGATGATCTTTCATATCAAGCTTTATGGCATCAAATCACATGGATTTAACCCATATTTTTACTTGCTTAGAAACCATGGTGGAAGAAGACAGTAAACTAAAATTAAAAAATTGCTGTCTTGTTTCTTGTGACAGGAAAAACAACACATCACTTTTGTTAACAAATATCTCACTCACAGGATAGCTTAACTTCAAAAAGGTCTATATAATTTTATGACTATAAACAATATTTGTAGTAACAAGTGATGAGAATGTAGATGTTTTGTTTTATACGATGATCACTTCTTGGCGTCAGAGAAGAAATCTTTCTCTGTGCAAAGTAATATACTCGCCATAGTTTGTCTAAAAGCTTGTCTTTTGTATCACCAGGAAYATTTACTCTTTCTAAAACTGTAGGTGTGAGGCATTGCCTCACAGACATGATATCATGAGATGCATTAGACAGAATAGCACAGTGAATGGCATATTACAATTTTTTTAAAAAAATTTCTTTTGGTCTACTTTAATTTAATATGATTTTGCAGCCTTTCAAGGATGATAAATTTTACCTTAGTTATAGAACATTAATTTTCCCCTCTTCTAACATCAGTCCCACTGACAACTTAAAGTCCTTGGGTAAATGGAAATGAAAGGCATATATYAGTGGCAGGATAAAGAAGGGGGTAGATGGTAGTGAAACAAAGGATTCCAGCCTTCAGCACATGACTCATGTTCTCGTGGAGATGTACTCCATGTGACAAGTGACTTGAGATAAAAAAAAAAAATGAGTCCTTTCGGTATTCTAATATTTCCTGTAACAGACCTTGAAGAAAGTATGGAACTGGAAACTTAGTTATTTGGCTCAATTCTGAGTTTTGAAACACTTGCTTCTTTAAATGTTAGGAAACGACACGCATTAGAATGTGGTACATTGTTAAAAAGCAATTCTACTGTYAGAGAACATCAAGTTCTCTTTACACTATTCTAATCTATTTTATTGAGCCTTGAATTGGAGTAACAAGTCATATACAGTTTTTCCTAGATACAGTCTCTGTAAGAAATCATTCAATATAAAAGGTTAAAATTAATTTACCTCAAATTAAATACATGGACAAAGCTATTACTTATAGCAGATTTCTGGTATTGTGTCAATACCTTATTTATTGTTCTGGCTCTGCTCAAAAGAAAAACTGTTAATTATGCAGGGTTTCAGCATCGTGTAGTTGTAATTTTTGGGTGCCCTTAATTTACATCATAGTCCTGAAAATCCAGGGCACATAGCAGCTGCTTTTAGCTCTTCGACCTTTTAGATAWCCTTGTTAGGAAAACTAGTGAGAGACTGATTCTTTCAAGCAGTCTCAGGCCTCAGCCTTTATCCTTAGTGCAGAAAAATGCAGATTTGGAAGTGTGAACAAGCTTTGAGCAAGTTTTCCTTCCATGTTGATTATAAGCATGCTAAAGAAAAATGAGCTGTACAGATGCCATGAATACATAGAGTACAGACTTCAGTGTCTGGGAGATTCCTGTCTGTCCATGAAGGGAGCTTCAGAAAAAAACCTGTCCTGTTGATGAAAGGAACCTGGACAATGGGCTGTATGTATCCCACCTTCACACCCAGGACTCGGGAGTCATCTAACCATCATCACCAAGAAATATTTCTCATCACCTCGAGTCTCTGAGACACTGCCAGGGGGCTGACAGAGGGGACACGAGGGGTAGGGGTGACCTGTGCTGATCTGAAGTACCAGCAGGAGACTGTGGGAGATAATCTTGACAAACAGTTCTGTCTGTGTTGCAGCAGCTGAATCTCAAACACAAAGAAGGTTCCCATTGATTTCATTTGTAGTGTGGCACTGTCACTCTCAGCATGTCTAAATAGAACTTTAGCTGTCTGAGACAAATATTTTAACATACAGAATTCCTCAGGAAGCTTCGGCCCAATAATATGATCATGTTTTAGTACTCTGTCTCTCAGGAGGCAGTTTGCCTCACATTAAGACAACCATTCAAACAGTTTAAGAGAGGGTATTCCTTCTCACATTTTCCTTGCTGCCAGGATAATAGGCAAAAAAGAGACTACTCTCCTTGTTTCACATCAATCTTTGGCTGTGCCTTCATCTTTCCACAACAGGGTGTAATTCAAAGCAACTCCTACTGTGTTCTCACAGTGTCAGGGCCACTGTAAACTGAGCAGCCATAGGCAACAGCATTTGCAGAGTAAAATACAGGCTTTAAAAAATTTTATGAAGTATTAATTGAGCCCAACTTATATGTACTTTACACATGAAATGCAGTGTGGTTTCTTGCTGCAATYAATACAAAATAAATTGTGCCAGTCACTTGCAATTTTAAAAATATTCTGTCCTTTGCTGTTTAATTCTGAAAGGAAACTCAATCAACCAAGATGTTGCACTCAAGTTTGGAATGAGGAAAAGCAACAAGCCCAGAGCAGAACCGTAAACCTCTGTTCTGATGTATCGCTTCAACATCACTGAGTCCTACAACACCCTCGCTTTATGCTCTTGTACTTTGAAAGTGTAGCTGCCTATCTTTCAACTTTTCTTTAGAAGGTGCTCAAGCATTTTAGAGAATTGCAAATTTGCATGATTTTCTTTGCTCTGTTTTCTCCAAAGTCAAGGATGAAAGCAGTTGTCTTCCTAAAGTTAGTTGAGAGATTTATATTTATGTCGGTTACACACCTAACAGTTGAGAGACTGATGTATCAGTAAATYCAAATAATAAATCCTTTAGATAGAATAAACCCTAAAACCATAGTCTGTTCTTTTAACTGAAAAGCAATTCCTGTGATGTCAAAGAGACTGCTGATATAAGTATACTGAAATTAAATGGGTAACAGAATTGTTTTCAAAAAATTAAGAATTTATTCCTATGGAGGATAATAGGTTTTGYTTGCATTAAATGATTATAAATCAGCATAAAAATGCAATTAATTAGTAATATATAAGTATCTGGTACTCCCTCTATATATACATATACACAAAATACAGAGGGKTTTTTTTTGTTTTCTCTCTTGTCTATAAAAATTATACCTGCACCTTTTTCATCTCTAAGTGGCAACAATTCTATACCTCTAAAAYAGGTAGATTCCTATGTAATATTAGATTCTAATAGCTTTTTATTTTGTTTGTTTTTGTCTTCCTCCCTCTGGGTATCTAGAGAGAATAATTTTCATATTTATTTTAATTCAGCATCTAGCAGCTTTACTTTGCTAGTTAACTTCAGTCTTCCTTAGCACAGTTTGTATCTGTATATAAGTATCCCCAAAATTTAGGAACTAAGACTTCAGATACTCAAATGGTATGATGAGATTCAAAGTTAAATAATTTAGAGGATTTTCATTTGAAGCTTTTTTAATCAGCTTTTGTGTTATGAATTTGCTATGTTCAGGGAGAAAATAAAAGTTTATCATCCGTTGTATGCAAATCACACCTCACTCTTGGCAATTATATCCCGACTTCTGTTTCCTGCAACACCTCTCCCTATTTTAATTCCTCAAAGTCACTATTTGATATAAAGTCCTACGTTCAGGTAAACAAAGTGATTTGAGCCTCATGTTATAGCCTTGTATAGGTAAACATAGATCCATCCCCATGAGATGGATTGCTAAGAAAAGGATGAAGAAAAACTGGGTCCTTAAAAAACCGTCTCACCCTCATATGACCCAGCACTGCTCTTGAGCCACAAACCCTATTTTTTTTTTTTTTCAAAAATGTGTCAAAAATGCAGTATTTAAAAAATGTGRCAACATTTGGTAGCGCAGTCAAATCCTGGAAGATTGTCCAGAGAGGTTCAGAAGYGTTGGTTCAGGTAGGTATTCAAAACCCAGCTGGACACAGCCCTGAGGTGGAACCTTGTTTAAGTAGAGGGCTTGGTCTGTGTTGCAAGCAGAAAAGATTTACAACTTCAGGCAGTCTATGATTCTGTGATTTGTTTACTTTGCTATAGCTTGTAGTAGTTATTGATTTGATTTGATTTGATTTGATTTGATTTTATGAAGTTTCTTTCTTGATAATTTCAAAAGTGTTTTTGCCTTTGAACTTGTGACCTGTCACATAGACTGAATAGATGAAAACAAAGCTGAAAACAGCAGCTGGAAACCGATATAGAAACAACGACCATGCTTGATGATGAAAGCAAAAAAACTCACCACTGACCAACCAACCAACTAACCAACCTGAAATACCAGCCTGAAAAACATTAGTTAGAAGTAAGTTTGAAACATTGCCACAGTGAATAAAAAGGTATTTTTATTCCTATCTATATTTCCTTTCTACTAAAAGACAAAAGTGAGACTGACTTTCCCAAGATGAGCYGCAAGACACTGGAAGGGATCCACTGGAGGTTTGCCATGATTGTGAGAAGCATGGRACCCACAATCTATTAGGAATGTTTGAGGGAGCTGGGCTGGTGAGGAATTCTAAAGTGTAAGGTTGGTTGGTTTTATGGAGACATAAAGAAAACTCTTTTTGTTTATGGGAAACAGTAAAAGGAAGTGTAATGGCCCCCTATGTCATTCAGGAAGTTCAGGTTAKGGAAAAAAAGATGTTCAATAGGAGAGTAGTGATCAGATTTCTAGAGCAGATCTGGACTCTCCACATTGGAGATTTTCAAGACTCAGCTTGACATAACCATGGACAGMGTGGTAAGCGTACACTTGGTCAGGGATGCACCTAATAACCATTTTTCCTTCACRTGACTTGAAAAAATCTGTAACTTTGGGATTTTTAATGCAGACCCTGTAGCAATGAAGGCATTTGTCTCAAGTGGTGACCACCAATGAGAGTCTTTGAAGRAGAACATTACGTGGCATAGCCCAGAATGGCTTACAATGTCTAAAACCAGATTTACCTAAAATACATGTTTCTTCTCTTYAAATACTGTTCTATCACAAGGCCATTCTCAGCATAAGAAGGTAGTCTGACAAGTATTTAGATCTTCTTACTACTGAAAATAAAAAATTACCTTTTTTTTGAAAGCTGTGAGGAAACTAGATTAGAAGAAAGACTCCAACTGCTCTAGTATTGCCAGGAAGAAAAAAAAATACGTAAAAAAGGAAACAAATACAAAWATCTTAGATTAAGGGGTTTAAATAATTTTATTTATTGATTCAGATATTCAGTGGTGGTTGAAYGCTATTTTAATAATATTCTTTTAAGAGGCTGAAAGGCTAATGTGWAGGTACCAGAAAGGTATTTCTGACATGCACAGCCATTCAAGTTATTCACAGAATCTAATTTTAAGCACCTGATTTCCACTCCTTAACAAAGAGCCAGATTTTTATTCCTCCCTTGTTCAATGTAGGAGGAAATCCCTCTCRAAGACAATTCAGAATGGCTGCACAGAAAGGATCTCCATCTCTATAATGAAGACAGACTGAAAGTAATCTCTTAACTGATGGTCCTGTGCAAAGCAGACATTTCAAATTTACCCACTTTCAAATGGCACTTGCATTTTCAAGTACTTATTTTATATCTGTACATAACTACATTAGTATTTTGTGCCACTAAGAGTTTTCATGTGCCAGCAAATCTTGTAATTTATTTGTATAAGCTGTACCATAAAGATATATGACACATTTAAATGTATCCAGATTGGAAAATGTGACTGGTAGTGCACTTTAGTAGCCTTTCCACATCTGAAGCCAATAACAAAAGGCTTTCCAGCTATGACCAATACTTTACTTTCCATAATTTTTCATTCTACCAAAAAAAAATTCTACCAAAAAAAAATTCTACCAAAAAAAAATTTATTGCACTAAAAAATCATATTAATTTGTTTTCATACATGCTGATTGCAAAGTCTTCCAAAAATTTGATCTTGGATTACCCTTGAAGATTACAATTTAATAAGAACTGTTCTGTAAGTGGAAACATACAAACACAGAAAAGCAAGCCAGCAAAAYTGCCTGGAACTCCTAAAGGCTAAATAATCGATCAGAGTGAAAACTTTTAATTTCCTGAAATGCTTTTAGTTTTAGAATAGTTCTCTAAAGCAGTTTTTGAGGATTAGGTGTTTTCCACATGATGTAGAAAAACATATTTTACCCCATTAGAATTGGAGAATTATATACTGAGTCAGATTATTCTTTTMAAATAAACAAGGAAAATATTAGGTAAATTAAGCTGGACAGGTGAATTTGGTTTCAARTGCTTTGCTGGACAGTGGACCATCAAAAATATTCTTACATAGAGAATAAGACTAAATAATGTAAATTCCTCTTTCCATTTGTCTCTCACCTTCTTTTTAATCTTTTCCTCTCCATGGTTTTTTTTGTATAGAAACTGGAACTATCCCAGTATGTCTCCTTTAAGTCACTCTCAAAATGTCTTCAGATAAGATTAATCCAAGTATAGAAGTTAATTTATGAGTTACTGATCTAGAGTGCTTTTAGATTCAAAGCGAACATAATCACTTCTAGCTCGAAATCATAGAATGGAAGTCTAAAACAAGCTGAGTGGATAAAAGAAACTTTGCTCATTAAATCTGTGAAGGAAGGGCTCAGCTGTGCTACTATTGCTGAAACTGAAGATATTGGGGTAGAGGGAAGAGAGAGAAGGAAAAGGCTGGATTTATGGTATAATTGCTGTTATAGGGTGTATAATGGATGCGGGGAAACTTTGGCTTATAAAAAAAGCACAGACTGATCAAGCAGTGACATGGTTAGCGTCACAAAAAGGTAGATGTGAATTGGTCTGTACTAGAAGGAAAAAATATAATTTATTTGATATACTTGGTCAACTTGTTCCTCTTCAAAATTACAGTATTCCTCCCATGTATGGAAACTGAATGGGGATAACCGATACATAGTTTTTGGGGTTTTTTTTACCAGATTCAGAAATTCTGTAGTACTACATACAGAAATTTCTTGTGAGGGGTGTGTGTTGTACGTAACATATTTATGTAGAGTATCGATTATCTATCTCTCACYTCCCAAATAAATTTTGAAAAGTTGTTCTGAATAAAGGCTGAGAAGGCRAATTCCCATTCCCATTCAGCTCTGTTAAATTGTAGAACAGAACTGATGAAGTGCTTTGCGAAAAAATGAAATTACTAATTAAGGTAAAATGAAGATTCCATGCACTTTATGGAACGAGAAATTATCATTCTTTAACAAAAATGATACTATGCCCATCCACATTATTCAAAATTATTTGGTTTACATGGAATTTTRCTGTGATTATGTAACATTTTCTTCTAAGCTGAGATGAACTGACAATAACTTCTGCAAATCTCAGAACTGGTCTGCTCTTACCCTTGTAAAATTTTCAGAGATCCAGTAAAAAAAAAAGCAAACTGAGACGATCCAGTACCAAAGTGATACAAGGACAATCACTCCAATTAGTCTGAAAGAAAACTATAAATGGGTTAAAAAGCCCACAACAAAATGCATAAGATTTTTATATTTCTTTCTGTTTTCCTCTTTAGAATCAATGAGACAAAGTAAGCATGATTTTGTCCTTGTGTTAGAGATTGAATCCTTGTTATCCATTCCTGAGYATTAAATCAGGACAAAATTTGAAATATGTGATATTTCTGTCATATATATGTTGACTTGTGGCAAAAATAATTTCTCTAAGGTTAAAACAAAGGACAATTTAAAAGCTATCCATCACTCAGGAAGRCAGCTGATAAAGATTGCATAAGGTAGCAAGAAAGAGAAATTCAGGGTTTTCTGGAGGTTGATGAATGACTGAATATCCTTTGCAGTTGACATGGCAAGTCACTTAGTGTAATATCTGACAGAATGCTTCAAGATTTTTTTTTTTTGTGGTGAATGATTTGCTCTTGATTTGAAAAAAATCATACCACTATATGAAAAAAGGACTGTAGGTATAGTGTGCTGTGCAATACATGCATGAAAATTGTACTGAATTTTTCTGGATGAAGCAGTTTTGCAATGACAAACATCCTTGATGTTCTTTATAATGTTGATACATTTCCTGATCAATATATCAATAACAAATATAGATAAAAATGCTCTGCATCTTGACCCTTTAAAAGATCTTAATTATGRCATAGGCCCATGACAAACCCACACATGACCCTAGTTGATCTGAAATGCAGGAAGTAAAAAAGGAGAATTGAAAATTTCATAAAGCATAATACAGAATAAATTAAGAAAAAATATAAAATTGGGTCTTTACACGTTTGAAAATACAGTGTATAATAGATGTTCATAAAAKAAACAATTGGATGTATTACCACAAGTTAATTTTTCATGGTGTGAGTACCAAATGYACTCATATTCATATTCACCTTGCATTTTGATCTGTAGATGTCATTACAGATTTATGCCAAAAAGAGAAGTGAACATTTTTGGAATCATCAAAAGGATTACTGAATAATTAAAAAATACTAGTACATCTTCCTGGAAAAAAAATCCTAAATTTCATTTTGTCGATGAGTTGTGATTGATAAACATCTGAAAATTAGTCAAATAGTAGAATTTCTATTTTTTTTTTGTGTGTTTTAATCCTTGGGGTTTTATTCTTTCATAGAAACTAAGACCATTTTCCCACCTCATATAGTATTAAGATATCCGACAGTACACTAGGAAAAGGTTTTTATSTATCTCACAGCATAATTCAAGGTCATGGGCATATTCAATTTGCACTTCATTGCCTAGAGCATTTCTGCTGTAGCAGAGACAATAGCAATTGTGACAAGATGTGACAAGAAGAGAAAGAAAAAAACACCTTAGACATAGTAATGAGGGAGACAAATTACTCAAATTAGTATAAAAATATACTAGCTTTATAACTGTCAGAAATGTTGTTTTAAAAAACAGATATAGTCCCGCATTCTAAACGAAAGCAAATTGGTATGGATGTCAAGACACACATACGGCACTTCTAATTAATTAGATCACAAAATTAATGATCTAAAATTTACAAAGTATTCCATGTTAAGAAAATTTAGTCCAYTTTATATTATTAACACAAGCTTTCAGGAATTAAGAAAACTGGTCAAAAGGGGTTTTCTGTGGCTTCTAGCTAAAATGAATCTATTGCATAATTAACTTTTATCTTTGATTCTTTCAGGAATTTCATTCAGCTGAGAATTTGATTATGGTATTTTTGGCTAGTAAACTTATTTGTGGAGTTGGAGAATGGTTTTTTTTTGTCCACAACATGCACTGCATTCTCCAATGATATTAAAATAAATGAAGCAGATGACTGAGACAGACATAAATCTGGTCCCATAATGTCACAATATCATTGTTTTATTATCTATGCAGGTTATGCTGCAGCTGAACATTAGTAGTGAGAATGCAACTCACGTGTCATAAGAGAACCCTTCTGAAGAGGTATTCAATGAAATAACACATTCAAAATCTTCTCTTTCCTCTTAAACATTACTGAGTCATCAATAGAAAATATTTTCCCATTTTTCATATTAGAGTCTAATCTGAAAAGACTATTTCAGAAACACTTATTTTGGATTTCTTGCACCAATTGAGTTTTGGAGCASTCCATACAGCTGAGCCGGTGTTCTGCTGCTCAGGTTTTGAAATGGAGTAATAGAGTTGGCTTCAAAATCAGGAAAACTGATGAGTTCTCATGAGCTTCCTTCRACTGTAGAAACTGATGACTCATTGCTTATTACTGATTAGAATTTTGAACTCAGTTATGACAGGTTCACACCTATCTTAGAAGTTGTTTTTACACTGCTGTAGATATTAGATAAGATTTTAAAAATAAATCCTTCTTGGAATAATTACTCTCTCATCAAAACCAGTATTAAATTTTCCTTGACTTAAATAGAAAGGAAACCAGACTGATAATAAATTAGCATTTGATAATAATATTTCAGGTAATTGATTCTCTGTATGGATTTAACTGCCAGGAGAAAGAGACACCATATTTATTCTTGATCACTTCTAGCAAAAAAATCTAAGAATATTCTATCAAGACAATATAGTCAACAGTCTTTCAAATCAATGTGAATTTTAAAATTAAATACAGATTGGCAGTCTGGACCTTAAAGCAAAAGAGGTAGCAATTTAAAGYTGAGGATTAAAAAACAGATAGGAAAATTATGGGAGTTTTCCAACTTTTGGAAACTTCCAGCTTCTGRAACTGAAAGAGATCTCAACCTAACAGTGCAAGAACCTTCATTTTCCAGATACTTGGTTTTTTTTTTAATTTCCATATCTTGTCCTTTCCATGACCTGATAAGGAGCTATACCTTCTCCATATGAAAACATTTTCATAACCTCTTTGAGCTAGGAAGCTTATTCAAGCAACTAGTTTTCATTTATTCATATGCATATTCATATTTTGCAGGTACTAGCTTTTGTTCCAACATTCCCTGGATGTTAAATTGTTTGGACCTGTTTCCTTTTCCTTCTCTAATCCTTCAGTCATTAAGAAATTACAAACGTTGCTCTTATTCCTTTTGGCTTTTGTATTTGTGGGCTGAAGAAACAATGTACTTTTAATTCCATGTTCTAAATTAGTTTTCATCCCCTTTATCATTCAAGTAATCCTTCCTTTTGTATTCTCACAATCCCATCCTTTTGTTTTCTAAAACATGAATTGAACTGTATGTGTGCTATTTTTGATATCTCATCAGTGGTTTGTGTGTTTCCCTTTTATTATTGGATGTTTCTGTCAACTCTTCAGCACTGCCTTTTATTCAGATTTGTATTGCCATGGGAATACATGGCCCTCTATTGATCAACTACTACAACTCTTTCGTTTTTCAATCAATTGCTCCCAACAAGAAAGAAAATTCTGCGTACAACTTTTCATTTTGCGTTACCGATTTTCAGCTTGCATGTTTCAGCCTGGTTTGGATTGGAAGGAACCTTAAAGGTCACCTCGTTCCAACCCCCCTGCCATGGGTARGGACACTTTCCATTAGACCAGCTTGCTCAGAGTCCCACCCAACCTGGTCTTAAACATTCCCTAGGATGGGGTACCCACAGCATCTCCTGGCAACCTGTTCCAGGGCCTTGCCACCCTCAGGAAATCATTTCTTCCTWAACTTTCGCTCTTTCAGTTAAAAGCCATTGCCCCTTGTCCTATCACTACATGTCACTGTAAAAAGTCCCACTTCAGCTCTCTTGTAGGCTTCCTTTAGGTTCTGGAAGGTTCCCTAGAATCTTCTCTTCTCCAACCTGAACAATCCCAGCTTTCTCAGCCTATCTTCATAGAAGAGGTGCTCCAGCCCTCTGATCATCAAAATCATTCACTTTTTCTTCTTTTATTGCACTCTTCCTGCTATACAAGTAATCCTTTCTGAGTTGCTGCTATCAAAATACACTCATACCTCCCAGTTTTGGAGAGGTTTTTTTGTTTGTGGTTTGTTGTTTGGTGKTTTTATAGAACTATTTAATATAAGTGTTGCTGAGTAGAACTATTAGTATGTTTTTTAATGGYTTCCAAGAAATCATTACCAGTCCAATCGTCCTGTATTAATTTACACATCTAATTAACTGTAATGAATGCAAGTCCCTCGCGTGTGTAAATACTTCAGTTTTTTATGGTCTGTGTGTTTGGCAGTGCATAAGCTTCTTGGTGCCAATCTTAATTAAWGAGTGCAGTGTAGATATTCGTAATAATTTACTATAACTTTTACTTGGGGAGGTGYTCAGGATTCTCTGCAATTGATTTTCAGTTATGCAATTTATTTATTGAGATTGTGTAGTAAAGGACAGAAATTTTAGGGCAACAGCCCATAAAAGCACAAATCTGTCTGACTGAAAAAAATTAACATTGATCTGCAGAGCAGAATTCTGGTTCAGCTGTACCTATTAATCCTTGAATTTCTTGGAAATATACTCCAAGGACTTTGTCATTTTAGCATTCTTACTTAATGGTTAATGCTGCAGAGTGAATGGTTTTTTAGAACATATGTTTTCTCTTTTCAGTAGCTTTTTAGTCTGTGTTCCAGCTTTGCCTTCATTTTTGATATATTCTCTGTCCTCTGCTATAACCCAGCAAGGCATAATAAACCTAAACTCTTAGCACTTTCTAGGGTGAATATTACTGTCAGGATATTGTTATACATATCCCTTATAGCTGGGGGCCTTCATTCCAATTCTCACTACACTCAAGAGATCTYATTTGGATCTAATTTTGACTTAGGTTGGGTATATTTTTCAGCAAAGCCCAATGAATATATTTGTAATGAAAGAACACACTGTACTGGGTGGGAAATGACATAATGCAAACAAATCTGTTGTCTTCAAAATTGCTGTAATATCTACAAATCAACCTGAAAGTCACTGTGTTTTAGATTTTCTTGCTGTTGATATTAAGGAAGTTTTATTTTCTGAAGCTTAGTGAATATAATAAATGCTGCCAGAAAATATTTCAACAAATGGTTTTCATTACRAAACTTTGAATGACAAGTATAGTGAATAGCAATAGTAATGCATAAAAGATTATGCCCTCTGGTAGCTAAAATATTTATTTCTGATCTTCTTTTTCATTGAAGGAAAATYACTTGCCCTATATTATGAAATTTGACAAAGGTGTAAATGCAATAGGAGGTATATAAACCTGCAAGCTGAGTAATATAGCCCCTTTTRTTGTATAGATTTCTGTACTTAGAATTACATCACAGGATAATTCAGGCTGTGAGGGATTTCAGGAGGTCCCCAGTCCAATCCCTGCCCAAAACAGGGGATATCCTCAGAGCTTGGTGAACCCTGACCTTGAATCCCACCAAGGACAGAGATGACAATCTTCTGCCCTGAGCTTTTGTCCCTATGTGGAAACAGAATCTTTCTACCCTTGGCCTGAACMTTTCCTTGCCCCAGTGTGGGTCACTGTTCTCCCCAGCCCCACTGTGCCACAGCCACCTSAGTCTCTTTGGTGACCTCCTGTCTGTTCTGTGAGTCTGTGGTGCACAGGAAGGTGTCCATGCTCCAGGCTAACCCATCCCAGCTCTGACAGCAGCTCCCCACGGGGAAATACAGACCATGTCTCTGTTCCTATAGCTCAGGAGCTGTTCACTACCTTTACACTTAGGGCACMCCATGGGGTCATGTTTGCCTCACTGACCATCCCCTTCTGCTAAAACCAAGCAGATCAAAGCCCCATCCAATCTGGACTTGAAAATTCCAGAGATGCAACCACTTATTGAAGGGAACTGCGTAAACTTGGTCTCCAGATTTCAAATTATTAATGACATTTTAAATTCAGAGTATTCTGAGTTATTTAATTCAGAGTTAAGAGATGTGCACACATGGTAGATGTTCTCTTATTGACAGAGCAAGAGGCTCAACTTGAAACACAGAAATTTTAATTTCTTAACTCCAGACTCAGGCTTCACCCTCATCCACCTGCAATTTGGTGAGATCGACTTTCTTTGTGTCTACAGTAAGATGCTGCAACTGTCCTTGGAATCCAGATTAGATTGAGGAGGACAGAAAATGAATAGAATAAATAATAGAATAGAATAGAATAGAATAGAATAGAATAGAATAGAATAGAATAGAATAGAATAGAATAGAATAGAATAGAATAGAATAGAATGAATAGAATATTTCAGTTGAAAGTTACCTACCACTATCACTAGTCCAACTGGCTGACCAGTTCAGGGCTAATCAAGATAAAGCCTGTTATTAAAGGCATTGTGCAAATTTCTCTATGAACAATGACAGGCTCAGGCACTGACCATCCTCTTTTGGCATTAGATCACCTTCTTGATAAGAAATGCTTCCTGATATCCAGTCTAAATCTMCACTGAATTTGAGCCATTCCCACACATTCTGTCAATGGATCCAGGACACCAACTCCTCCCCATCTTCTCCAGCTCCTCCAGTAACTGTAGAGGGCAATGGGGTCACCCCTCAGCCTCCTCCTCTTCAAACTAGATAAGCTCAAAGTCCTCAGCCTCTCCTCTCAGGATAAGCCTTCAATCTCTGTCATCAGYTTCTTTGTCCTCCTTGGGGTGCATTCAAGGACTTTCACATCCTTATTAGATTGTGGGGGCCAGAACTGCCCACAGCACCTGTGAGGCCACAACAATGCTGAATACACCAGGAAAAACCCCATTTTAAGCAGCTGGTGGGGCTGTGTTTGATGTGGTTTGCCCTCTTGGTTGCCAGGGCATCCTGCTGAKCTTGCTGCCAACCAGCATCCTCAGATCCTTTTCTGCTGGGCTGCTCTCCAGTCACCCCCTCCCTAGTTATAGTTGCGCCCAGTGTTATTCTCACCTAGTTGCAAAATCTGGCAGTTCAATTTCTTAAATTCCATCCTATTAATCACTGCCCAGTGTTCCAATCTATCTGGACACCTCTGCAGGGTGCCTTGTCCTTCCAGASGTTTAACAGCATCTCCCAGTTTGTTACCAAGAGCAAACTTGMTAATGGTGCATTCAGCTGCTTCCTCCAGAGCACTGACAAATGTATGGAACTGAACTGGCCAAAGATCTGAACCCTGGGGAACACCATTGGTGACCAGACACCAGCCAGATGTGACCCCATTCACCWCAACCCCTCAAGCCCTGACCTCAGCCAGTTCTGTCAGCGCTGTGAACTCATTTGTCCCACAACTGGACAGCGTGCTCAGAAGGACACTGTGAGAGAAAGTATCAAAAGCCTTACTAAAATCCAGAAAAATATATCCACTGCCTGCCCTTCATCCAGGAGGTGGGTGAACTTCTAGAAGAATATCAAATTAGCTAAACAGAACATTYTCTTGGAACCCATCAGGCTGACTCTACCTGAAGGTTGCATTGTTCTTTAAATGCCTTCTGGAAATACCCAGTATAGTCTTCTCCACATTTTTTTCCAGGAACTGAGGGTAGACTAGCAGGTCTATAGTCCCCTGAATCTTTCTTCACACCATTTCTGCAGTTTGGAATAGTGTTCATTGGATTCCAGTCAGCTCAGGGAATTCAATACTTCTTACATCCAGTGTCAGTGGCTCAACACTGATGCACAATCATTCCACTTCAGACCTTTCTGCCTCCTTACATGATGTGGGACATCMATTTAAAGATGTCCCACATAATACTCTGCCCTAGTCTATTTTGCCGGGGTTTTTATAGCCAGATGTTGACAAAGACTGCCAGTCAGATTAGTCCAGATCACTRTGATAGACTTTTTCATCAGTTTCAGGCCCTGTTTTCTTGTCAACTGCTGATCCAAGATACATGCCAAGATTCAGTTATTCTCAGTTCTCTCAGCTTTTTTTTTTATTCTTTTCACTATGACTCACCATAGTTGTGTCCTCTTTGCATTTGATTCACCTTCTGGACAGGGCAAACTCATGATATTTCTAGATCACCAGAAGAGCAGGATTTGTTTGAACAGTGAAGGAGAATGATGAATGATCTTTCCTAGGAAAGGATACTGGGTGAGAATAGAGGCAGACTGCTAGAAAAGGACAAGTGTATTTTGCTTAGTCTTCAGTCTCTATTGAACACTGAAAAAGCTGATATTGAAAACTAAGACTGATATTGAAAACTAAAACTTTTTTCACAGACATAATTCAAAATATTTTCTGAAATATGAAAACAAAACCTTTTTCTTCTGTGTGCAATGACTGCTTCATTTTCACTGCCTCCTCTGAACTTTGTTAAACTTTTTCAGAAAGCTAAAGAACAAATAAATGATCCAAAGGTTTTACTGAATAAAAATTTAGTAGACTGATTATGTGCAAGCTGCCTCCCATCTTGGAAGAACTTACAAGGCTTCAATTGTCAATGTGACAGATGCGGTAAATTAAAACCAAAAGTAACAATCCCACCATGTATCAAATGTTTGCCTCAAATATGTAAAAGAAAAACTTCTTACACTGGCTCTTCAGAAAGAAGTATGAACTCATTAGGAAGAATATGAGAAATTCTTTAGTTTCCTCTTATTCAAAGGTAGTATTTTTCCTCCAGCAGGCAAGTCATTTATCTGGATCTTTTATCTATGTGGATGTATTCATCTATCTATACTTGTACCTATTTGGATGTATTCCAGAATTCCAGCCTTTCATACCTACTCCATAAAAATAAAAGACTAAAGCATATTTGATCATCATAGTCTTATTAAGAAACAAGTTTGATAACAGACAGCTCTAATCATTCCCTCAAAGTAGGAAATTAATTCCATCTGTAGAAAGCAATATACATTTCTAAGGCTATATAAACTTTTTATGAAGATAGGTTTTTGAAAAGATCATAATAATTTCAGTGTTGTCTCAAACGCAGTTTCTTAGATTTCATCAAAAGAAACGTTTTTCACCCTCAATTTATAAAACTTCTGAACAGACTTAGAACATTTCTCAGGTATTCTTTTGTCTGGCTGTAGAAGACAAAGAAAACCTAGATCTATTACTGTATCTGCTCTGGTTGTGACTTGGCAATCCAAGTCTGTACTACAGACTCCTATGCATAAATTTATACCATAAAAATGACAGCAAATAAGATTCTATTTATATTCTTCCATTACCCTCTGTCTTGTGCTTTTAAAAAAAGTATACAATTGCGTGTTAAATGCTCTCTTTTATATATAAACAAAATCCCATTTACTTCTACATCTCTTAAATTTGAAGGACTAATACTTGTGCAGTCTTTTTTTTCTGTGAACGAACTGAATAGGTAGATCATTCCTTAATCCTGTTGTTCATGCTACATTAAAAAATATGTGTAAAATTATTAGACTGAGATATGTCTATGTTCTACTGAGCTTCTAATTGCCCATATCAGGTTAATAATAGCTGTATTTTCATACTGGATAATATCAGCAATACAGGATTCAAATTTGGTAGGGAACCTTTTTTGTGCATCCCCTGCTTATTCTTGGCTTGTATAGCATTCAATTTAATTGATCAATCAGTAGGAAAGCTAGACAAAAAAACTGCCAGAGAAAGATGGAATTAGCTCAGTTGGTTAGAACATGGTGCTAATAAATCCAAAGTTGTGGGTTTGATCCCTATATGGGCCATTCTCTTAAGAGTTGGACTTGATGATCCTTGTGGGTCCCTTCCAACTCAGAATATTCTGCGTTCCTATGAAAATTCTAATTCGAGTTTGATTCAGGTAGACAACTGCAGCCACAAGATCAATATTTAGGAGGAAAGGCTACAGACACTAAGTTCTGTCTGTTGTCTCTTTTAAATCTCAGAACCAAGAGTCCATGAGCATGGTTGACCACAGAATTATTGTCCAGAACTGGATTGCTTACCTCTGGTACTGTCAATTGTCACAATCCTGAAGCCCTAAATATTTTGTTAAACACCTGATGTGTTTCCAGGAATGTCATGTCAGGATGTTATTTTTGGCAAAAATTTGAAATCTTCTATATTGCTAGTGTCTTCAGATCCAAAAAATGCCAAATCTGAAACCCCAAATTATAATTTTAATTTTATCTTTTTGTTATATATTAGTTCAAATGCTGTGCAATTCTTGTCTCAAAGATCATTTGCACCATCACCACAGCATCAAGGAGCCAGATGCTGTAATTAGAGATACTGTAAAAGGGTCTTTTTTCCAACTTTTTAGAAAATAATATCAAATGGACAATTAAAATTTTTCAAGACATTTTGAAGACAAACTAACATCTTAATTATTATCCTATCTCATCATCTGTCTCAGTCAAAGAAAAACAGTCACTAGCAAGTCCAGATACACTGCTTGAGACTTTATCATGCAGGGTAATATGATTGCAGGAAAACTATGCAAATGATCTTTTCAACATTTTTCTTGAAGTATTCCCTTGAATAGCTAAAAAAGATAGAGCATTGGCAGTCAACCCTAAAATCAAATGAAATCCATGGTGTGTAGGAACTGAAATAAGACCAGAGAAACAGGGAAAATTACTCAATAGACCATTTTAGTCCCAAGCTTGTAGACAGTGACTTGACATGGCAGGTGAATTGGTGTGAAAAAAACACCAACTCATCCTTAAGATTTCTTCCAAAGCTTAAACCAAAATACTATTAAAACTCTGAACCACCACTTTGTGAAATGCCTGAAAGAAAATGCCTTTTACCTCACTCACTGATTTTGTTTGTGCGTAAATGCACGCATGCTCACAAAGCTTTTATTTTCATAATAGCAATGAATTTATCTGCATTTTGTTAACACAGTTCTGGTTTAAGTCTTCAGGAGTTGTAATCTACATTACTGACATTATTGAAAAGGGTTTTAGTCTCACATGCAAATATTTGTATATTATATGAATAATTACACTGGCATGACTAGAAGTACTCTTCTTCAAAACTTGTAAAATTGTTCTCTATCTGGGMATAAACAACAGTCATTGTCACAATTATTTGTGCAGATGTCATAGTAGTAACTATAACAAAATATATGGAAAAAACCAAAATAGTACAAAATAGAATATTGTTTTAAGTCAAAATCCGTGACTGTATTTGGTGTAGGTGTTGATGTGTTGGCAGCAGGGCAGAGCTGCAGGTGTGTGTTCTGTGAGAAGAACCCAGGGATTGCCCCATGCTGGACAGAGCTGGTTCCAGATGGCTTTAAACACACCCACCACAGGACAGGTGGAGCCTTTTCCCTATGCCAGAATTCCCTCACCTCTGGATCTGGGTAGATCTGTCTGGAGCAAATGAGTGAGGTGGAGTCTGGTTCGGGGGAAGGACAGGTGATGTTTTAATGGATGTCTTTGTTTCTTACTAGCTGAATCTATTTTCSCAAGATGAATCTGCTTTGACCTTGATGTTGTTGCAAGCAATAACTGTCTTTTTCTCAACCCAATAAATTTCTCATTCTTGTTTTTATCCCTTTTCTCTTCCCTGTCGATGGTACTGCAATAAGAAAATTATTAACAATCTTGATGGGTATTCATAAGAAGCAATGAAAACCGGTTTTCAGTTTTATCATTAAGTGTTTTTTGGATTCCTTTAAATTACATGAACAACAGGCTTTTTTTTTTTAGTCTCTCTTAATCTTCTGGAATACATCCATCTTTTGGGGATAGCTGGAAGATATCTATGGTAGGAGTTTATGTTTTTTTTTTATCTCCCGCTTTTACCATGTTTTCTCTGTTAATTGACTACGTGATTTTTCCTGTTCAGTCASTCTATGGCCAACCCCAGAGGATGTTTGCTTAGAACATTCTAACTCCATAAAATGTAGCAGCACTTGACAGAGTTTTGCTGTGGTTTGACAATGGAAAGATCTGTTGCATTTAATCACATGAAATTTTCATGGAAATTTTCTTCCTTGAAGTACATGAGAAGCAGAAGCGATGCACACTGACATGAAAGCCACAGTGTTGTAATCAGACTTTAGCAGAACTTTTAACAATATTGCAGTGTAATGTCTAAGCTCAACTGATTCTCAGGATCCCCACCAAGATGAAGGTCTATATTAATTGTTCAGAAAAGTAAAACCTGATGATAGTTGCTCCATTTTGGGAAGGAAGGGGGTGACTTTTATTATTGTTATGTTGAGACCYCTTTAATATTTGGTATGCTACAAATTGATCTTTCAAACTCCTTTGTATTTTTAACAGTTGACTGAACCAAATTCAAATATTATACTTAATTCATCTGTTAATTTAACTTAAACTTGTGCAAAGACTCTTAATTTCTACATTTATRTAACTTTTTTCTCTGCTATAATCTTACATTAAAAAAAATTTTTGACATATTAAACCAGACAATCTAGATAAAGAATGAAAATATGATTACAGATAATAATAACCATAAAAATGGAGAAAAAATGTCATTATATTTTGTTATTTAGTCTTCTTCTTCCTCACTTGTTTATCTGGATACCTTACTGCAAGAATTTAAGTCCTCCAAAGTAGTATTTGCTTCAAAAGGGAGAGAAAGTACAAGAATAGCAAAATATCACTTGTCAAAAATCTGATCACTTCTAATACCCTTAGGTTTGTTTTCAGGTTAAAAYCCCTGGAACATACAAAGACATGATATCTTCTCAGTTCCTTTCACAAGGATATTTATTCAGTGAGTTAGAAGGAGTATGGAARGTAAATATTTTAGTTTTATAACTTTTTTTGATTAATTATATTCTTAGTGGTAATATTGTAAGTGAACTTTTCAGTTTTCCKAAGTTGAAGACATGGAAAATTTGTATTAGCAATGTAAATATCAMACGAAATAGAAAGCATAATAAATTACATATATGCACTGAATCACTCATGAATATRTGTTATACAACGTAATTATGTTTTTTACAATGGACCAGGGAGAACAATCTCTGGAGCAAATGCAAAAATTCATCTTAGGGGACAAGATTACATTATTGTGGGGTTTTGTTTTGTTTTTTTTTTGAGGACATAATATGCTGTTTTGAATTCAAGTGAAAAAAAAACCTGCAAGAACATCAGTTCAGGCTATCAGACTTGAAGCTTTACACCACAATAAATTAAAACGAAAGCAAAAATCTTGATTTTGCACAGCAATAAGCTCCTTATATTTTATTTAAAAGACATGTGATAATCTGTCAAGCTTTCATATTTAAAATTTAAATTTTAATTTATGGCATTTTTTCCTTTACAGAAATGGAAATTTCAAAAGCCTCAAACAATGATATATTCTTGTATATCACTTTGTTTATTTCCTCAGAATAGTTTTTTTTTACCCCAGCAACTACTTATTTTGAATACAATAAAACAATTTTTAAGTGTTAKAGCATGACCTATAACAAATTCCAGGACTGAAATGGCTCACAATATAGTTTTATTGGGATAAATTTTCATTTTTAATCTAGTATATGATTAGTCCATAAATACAAATCTGATGAAGCATGGAATGTTTTAATTGCATTTTTACATAGGTGTGTCTATGTATTTATACATAGACACATCTAAAACATTTTTTTCATAAATGAAAGTAATTCACATTGTTGTAACTCTTGTAAATCAACTATTTYCACAAAATTATAACTTTTAATGATATATATTGTAGTGGAGTGCTTGGATTCAGTCATGAGGAATGATACAATATATTTTAAACRATAAAATGTAAATAATTTAAATTTTATAGGGAAACTTTCTGAAGGCTTCCTGTTGATTACTAGTCTTGGCCCAATGCTAAGCTGGAGCTATGCCTTGARTCCTGTGATTACTGCAGATAAGTGGATTGGCCAAAGAAACACCCAAAGATATTGGCAAAAGCAAGATTTAATATGAAATTGTGAAAATGCAGCTTTACAGAGTCCAATAGCAAGGTTCACTGTGTTACTACATTGGTTGAGGCACACAGGAAGATCAAAATAGAAACAATTTGGAAAGATTTACACTGAAGCTGGTAATGCAACATAGGGGAAGGTTACAAAAGATATGGATGCAAAGATAAGGATGCAAAAGGGTTTAGCAGCAYTTAGTCACTAAATACTTTAACATTTGGAAAGTGATTGAATAGAGTTCACTACAACTACAGCATTGACTTAACTATAGATTTGAGATAGTAACATTTGTATCATAATCAATTCACAAGCCAGCAGGGAAAACAATGTGTACACTTATTTCTATGTGTGTTTGAACTAAATTCTACTTATCATGGCATTTGTAATTCAGAATAAAACAGTTCAATATGCAAAACTGGAAGGRATGCAATCAAATTACAGAGGAAAGACTACTGTAGGCAGAAGAGTGCATTGTTACATGAAATATCGAGATTCATCCCTCTGTGCTAATTGCAGGTGAGGTTGGACCTGAAGTACCGTGCGAGCTCTGCCCCTGATGGTCTTGGAGGCTTTTCCAGCCACGATGACTCKGTCATTCCATGATTCTCTGAAAGTATGATTTAAGGAATCTATGAACAGCACTTTACAGATTTACCAAACCAGCCAGAAACACTTCCGAGACTCTAGACTGAAAAGGAGTGAAATTCTGTATCAATATTATTTTTGAACACTCAGAAAAATGTCCTTTATAATTCTTCAACACATGTTAAAATTAAAATWAARAAAAATAGAAAGGAATACGTATGCATATGCATTTCAGTATTGCTGGTCACAGAATTACTGTTGGTAACAGCCCAACACTGGCTTTCTCAAGAATTTTGTTTCATGTACATGATATACATTACCAGCTGGAGAATATTTGGAATAAAGAAACCTACAGGCCTTTCAGTAGAAATGTGCAAAAGCCTTTGACAAAGCAGCACAATGTTTACTTGAAGCCTGATGTTGTCATCTGAGAGGAAAAAGGGTCCTTGAATTAGTAAAATAGGTCAGATGTGTGAATTGCAGCTCTGCAGAAGTTTGATTTAGCCTGGATCAACAGGGTAGTAACTATTAGCAGATAACTAGTAAAGACATTTTTTTCAGATAATTTATTCTTTTTAAAGAATGAATGCCGAATGTAAGCCATTAAATACTTTTGCTTTCATCAACTGTACATATAGCTAATGTACAATGATCCTTATTTAAGAAAAATAACATATTTTTTAGATATAGAGTTCTGAAACTGGTTTTCTCACCAATAATGTCAACACCAAAAAAACCCACAGAAGTAATGTGTCATTTTAAGCAGTAAAAGAAAAAAAAAATGTCCTTGGGTATAAAGAATTGTCTTTTAAATAATGTTTAGATCTGACATATGTACTTCTTCTTGTTAATTGGTACTAATAGATTTAAGTGGTGCCACATGGAACTAGCATCAAAGCATATAGTTTCCTAAATAATCAGATACTGGGTAGCAATTAGCATTTTTTAYTCTTTAAAGACTGTAGGCAGCTGGGTGAAACCTTGGAAAGTWAAATATGCATCTCTAATGTGTCAACAGCTTTGAAAATCTTCTCCAAATAGAATATTGAGATCTTTTCAAGCAGGTGTCAATTGTCTTATAAGCTGCTGAAATGTAGACACTTCTATATAATATAGTTCAGTTTGAACAGGAAAAATATAACAACAAAAATAAGCAAAAAACCCCAAAGAAAACAAAACAAACAAACAAAAAAAAAAATTTAAAAAAAAAACCAAACCAAAAAAAAACCCCAAAAGAGCAAAATACCAACCCAAAACCAAAATGACCCACAAGCTTATTAGGTCAGCAATCCCTTCTGTACATTGTACTGAGCTAGGAACAGATTTAGCCCTCAGAGACTTTGCCTTGCTCAAGTCTGCAAAACAGGCCCATGGAGCCAGGCTTTGAGACTCTGGTTCTTGTTCAKGAGTTGCAAAGCCACACACAGCTGCCAGTATAAGCTATCAGTTGCAAGAAAACTAGAAAAACAGACTTGAAATATTTATTTATGATTCAGTCAAGTGTCTCCTCTGAAAATATCCCTGTTTTTTGGCTGTGWTTCCGCAGAAGAACAGCTTTGCTAACCCCCTTTTTTCTTCCCTGGGACCAAGAACAAAGCCATCAGTCCTTTGAAACAGCACACGGAGGTGATGGGAGAAGTTGCATAGTGCAGAAGCTGAGAGAAGTCCTAAGGAGGCAAGGGGTGGGCATCAATTGCTGTCTCCAATAATTTTGTGCTCTGCTTTAACAATGACAGAGCAAAAACCTTCCTGGAGGTACACAAGCAAAAATACAGGASTCAATGAACACAAGCTGTGAYAAGGTGAACTGGGACTCAATACAGGACTCAATGTGTTCATAGGGAGGGTTATCAGTCCCTGCAAMAAATTCCCATACAGGCTGTGGGATCTCCATCCTTAGAAATATTCAAACCTTGATCTGACAATGCCCTGAGCAACCCGGTCTGCATGTTATGTCTTGAGTAGCATGTTGACCCAGATAACATTCAAAGAAACCTGAATTATTTTATGATTCAATTATTATATGCATTGATAATACACTTTAAATTCCTCCCTATGAATACAGAACTGCAGTTTTTAAGCTTCTATGAGTAATTATTTATTTATTCTACAAATCCCTGGCTCTACAACAATTCTGGTTAACAAAGAAAATTTTGAATGGTTCTCAAAATTACTAACTTTTAAGTTTGCATGGAACTAGATGATCGTTAAGGTCCCTTCCAATCTAAACCTTTCTATGATTCTATAAATATCAACTTTTTTTTTTGCTCTGATCTTGAGAAAAAGGGAAATTACATTTATTTCCCCTTGTGTAAAGTAACTTTTTAAAAGAGATATTTTTCTGCATTTCTTCTAATTAAATATTGTAATGCAGATAACAAAGCYCCAGTTTTAAATTATCTGAGAGCTGTATTCTCAATGTTATTAAAATTATCAATTGCCTGAGATAGTTTAGTCAATAACCTGGTGAAACCAGATTCCTAGCAGCAGCTATCTGGGGGCCTGAGTGGAAGAAAGGGAAGGGCTGAACCCATCATATTTATTCTGTCAGAGTCCAAGAAGCCTTGTGAAAGAGGAAAAAGCATGTTCAGAGGGCATGTTTTCACTGGCATATTGGAGGGCATACAAACCCAGTTTCTTCGGGATTTGGTCCACTTAAATTTATTAAAATCTAGCAGATACAGAATGCTATTATTAAATCTGGGGATCATACCAAGGTTGGGAGAATTGCCAGGAATATGTACACAGAAGTTAACATCATCTTGGAAATCAGTGTGGAAAAGATGTAATTCRCTACAAAGGATATATTGCTTTGCAGTCAAATGTGTTACACTGGGGAAAAAAGTCAGGTCTAAAACTTGAACTATACTGATGTCAGTCCTTTAGAAAAAGACCTACAGGTTACAGTGGATCACAAGAACATGAGTCATCAATGTCACACTCCTTTGAAAAGTGAAGATATTATACAGACAAATGATCTTTCTGCTCTGCTCTGCACTGACAAGACCTCAGTTAAGTATTTCTCTAGTTTTTGGCATCCCTTCAAGAACCTTCTGAAACTACTGGAGAGACTCCAGAGAGGTTTATAAAAAATTACTAGAGGAAAGATTGAACAAAATGGGAATGTTTAAATTAAAGATGAAAAGACCAATATGTTATGTGACAGCAGAGTTCAGGTACAAGATGTGCTGAACAATTTGACATTTTTTGTCTATATCAGTGCAGATAGGACAAAAAGCAATGGACTATAAAAGCATTTGAAAAACACCAGTGAAATATCAGAATAGATTGCCTGGGGCACAGTGTGGAACCTCATTTATGAGGGGCTTTCAAGAAAAGTTTAGCAACTATATGCCCTGCCTGATGGGGCAGAGAGAGTGAGTCAAAAACATGGGTTTGGCMTGTTCTGCCTCAGGAAGGTGCAAAGTCAGTCTTTCACACTGGGTAGTGGCTTCTGGAGAGAAGGTGAAGGATATTCCAGAGTATGGGAGTCCTCAAAATAACAAGAGCACCTCTTTTAGAATTCACACTCCTCATCCTTAGCTCTTAAAGGGAAAGAAATTTGTTTACCTCTAATGTGAACAAGAGAGCTATTTTTTTYTTTTAACATAAGTTTGCATATATTATTTATGAGGGTTAAAATACTGTGCTATCTAAGACTAGTGAAGTTGTTAGTGGAAAGAGAACAGCAGAAACGTCTCCTTCCCTCCCCCACACTTAATCATGTGCATAGCAAAGAATCTAAACCAAGAAATTTAGGTTGGTTTGACTATCAAATCCCAGTGCTCAGAATAAAACACTGAACYGGCAAAGGAGCTGATTTTTTCATGCTTTTGCATAGCCTTGGGGAACGTCAGAAATGTAATGAATAATAATCTGGCCCGTGCCAGAGGGATGTCAACTGTTCCTGAAGAAGAGCTGTATTGTCTTGGGACAGGACAAAAAAGTTGTGTGGTACTGCATGTTATTGCAAATAATCCTCTTGATTATCAATTTTACTCAATTGCATTCAAACCCATGAAGAGATTCATCTTCAATAAATACAGGACACAGCAGGCACCGTGGATACATTTTTTGTAAGAGATCACCACTGAATGAAGATTATTGTTTGATTAAATTGACTGCCTGATGGTACGGCTTCCAACAGATAAACACAGCCAAGAACTTAATCAACAAACTGCATCATATTTGCATCTATTCCACATTCTGTCTACTTAGAGAAGGAACAGATGCAGACTCAGTGGGAGTCAGAAGGCAAGGAATCAATAGGGAAATACTCTATTAAGAAGTTTCTGAATTTATAATCCAACCTTGACCTAAATATGTTTAGATTCTCAGTCTGATAGTTCTCTCAAACTGATGGCCTCCAAAATCCATATTCTCTCTATTTAACAATGTCCCTTTGCTGGCATCATTAGTCTAAGTRAAATGCTGAAATAAATTCTCTTTTTAAGCCCTTCTGACATATGCTAGTGCAGATGTTGCTCTAAACAGCTACCTCTGCCTGTGGTTTATTTTAGTGGTTAGCCTACAGCTGCTTTATAAGGATTTGCTGCCCAAAGTAAATAAGCAAACAGGTCTGTTTCAATCCATCTAGGGCACAAAATTACAACTGCCAGACTCCTTTGTGAGGGAGTCACCAGACTGTGGGATCTTTGGACACACATAGGGAACCGCATTACCCTTTACTTTGGCTTTCAGAGTTGTGCATAGGCTTGGGCTGGACGTGGCTCATCCCACGTTCGTTCACAGAAGCAAAAGCTGCGTCACAGAGGRGCTGTGCCAAAATGCCCCCAGCAGCTTCCACAGTGTTTTGCCACAACGTGATTTGCTGGAAGCTGCTTCACAAATGCAAGGTATAGCAAATGGGTCCTCCTCCCTCTATCAATGCAGATGGGCTCCAGCGTTGGCCTCCTGCTTTCCTTTCCATTTTATACAAACCTCTTCCCCCTTTTTGGCTTCTGATCAGTCCAGTCCTCAAAGACCAGGTTTTTTCCCTCAGAGCAAGGTCGCTCTCTTTTCTATACAGGTCTCTCAYTGATGAAATAGTCCTTTTGAAAACAGCTTGTTTTCTCCATGTCCGAGCACCAYAGCAACAGCACAGCAACCCATCCCATCTTCTCCTTACTGTGATCTTGGGTCCCCATTTTTTTTCTTACATCTCCTCACCCTCCTGCTCTGTTTTTCCCCCAGTGCATGATRCTAAAACTACATACTAACAACCTAAAACTACATGGCAGCCGCCCCTATCTAGATTTGAATTCTTCTTAAGTACAAGAATGTACGTCATCACAGAGGAGTAACCAACCTGTGCAATTGGCCCAGGCCTGATGGGCAGCCTGTCCATCAACCTCAGAGCCATAATGGATTGGCTCTAATACACAGGGTTTGGGGTTTTTTGGCTCCTTTTGCTGGAGAAGAAGGAGAAAKCTTCTAGAACTTCCTCACAGGAGCYATCTTTGTGGCTTCTTGGTCCCATCCCCCACCACCAAAAATCGGACCAAGTACAACCAGGACAGTGGGGAAATAAAGAAAATGGGTTCCCTTTTGATTGATTCTGAGGAAATTTGTGGACTAAAATTTTCAGGAGTCTGTTGTCAATAGTAATACAAAAATAGAAAGGTTTGGGTTGGAATGAACCTTAAAGGTCATCTAGTTCCAGCTCCCCCACCACAGGCAGGGTCACCTTCCACTAATCCAGGACACTGAAATATGCAAAAGCATAAAAATACATATTATATGCAAAAAATATACATTTGCATAATGTAAAATTAAAATAAATTGTGCACACTAAAATATTTTATCTTACCAAAGAGCTAGAAATCTTGTGAATAACATCAACAAGAAGTCCAGACAATCCAGTAATATGATCATGACATGCATAATAAATTATTCAATATTTTCTAAAGTGAACACAGTAAGTACATTATTTCATTATTTAGAAACAAAATTGGCAAAGTTTTAATCCTTCCAGAACAAAATATTGTATTATTTAGATAGCTCCTGTTTCAGGGAGCCAACACTATTTTTTTTTTTTATTTAACCTTCCCTTGATACAATTGACAGCRGGTTTAGATAAGTCTCATTTTAATTTGCTTTCTCTCAGTTTTGTTTTAACCTCTCCCACATCACTCTAGAGGAGAGATGCTGTAGCTGAACACCACTTCAGTCCATTATTCTGTAGTTACACAAAACCTCCTTTCACTTTAAAAGTAATCTCAGGAAAAAAATAATTTGAAGTACTCGGGGTGTATTAACTGCTGACTCAAGATTCAAATGTTATTGGGTTGCTCTCATAAGCTACTTGACCTATTGATGAACCAAAGTACATGTTCAGATTAAAGTGAATGCCTGAATCTAATCAATAGTTTGAAATTTTCTGCTACATCAGGTTTGATGATGACTTTTCAAGTGGTACTATATCCTTTTGACAGATTAAATAAGTGTATTCATAGATCTTGTGGCTTTGACAAACTAATCACTGGAAGGTGAGATATATATCTTATGCACCCAGAAGATCTTTGCCACATTGATTAGTTACCTCCAGGCACTGCAGCAAGAAAGCTTCACATTTAATGCCTGACTACTTCTGTCACAGGTGCCAAAAATATTGTGATAAAATGGTTTAGTGGGTAATGCTCAAACTTGTAATAAATAATTCTGATCACTGATGCCAAAAAGGAAATGGTTTGAGGATCTTGGTTATTTTTAATAATACTTTTTTATTTGACTATTATTCAATTCAGTTGATGTATTGTTTACAGAAGGATGTAAGTATAAGAAAGAGTTGGGCCCATCACTTTCAAAGTCTCGTCAATGTGAATCAGTTGTTGGAATGTTCAACTCATGGAGCCTCTCACTGCTTCTGCAAAGATGTGGAGGAATATGTGAGGTTGATAACAGACAGCAGTCACAGATGATAAGAACAAGTGTGCAATGCATTTGCTAAATTTTGCGAAATGAGTTGCAATACCCCAAGTGAAAAATTACACTACCCATTTTTTCTTTCTTTCTCTCTCTCTCTCTTGCTCTCTCCCTCTCTCTTTCTCTCTTATTAAGAGAAAGATGATTTCRCAAATCTAAATAAATTTAAAACCCTTAGTAAGTACCAAAGTCCTTTTGATAACCTATAGTAGTAAATAGCTRAATGGCAAATGGTTTCCTGCTGTAATTAAAATATTTTCTGAGATTCTCCTTGTCTGTTGGTGATATAGAAAGAGAATTCTCAAATCATAAAAAATAGTTTAGATCTTTCAAGATTTTTTCTGCTCACTGAGTCCAAAAGAAGTGTTGAGAAACCTACCCAGCCTTCAGCAATGCAATTATATTTTYAAAACTGCAATGGTGTTGGGACTTGATGTCCTTATAGGAAAAATCCCTCTGTTTGCTTTTATGGATGAGGATTTGTGATAAACTCAAAATAATTTCTTCTCTGTCATTCCCTGTTTCAACCTGATTAAATTACAGAGACACCTAAAGTAGCAGTGCTGGCAGTGCATTAGGATTAGAAACACAGCTCATGGTTGAGCTTTGAGCATTTCTGTAAAGGAATGCTGTAATCTTTCTATATTGCACATAGCCTCTAATATTTTTAGAACAAGTACAAAAGAACACTTGTATGCCAGTGACTGTGCATTGAGAGCAACTTCTTAGAAAGACTTTTAGCTCTAAGTAGATCAATTTTCTGCTGCTACAACAATTTCTGGATTAATATAATCTTGGGGAAAATGAAGAGAATGTGGCCACCAAACCCTGAAAAAAGACTGATTTCATTTATGACAATTTCAGGGTTCATTTTCCTTGGATATGTGATTTCACCAATACCAATAAAAAAGTAATTTCCTAGCATTTCAAATAACTTTACCAGGATTTTGAAGGTAGACCAGAGCCTGAATACTCAGACCCTCCGGCACAGATATTCCAATAGCCCTTGTGCTTGCTACTTTGCTGTGGGAGATAAGGACTGCATGCTGTAACAAATGTATGAGCCCTGGTTCAGCAAGAGGCAATAATTTTTGTTTGAATGAAGCAGCACATTCTTGTGTAGWGCTTCTGACTGGAAATACAAAATCACGTAACTTTGATCAATTCTTTGAATCTTTCAAATTTACATTGTTTGCTAAACCAATAATGGGAAGGGAACTTTCGTAACCATCCTTTTAGTTTATTCTTCCTTGACTGCAAACCTTTCTAGACATACTAAATTTTCTTTTGCTATTGTTGTTTGTGAGAAAAAAATTCAAATGGGCTGTCTCATACATTCAATGCAATTAGGAGCAAATCCTAATCAGTAGCACACATTTCCATTATATTATCTCTGCAGTCTTTTGAGATGTGCGAGTCTGGCTACAAAGTCCTTCCAGAAAGATCTTAGTCTGGAGGTGATGTCCATTAGGCAGCTATCTGACRCAAGGAATAACTGTTCTCTGTCTGTCTGCCACAACACAAAAAATGCAACAGGTGGGGCTCTGGATTCCATCTTCACCCATGGAGTCAGTGCCTTGMTAATTCCAGAATGATTCTGCATAATCAACTTGTATTTGAGCATCTGTCTGAGGAACTCGAAGCAGAAACCAACCATAAAGAGCTAATTACTAAAGCAGAAATGTGTGCAGCCCTAGCCTTCTAAACATATGACTTRCAGATAAGAAAAAGAAAATATTAAAAAGGAGTTATGACTTAACAATTTTCTAGATGTAACAAGAACAATCYAAATATAAATTTTAAGTAACATAAAGAGGAAACAATAAGAGGAAACCAATCCTTGATATACACCGGTAAAAAAGACATACTTGCATCCTTCTTTTTCTCTCTGTGCAGTAGAGGTTTCTATTCTAGGTTCAAACATGGTCTAATTATTATCCAAGTTATTATGTAGTTATTTTCTTGCAGTATTTTTAATATGTTTTAGCTTTCTTGTTTACACTGAAAATGAGGTCCTAATTGTATCTTTCCAGTTATAATATCATTTCTTTTGAGAATTGCTGCAAATTGTCACATTATTGTGTGTAGCTGCATCCAGAATAAGGACATTTCATCCTGATTAAGATAAAATGTTGATGTCAAAAAAGCTAAGTGATGTGCTTAAAACTTTATTCCAAAAGACAAGCCATACTTTGACCGACATCTTTTTCTTTATGTGCAACAGCAAAGACTTGTATTATCTGTTGAGGTAATCAAAATGCRAATTAGACTTGCAACTCATGAAATCATGTTCAAGATATAACAAATGTAATTTTCCTTGTTCATTGAATAAATCCTGGCATGTTAAAAATATGTACAGTTTGGAATGTAACATTTTGACAAAACGGCTTTTCACATAGATACCTTTGATTTTCCTCTTCTGTACTTGTTGGAGGCTATGATGTCCAAAGTTGCCACCACTAAGAAATTTGCTCATAGCAAATAAGGCTACTAGACTGGGAAAACCTATTCTTGGAGCCTTGAAGTTGCCCAGAAACTCAGGTCAAATTATAAAAATGAAAAGTGAAAAGAAAACCTGCAGGAYTGTATCAAGAATGTACTGCTGGGAGGTTAATTCCTAGCTAGAGAGTTTAGTGAAAAAAMCTGCAATACATATAGTTTTCCAGTTTTATTGAGGGTTCTAACTTTGCACTATTTGTTGAGTGGTTGGTTTCAATTAAGTGGTAATTTCATTTACATGYTCTTCTTAGGAGGTCTTGGAAGACCAGTTGTTTTATTAAATAGAAACATTCCAAAAAGACTAGGCTTGAAAGTAATTTTAAAATTTCAATTTACAAAAACAGTCCATGATTTTACAAATCAGCTGCTTTTTATTGTGAAAATTACAGCTCTTTATACGTGATTTTATCCAAATTGTCCATGAATGTGAGAATGCATAGTCATTATATATTGCCTGCATATAGAAATTCATTTTTGCTTCTCACTTTTCCCATGCCTTGACATGAAAAAGAACCATGTAGCACTGTAGAATTGACTGAAAATGAGATAATTCATCCAACTGTATTTCAGATTTATTAGTGGGAATCCAGCTCAAGCTCCAGACACTGTTTGGTACAGAACAMAGGGAGAAGGACCCTCAATATACCMCTAAATTTGAATGTAAATGTGTTCCATTGATGTAAGAGGAAGATTGATGAAGTGTCTRTTGGACTGGGATTGAAACCTGTAAAAGGTTTCCCGATCATCTCCTTCTGAGAGCTCAGCATGTGTCCTGGCTGAGAGGAGTTTTTCAGCTTCCTCACACAGAACTGGGCTGCTGATGCCATGGCTGGGTTCACTGTGCCAGGATACAGCTGGCTCATGGCCAGTATGGGCTGAAACGCAATGACATTTCTCTTCCATGAACAATTTGGAGAGTAGTGCTTATGGCAAACCAGGAAGCAAAGTGACATTGACAACAAGAATTTTTTTTTGCCATGATTTAGAATCCTTAACATCAGCTATTGTCACCTGAAAAGCCAACAAAGTCAGACCTTAGACCATGTCAAAGACAAAAATTATGCTGGCCACTGGGATTCKTAACGGCAATTATAGTTATCATCAGTAGAATTCTGAGGACAGCTTTCCTTTCATTTCCTATGGAAATGAACATAAAAATTCAATGTTCATAATTCCCTCTATACAAGGCAAAATATTTAGGGGATCAAAATAAACTGCATCTATTTCCTATAATAGAATTGAAGGAAAGAAGTAGACCTTGTGTTCAAACATATTCTGGGTCTCTGTTTTAATTCTATGCATGTTTTTAGAGAAGGCAGTTGGTCTTTCTCRCATAATTTTCCTTCCTGGAAAGTGAAGATAAGGAGTTCTTTTCTCTCTTACACTGCAGTGTAATAATTTTTWAAAATATTAACTTAACATAGCATTAATAAAAGTAAATCTGCCACTCTATAGTTAGATATACAGCTACTTACCATTTTGTTTTATATTCTACAAAGGTTTTATTATAACCAACTTTGAAATGCTTTAGCTATTTTTTTTTAGCAGCAAAATTATGCATAAAACAAAACCTGATTTTACGTCACATTTTTGCACTGTCTAGATGTTTTATTTAATTTTCTTTTTTTTTTTTTACAGATGAAAGTACAGTCATAGATAAAAGAGTCTGTACATATATATAAGGGAGGTCCTGAACAGGAAGCCAAAGCAACACATCATTTGTGTATCTAGGACTGGAAAGAACATGCAATTGTTTTTGTCCTTATATGTTTGTGCTACTGCCCTTACTGCATTAATAACATACTTCATAACTTTAATAAATAATCTGCCTCATTCAGGAATCCTTTTTTTAATATTAATTAAAAACMTATCTTAGAAATATATAATATTTTTCTTTAACTCTCCTCAGAAAGACTGGAAACTGTCTGCAGTTAGAGATATCCTYGTTCTTCTAGGGTGTTATCTTTGGAGCCTGGATTTTTTTCTCCTTTTTTTTCCTGAGGTATTTTCTACATTTTTACATCATCCAGAATTTTCACATAAACCCCCTGTTATTGTCAGAATGYCTTTGTTCTTGCCTTTCCTCTTTATCTGGCATATTACAATGAATTTTTTAGTTTGTGGGTGTGGCCTGTAGTTAGCAGTATGTGTGGCAACAGAAGCACACAGACCAGAGGACCTTTACAGCTTAAATTCCATCCTGTGATGACAGAAAAAAAGRCCTCAGTTGCTGAGACATTTCTTTCAGTCTTGTGGGTTTGGGTGGTATGACACTGTCAACATTAGGACCTGAGAAGTCATTTCTAATACTTCAGCTTTTTTGTATATCTCTTACTTTTCTGTCCTCATAATAAGAATGATATCAATAAAAATATTCAATAAGAAAAGGAAAATCCAGCAAAATATAGAATTTAAAAAAAAAAAGATAAAAAAATCAATTACACACCAAGAGTCCATGGTCTGATAATGACAATTCACTGTCTTGTCCATCATGTTTTCTTGGTGACTGGAAAGATGACAGGCAACAATATTTTTTAGTTCTGTTTTTAATATGAACTGGACAAAAAAGATAAAGTTTCATTAGAGTTTCAGTATTGACAGTGCAAAACAAATATGTAACTCATTTAAAACCATGGTATAAATAATAATGGAAAATGTGACATGGCTAATCTACTACTGGTTGATTAGGTGAACCCATTAGGTTCATCATTTATTGAAGCACTCCTGTTGTCTTTCTTGTTGCCATTCTCCAACATGTTTCGTTTTCAGCTGTTAAAACTAACATAGCATTTAATTGTATCTAAAGATGAAATTTTAAAAAAATCAAGAGTGTCAGGGCCCCAAAGGAATTTTGCCACAAGCATCTTAGAGACTGAAARAAGTCCTGAGAGCAGAAAGACTAAACTGACACTAAAAATGCAGCAACTTGATCACATCACCCACCAATACAAAGGCAAATGCAAAGGAAAATTTAATTTGGGGCTGGGAACACTAAGTCTCTACATCTATGCTGTGCATGGCGGAAAATCAAAGTGCTTTCCAGATCAAGCTTGCTGCGTTTTCAAGTGAATATGTCACTGTTTTTGCTGACCAATATTTAATCTTAAGTCTGATTGCTTTGCTATTTTTTAATGTCTTTTKGGGGAATGACCACCTCTTTCAATGCATTAAATACTTTAAAAATATTGATCTTTGTTTGGAAGATTTATGAATATCTATTAATTCTCAAAATACATTTCCGAGCAGCAAAAAATATATTCTGGATAATTTGCTTTTGAAAATGCTAGCTGCACTTATTTCAATAGAATAGATAACGCTAACTATATCAAGTAATATTTTCTCCAAAATGGTCTAAAGGAAAACAAATCTGATCTTTGGCTAAGATCATGTTTTAAAATCATCATATCATAATATTTTCTTTGAGTTTTTACACAATGACAAGTATCCAGTAGTATTGATATCTATGCAGCAGTGAGAATAATTTACAGGAGGTTAAAGATACACAGAAAGAATATAGTCAGTACTACTATAAAAATAATAGATGATGATTGCAATAWTAATGGTGTGACAAGATTTTCAAGTTTGTAGTATGGAAAAAAAGAAGAAAGTGAGGTTTCAAATGAAAAATAAATGTGTCAGAGCTCTATAGAATATATTTACACRTTTACTGTCTTTCTCATGTTCTATACCAAGATGTATCATTCAGAGTAAAAGAAGAAAAGAGTAATTTCTTCAATTTATATATCTTCTTTCCAAAATTCCTCTTCAGAGGGCTTTCAGATGGAACAGCACATTCTTTAAAGCATTAATCTATCAACAACCTTCACAGTCCTTTCCAACTTGAGATATTGTACAAGTCTATGATTAAAAAATGACCCAACAACTTTTGTCTAATGAAAAACCTGCAAAATAAAAGGAAGGCAGAAGAAAGAAGTTCAATTTTTCCAGTTTCAGATGACAGTTGAAACTTAAACCACAAAATGTACTGTCACATGGAATCTCACTTTCAGCAAGTGCCTTAAAAATAGAGTTACTGAAAACAAAATAAGTTTTTAAAAGTGTTTTAAATCATGTCCTGTGAGCTGTGGGAACAGTAGGAACAGCATTATTAAATAYGATCAGGGGCATATATTACCTATGAGACTGGGGCAGAACAAAAACTAGCCAAAACATAATGAATGCCATATAAAGTCATTAWTTTTTCTAATTTTTCATAAGAAATTACATAATAACCAATGTATTTTTCATAAATTAGTGGAAACGAGGAAGGTATTATACAAATGGATGATAAATTTGTGACACCAGACATTTACTTGCGTAACAATGTCAGGAAAATGGGGCACAATGAAGARTGCCTCTAAAAGATGAGACCTTTTTGATACACCTGTTTGATGTATTTACAATGAGATCTTTTTGATGTTAGCTGTGATACCAGAGCCTAATGAAGAATTCTCCTCTTCTATGACTTTTCCTATTTCCACCTGCTCAGCAAAGGTCTCGGGAGCGATGACATGTACTGATTTCATGGCAGGACTAAGAAGCTTGGAGTGACTCTATTATCAATGTGATCTTCTTTTAATACACTCCAGATGATATTCTAGCACTCCATGGTACAAATCTGTCTTGCACTCACATCTTGACTGATGTGGGCTCTGGGCTGCAGCATAGCAAACTCACTAGCTTTAATTCAGCTTGCTAGATAAAAGTGAAACTTGAAACAATGGATATCTGAGCAAATATAATCTCAAAAATCACCCCCAGGATTATGCAGGCTAAGGCTTGTGTTTTGCTCATTAAGGAGCTGTTACATAGGTGTGTGTACACTTCCAGTGTTAGTATGGAAACAACCTGTGGAGCTCTGTATCCATCCCAGATTCATCTCCCATGTAATTGCTAAGGCACTGACCAAGGCTAAAATAATATCGAATTTAGCTATAAAAATATGGAAARCTTAAGCCCCTAATTGAGGCAGATGAAATTTGGGTATGTAAAATGTGATTGTTGATACGTGAAGTGTCAGATCAGCTGCCCTTCTGTGGGTGTCACCCACTGTGCCAGCTGCTTTCATGTCTGGAACAAGGAATGGGGATAACCAATACCTTAGAGCTGAACAGGAGCTGATTTTGTGCTGAACATGATTATTACATTGACCATGTAAAAAGCTTGGGGTGACTATACTCAGATGTGTCTGACAGTTGTTAATGATAGCTAAACCTCACTGTCTGTATGATAAATCATGTTAATTTTGGATCATGCTACACAAATAAAAAGACTTAAATGACAGCTTAACTTAGGCAAGGTCAGGATCTGGCTGCCTTGCCTTAAGTAAAAAAAAACACTGTATGAGATGACAGAATAACTTTCAGCTCTTTCTACACTATAGGTACTTTCTCTAATTAATGTTTTCTTTGCAATTAAGAAGGAGAAAGGTATGTGGTTGTTTACAAAACTGCTAACAGGATTCAAAGAGCTTCAGAAGGCAACCCAAATATATATTTTTATATWWAAAAAAAWTAAGATCAGTCATTTTCCAAGACTATGAACATGTTCTGTGATTCTGTAGTTACAGAATATGTCCTGCATCAGGCTGAAGTCCATCTTCCAAACTGATTGCTCAGGAGGGCAAGCTGTATTCTTACCCTTCTTACAGACAGGGCAGGTGGAGGTCAGTGTGTTGTTCTGCACAGCACGGAGCATCTACAGTGTGAATGTTCCCTGGGTCTGGAATGAGCTGTCAGATGCTCTGCTGTGGCTCAGTGCAGTGAGGAAAGGATCATGTACCTGAGTGATGTGCAGCCCACCTAAGGCCTGATCTTACTTTTATGAAGTGAGGGAGGCTTTTTGTCATTAGCTTAGACGAGAGGAGTACTATAATGATCTGGACATTTGGCTCAGGATTAGCCTCAATTAAAATACTGCAGTGTATGCAAAGATTTGATTTGTATTTTTTAAAAAAACAAGCAGTTCATCCTCCCACAAAATATTCCATTTATATGAATTTAAGATATATGCTCTTCATAGTAAATGTCTTCAATATAGCAGGAAATACATTCATCAACAAAAGTTCATCAGCTGGCAGCTTAACAGCCCAAAACAGGAAAATGTTCTGTAGTGTCCATTATATTTACAATATAATTACAACACAGAAATKGGGAATTCAAGTAGGATGATTTTTTTCCTCTGAACAAAGTAGACTTCCTGCTTCTATTCCCATGAAAACCATGGATTTTTCAAAATTTATTAAATTGCCAGGGAGCTGCTAAACCATGCTTTCAGGGCACAAGTCAATATTTAGTACTCAGTAAATACACGTTTCATTTTATCTTTAAATTATTGACAAACAGAATAAGAAAAAAAAGCAGGTAGTTATGTTGTTTCAGATAAGGATCTGACCTCCTTTTGTATGTTTGTTTATTTAATGTAACACTGATATTTTTAAGCACTGTAAAAAAATATGCAAAGCGTATAACTTATAAACCGCGGTACACAAAATATTTATAACACCAAAGATTTAACTGTGAAACAAAGCTTCTGCAAGAAATGTTTACCTTTTTATAWCAACTGTAAGCAAGAAAATGCAATTTTTCATTGCTATCAGGATATAAAATTGTYTCAGATTCATCCACACCCCAAAGCAAAGGAGTCTTCTGGCATTGGCTCTATTTTGATGAATGCACAATGCCTCTTTTTGTTTATTTTTTTTCTCCCTAAGAGCAAAACGAGAAGTGGAATATGAATCAAAAGGGGAAAAAAGTTAAACTTTGCAAATAAAGATTTAATGCTGTATTTTTATGCTAAGTTTTGCTGAAAACTTTATGATCTTTATAGTTTTTGATTTGTTTACAGACAGAGTTTCTAGCATTGGCACTCTGACATTTGTGTTTAATATAAACACTGTTTCCTGACATCTTCTGGAGAAAACACTGAAAATAAATAAAGACAGAAGATGCACATTTTAAAAAATCCACTGTTGAATTTGTGCAAATGGGATTTCATAATGGCCATTTCAACAAAAGACAAAATGTGCTTGTTTGAATCCATGAAGCATTTTTCCTTCCCTCCCCTAAAGATGCAACCTATTTTATGCATTTCAGCTCAACAAATTTTATGGTGGTGTGGAATTGAGAAATGCCAGCATCAATACTTTAATAAACATAGTGTTGAATCTTTGAAAATGAAGCTGTCAACCATGCTTTAGCAAGCATGGCACATTTTGGAAAGAAAAATATCAGAGTAACACGGAAATAGTTTAAAGCCTAGTTTTTCTAGCAAAACAGGGTTTTATTCAGAGCTTGGKTTTTTTTCCTATTTACTGCTAACTTTATTTGCTTCTTACCCTAGATGATGGTCCKGAAGTGCATTGTTTTCTACAGCATTGTGTGTGATTGATTAGAACTGAAGTCTGCCCTCCTGTGTGCCATTTCACAGTGGCCTCTCTTGTTTGCAGTCCCATAATCCCAGCCTGACACTGCCTTGCCATGATGGGTCCAGGCTTACGGCTCCTCCTAAAAAGAAAGATTTTTGACAAGTCAGAAAGCCTGTCTCAGATTTTGAATTCTTATTTTGAGAGTAACTTTCATGATGTTTGTATAAGTTTTGTAACAGTTTTGGAATTTAGTTTCCTATTTCAGAGTTTYCCTCTTTATTGAGAAAGGGAAGAGGTAATGGGAGAAAAACAAGCATTTTGTTATTTTGAAATTATTTTTTTCTTTTCCTATAAATAGCATGTGAGAAAAAGTGACCTTCATGGTGGTTATTTGTTCTTAATAAATAATAATATATTACATACAGAAAACGTTGCAATATACATCATAAAATGCAAATTGTCAAGAAAATATTCCCTCCCCCCCATCTCTAAGGAAGAATTTGAGGGGTTTATGCTGAAGTTCCATTGGACAAATACCATAATGCACAAAAAGAAGTAGAAAATATTTWAAGAGACCTTATAGTATTGAAAAAKGAAAGGGGAAAATAAGAGAAAATTATAAAACTACATAGTAAAGGAAATCATAACCAACTATCTTTTAAAGCACTAAGAAAACAGAACAAAATAAATATTTTATCTCTTCAATTTTCACTAYAGCCTCTTGAGTGTCTAGCTGCTACTTCTCACCTGGTTTCCTATCCTTGTGATAAAGACCACCACCTCAAACTGCCTTTAAATCTAATATTTCTGCTACTTTTTTGGTCTTCTATTTGACTTCTCTTYCAAAGAACAGTTGATTGCACATGTCACTGCCAAAGTGTAGCTAAAATTTCAYGGGTTTGAAAGCAGTTTGACTCTTAAATTTATAAAGCAGGAGCTTTTGTAAGAAACAATAGTTTGTTGATTTTTGCAGTCAGATTCCCCTCAATTCATTAACTACTGGAGACTCTTAATGCCATAATTTTGGAAATCATAAATGATTTAAGGTGTTCTTAAATAGTAATGTTGGGAAGATCTATCTCACATGGGGTAATTAGATCTTCTCTGTATGAAAAAAAAAAAAAGAGATTAGAAAATCAGATCAATTATTCTAATGCAAATGATTAATGTAATCACAACTTAGAAATGAATACTTGTATAAACAGAAAGCATTTGGGTAATACCTGGTGGGTAGTCATGATTATGAGAAGATCTGGGCAGATAAAGTATTAACCAGAATGGATAGCAGCATATCAATATAGGGTTATATGGTGCCAATAGCAGAAGAATGAAATATTAATCAGAAAAGACACATCCACTCTCCACATTGCTGATATATGTCACTCTTTAATTGTTTTGATCAGCCTAAAACTAGATGCAGCTTGCATTACTTCCAATGGCTTAATACTGTTTATGACATTATTTGAACGATATTTCCTACTGTCTTTTGTGTTCTAATGTTGCTGGTCTGGTACTTGTGGCTCCAAACTTGTCTGTTTCTGTCTGTGGGTGCTTGGCTAAACTGTTGATCAGTTTGATATTAAGCCAAAAACAATTGCACCAGCATGACAATGTATTGAAACAGGGTCTGAAAACTACCCAAGGTTTTGGGAAACTGAGCTAAGATGAGATGAGTAATGGCTGTTTCCTTCACCTCCTATGAAAAGATCCCTAAATTTTTGCATTGCTGGTAAGATCTTCACACCATTCCTGCCACTGTGAAGGAATAATTCCAAATATCAGTTACTAAATTGCTTCTAAGCAACAGAAAATGTGAGAAAATAGAGCATCTCAATTAGTATGATGGGAAATAAAAGAATTAGGATGCCGTCCAGAAGCTTGTATTCTCATTTTATCTCTGCAACTGTAGTTTTCATTGTTCACTTCAGTACTTCAATGTAATCTCAGATTTTAAGTGGAGTATAAATTTGTTCTAAGCCAAAAGCAAAAACTGCAAGCAGAAAAAAGTCACAGCAGACAGGACATGCAATGTAATGATATCAAACAAAGCCCTCTTGAGACTTAAATTCTAAATCCCATTCAATTATTCATTCCAGAGTTGAAGCAGTCCCTAAGAGAAGAGTGTCATTTTGGGTCTATGAAGTCATGTAGATGAACTCTGAAATGATTTATTAACTCAGGATAGGATATATATGTGCAGTTAYACATTTCCATCCTCCCTTCTTTCAGTTTAGACACAGAGCTTCATAGAGATTGTCTGGAAAAGAATGGAAAGTACAAACTGAAGAAAAAAGAGCATTTATATATTCCCCTTTCCGCTGGAGGAAATGGCATTTTTATGTGATGATCTGAACGCCAGGAAACAGACAACAGGCAGCTGCCAACAGAGAGCTGGGGGCTCACCTCAAGAAGCCCCTTTTGTGACTTCACTGGCAAAAAAATACAGAGAGCTTTCAAATGCATACCAGCAGCCATGCAGAGGTTTTGCTCCTAATTTTTTTCTGAGGAAGCAGGAAGAAACYAATGTCTAGGCCATCCTCATTTCARAAATACAGTAGATGRCAGGTAACATTCATAGCCAAGGTGTAGCTACAGAGCTAAAAATGTTCTTATGAAATGATGCAGCCTCTCCTATGGAGACACTGAGCACACAAGACACGGCAGGCAGGCAGTGGTCTGTAACCAGCTGCTTCTTCCTCTCCCACTTCTGCAAATMCTGCCCTAGTTTGTCACCTAGCACAAGGCTTGTATAACAGGCTGCTGCATTCTCACCTGTCAGCAGGAAATTAATACAGGCTGTACTGGGCAGTGGTCTCTTGTAATTTGGATTTGAAATGGTGAAAGTGTAAATGCTGATAGTGAGCTCAGACAATAATGCTGCAGTCAGTAGACAGCAGAATTGAAATGGTCCTTGCACAGCAGTATTGCTACATGCAGAAATTGAAGTTAATRAAGCAGCATTCTGGGACTGTGAACTCTAACAACAATTTACAAGAAAATGACCAAGTAAAAGGCCTAAATATGATCTTTATTACAGTTTTAGTTGCCTCCCTTCATATGTTACAGCCACCAGCTTGCAATGAAGAAAGTATTCCCTCTCCTTTAAGTTCTGCCCAAAAGATCAAAATGAACATGATGGAGAAGAATTACAGCCATTTCCAATGAGGTCTCACAACAGCAAATGACATTATCATACTGATTGCACTGAAGTCGCCGATTGCACTGAAAACCAGCACAGACATTTTGCCTGAGAACAGGTGTGTTTTACAGATATCATATGTTATAGCCAGCCTGAAAGGACGACTRAAATAGTAGTGTTTTTGTAATCTTAAACAAATATAGTAGATTAGGTGATGAATCATAGAACCATCTGCATGCTAATTTTCCTCATATTGTATTACACGTGATCCCATGAACTAGAAGCTCCAAATGCTGGAGTGGTGACTGAAGACTTGATCATCATTGTTGTCAGCTCTCCCCAAAGGGCCCTACTAGATAGCAGAAATGGGTGTCCAAAGCATGTGCTGTAGCCTAACATACCTCAAAATCTACTATCACCTTAGTGCTCAAAGCTCACCTCAACTGCCACTGAAAAATCTTAAAGATTGTTGTCTGCAGAGAGTGCAATATTTTCACACTAAAGCTGGACACAGTATTTACTCTGTGTCTTTCAAGACACCTCTAGAACAAATTAGAGATCATAGCTTTCCATTTCATTGCTCTTGCTTCCTTTTAATCACTTCTTTCTCTTTTTTTTCTAACCTTGGTTTACTGTCCTAATTTCTTTAACACTTGCCTTGGCTTCTGCTAAGTTCTCCAAAAGGTTTATGTGCTTTCTTGCTAGACAATTTCTCCCCAGCTCCCATGGCTCTACTTTTAATAACACTGATACATTTTGCTGTGTATTTCTTGGTCTACATTTCTTCTGGGTCTTTGATTTTTCACAGCAAATGGTGACTTTTATGAAGCCTTGTTATCACTACCACAAATTCACTGCAGAAAGCAATCAGCCCAGCTGCTAAATAYGATCCTAGAGTATTACAAGGTCTCCAGTGCCTTTATGAGTGCTAGTATATATATAATTATGTCCTTTTTAAAATTTTTACAATACCTGCTAACGGTGCAAGGACATTAAATATCAAATCTGTTTCCTAGTATCACATAATCTATTTTTTTTTTCTGTAGACTTAAAATAAGATTTACCCTACTGCTTTTGCCATTAATTTGTTGTGTGAGGTTGTCTGATGCCAATTCCTTTTTCATGTCTCAGTTAAACTGGTGATTAAAAGGGTGGTAAAATATGGGCTATGCTCAATAAAAATGTCATGTTAGCCTTCTCATGACATTATCTTCCAAAAATATGCCACATAACAAATCAAGTGGGAAGAGTAGGATAAACTGAACAAGACAGGAAAGACTGATATGATGGATTGTATTGATCAAATAGTGCAATGCACCACAATTCTGATACATTGAAATACTAATAATCAGTCACTCCCATTTGATACCACAACCACAGCCAAATTCATTTTTAGGAAGAAAATAAAAGAAAACAGTACACATATAGCCCACACAACAAAATTACCAAATTATTTGTCTATTTTGATATAATATATKACAATAGGCCACTTGTGCTGTAATACAATTTGTTTTTGAAATAACATCAGGAAATCATGGAGCAAACAACAGAAAGATAGTTCCTGTCCAAAAGAGCATTCATCCTAGCACAAACAGTGTGGGGACTGCTAAAGGAAATAATCATTAAGCACATTTTAGCAATCAGTGACTGCAGGAACTCTGTACCCACCATGTACTCATCACTGAGTGGCTTGTACCGATCGTAATGCAGCTGTATTTTGAAAAGAGATTACAAGATTAATAGTGTGGTGCTTTAATTTTCTTACAGAATACTTTCTGTGCATAAAGATTGTGCTGGGAGAAAGTATAACAGTGTTTATGAGAAAATTTGACAAATGGGCAATCTAGGTGAGCATAGTTGGCAAGGTGGCACTTGATAAGATTTAAATCTGTTGTGCTAAGGAGGCATCTGCTGTGGAATGGCTCCCTCACAATGAGCTCTATTAATAACTTAGATTTGCCAGTGGCATATGGTGTTACAAAAATATATTTGAGTGTTCACTTTGTTGCATGCCAGACTGCCATATAAATTAGTCTTGATTAATGTTGTTAGTGGGGCTACTACAGATTTTCAAGTTGCCTCTAGTTATTCATCAGGTGCCCCACGTCAGTCTGTGTCTTCTATGAAAGCAAGATACTTACAGTGCTTCTGTAGCTTAGTAATTCTTCTGGTAGTGTTTTATCATGTTTTCTTTCTGGTTTGGGATTTTCTTTTGGGCTGGAGTGGTTGTTGTTGTTTTGTGCTTTTTTTCTTGTTGCTTTTGGGGGATTTTGTTGTGGTGGTTGTTGTTTTTTGGGGGGGAGGGTTGCTGTTTGTTTTGTGGGATAGTATATTTCAAAGGTAACAAAAAAGCCTGCAAGAAGAAATCCAAATGCTTCAAACATTTTTCTGCTCAGGTTTGGACTGTCAGTTTATTGAAACAAGAGGCAATGGGCAGAAACTGATGCTCAGRAAGTTCCACCTGAATATGAGGAAGAACTTCTTTACTGTGCAGGTCACTGAGCATTGGAACAGTTGCCCAGAGAGGGTGTGGAGTCTCCCTCACTGGAGATATTCAAGAACTATCTGGACACAATCCTGTGCCATGTGCTCTGGGATGACTCTGCTTGAGCAAAGAGGTTGATCAGCCGAATCAGACCCCAGAGCTTCTTTGGGCAGGGGGTTGGACTGCAGATCTCCTGAAATCCCTTCCTACCTGAGTTACCATTGTGGTTCAGTGACACGTTTTCTAACTCAGGGTTACATCAGTGTTGCATTCATGACATAATATATTTTTCTGAGCAAARTGTTGGCTAGAAAACAGAGGATATGTGTGAGGGACATCTACAAAAAAAGAACAAATTATGCTAGTAGTATGTACTTTCCATTTGCTGTAGAATTCACCTATAACTTAAACAAGTAATAATTTCAAGAAGGGAACTTAAAGTATAGTGTGCCTATTCACGTGTTCACTCTGTTATTTTTCTTAATTTAGTCTGTTGCAAAGATCATTTCCTATGGTTTAAGGAATGGCACCAATAAGGATATCTAAAGCTATGTTTCACCAGTTTCACAGATTATGTCTTACTACAGTGAATAACTCTGTACAGATTATGTCTTACTACAGTGAACTACTCTGCATAACTCTTCCTAAAATATGGGCTCTGTATTGAATTTTTTCTGGCCTTGGGGATTTTACACCTTGTTTGTTCCATCTCTATAGAGAGGTATTCATAACACTGAGAAAAACTGATGTAAACTGTAAGTTTTCACCTCAGAAAATAGATGGTGGAGTGGTTACTGTGTTACTGTAAGATTTACAAGACTTCAACTCACTTCAGTGCTACACGTGAAATTTAAATAGGTGACTTGTCTCCTCTTTAAGTTATTTTCCCATCTGTAGTACAGGTATAGTCTCAGTTTTGTGTCTTTCAGGACTGACGGGAACAGAAAGATGTGAGAGCAAAGAAAACAATTTAGGTATGTAATGAGAAAAAATGCAAAAACTGAAATTTTGTACTGTCATCAATAAGTGAAATCTGGTGTCAGCTGAAACGCCAACAGCAAATAATAAAAGTGTTTTTATAATATTTGTTGCTGACGTATATGTAGTTAAGGGAGTTTTCTACAGYACCTATAATTTACTGGGCTGAGTGATTAGGATGGTAAGTTATAAAAACATTAATATCACCTCCTTCATGAAGTCACATGAAAAATTACTGTAGGAAACACTGACACTTTTCCAGACACATGGAAAAYAGAGTTCATAAAAATTGTGCTGCTGGTTCAAAAGCAAGTTATCAGCAAACTTTTTTTTCGCTAAAACCTTGTTTGTGTTCGGTTTTGAATCATTATTTCAAAAATGTATGTCTCTAGTTTAAAAAGCTCATTTGCCAGGTTTGCATGATATAAGAAGTGATCATAAGCATGAAATTTCTTTTGACTGATTGAAAAGGTTTAAGAAGTACAACTAAATCTTTTCAGCTGAGACCAGCGTAACATCTGCTTTGTCTGCAAATTGTTTCCTTTAACAATTTGTTTTAACGATTTGGAGCTTCTTACTTCAACTACTGGGGTTTTATTGTTGTTTTAGCTGGAGGGGGAGGAGTGGGCTGTGATATTTCATCACTCAGTGGTATCTTTTATGAAAATTAACATATGTGTATACAGGCAGTACTTATATAGRTATTTTTCYTTGYWTCTACMCAGTTATTAARCCAAGCAAGTTTAAAAACAGAAGAYATGATACTTAAATAYRTTTAGTGAGKTTTTTTTTACCCAGAGTAACAYGTGAATAGCARCACMTCTTGAGCCTTAAATATAGCTATGGAACAATTAACAACCGAACTGGTGTCAGAATGAACTCCCTTTTCAGTTCTTTGCTTGCTTGATTAATTTTGTTTTCATACTGAGTGAAAAATGACATGGAGAACCAAAAAACTAGTTTGTCTTGCTCTAAACTGCTTGAGAGTAGCTACAGTAACGTGACTAAAGAGCAGAGAAAGTGCAAATTATGGATACTTTTAAGTTAAGGACTGCTGCGGGTCACTAAAAAGGTAAAACTCCAGTGAATGTCCACAGGAAGAAAAATTAATCATAGCTGTCCACAGTACAGTCAAAGGAAGCAAACCCTGCAGAGGATGCACTCACCAAAATCATGGAGATTAATTTTGGAGCAGTTGTAAATCTGGTCCCAGGGTCTGGGTGACCATTAGCAGTTGGATTGCATTAAGGAGCCTTCTGGTCTAATTTCTAACAGCAAACTTAGTCACATACTCTGAAATTACTTGTGATATCAAGGAAAATGATATCAAGGAAAACAGTGGTAATCAAAGACCAACTGGGAGATTCATTTGAAAATTTCACTCGTGACCCTAACCTGAAATGTTGAATAGACAGACATATAGTCTTTCTAATTTTTTTAGTCCCAGAGTGATGCTTTGAAAAGATTACTTTTAATAAACTAATCGTCAATTCTAGATGGATGCTTTACAGGTAGACAAGTCTCCAAGAAATAAAATGTAATGAGTTTTTTTGAATTCTGTGAATGCTCTCTTTGATGAAGGTTAATAGGCTATACAAMCTTTCAAATAGTATACGTCAGGACCATATTTTCAACAAAATRGTATTTTAGAGGTGAGCTTAAAGATGTCCAAGTAAGTATCTTGTCTGCTGAAGGCATTGGTTACAGCTTTAATTAAAAGCAGTGGGAGATTTATATTTACCCCTTAACTTACCAAAAGAATTTGCATGTTGCTCTGTGTCAATAATGAAAAAGTGAATCTGTCTTCTTCTCCAGTGCAGCTTCCTGGGTTTCTTTTTTTCCCCTAAAATGGTTTTTAAACTTAGGGAAGGAGTCAAGGAGGAAAAAATGTAGGGAATTTTTTTCTTTGGTTGTGATTGTTTTTGTATGTTGGATTAGTTGGTTAGTTTTGGTGAGGTTTTTTTTTTTTGTTTTGATTTTGTTTTTTGGTTTTTTTTCTCTTTGTTTGATATACTAATTCCTGAGAAATTATAAGATGTAGGAAAGAAATCATAGAATGGTTTGAGTTGGAAGGGACCTTAAAGATCATTTAGTTCCAAGCCCCCTGCCATGGGGAGTGAGGACTTTCACTTGAAAATTTTCAGGGAAGCATCCTCAGAGTAAAGAATTCCTCTCAATATTTAATCGAAGTTTTCCAGTCCTTGGCTAGGAAAGTTGTTGTCTGTTTGTAACTGCTGTAAAATTACAGCAAAAACTATTTGGCTACATCAGATCATGYGATAGGAAAGGGAAGTTTAATTTGTTACTTTAAGGCTTCTCTGTAATGCAATATCTTAATTGCTCTCCTAGCCAAAGGTAGGTCTCTATTTCACCAGCACAACATGACTGCAGGGCTACCAAAGAYGGAGGCAACTTGTTAGTTTTTAGGTTATTTGTGTGGGTTAAATCAKCTATTAAGAATCAGCTAGCAAATGTTATTTGTTCTCAATTACAAAAACACTCAAATGTGACTGAGATTATACATARGTAAACACAACAGAAATGGGGTTTTAGGTGACCAGGAAAATCTYTTTTGGATTCCTGTGACATGGACCAACTTTTACTTGACCCTTGGTAATGATTTCCAACAAACTGGTAGACAGACACTAAAAAGCTATTTCCATCACAAGTTTTTCAATGTGTTTTTTAATTTTAAGACCAAATGATCATTTTTTTTTCTTCCCTCTGGCTTTTTCTTTATATGGTAATTTTATTGCTGCTGGCAAACGCAGAATATATCATAGGGTTCACAAGGATAGTTCTSCCAAAGATGAAACTGCAATTAGCCCCAGATCATCTAAAACCTAACACAGTGGCATCATATTTAGAAATCAGGTATGAGTTTCAGTTTAAAAACCCAAATTAGACTACAAATTTTCCCATGATGTTGTTCAGTCAAGTGTATAATTTGATTTTTTACATTCATTGTTACATATGGTTGGAAGTGTCGCATATGGTTGGAAGTGTCAGCCAAAAGTCAAATGGCCATTCTTCCATCACCTCATATCCCAGTTGTCCTGATATTTTAATCATTTTCTAGTCTCCCACTGTGATTTTGGAATATTTCTGCTTGGGTTTTCATATGCATATATACATATTTATGTGCAAAGTATAATTTAATAAACTGTTAACWCACAGATTCAGAAAGAGGCTTTGAAGTAAGGAACAAACCTGCATTTTTTGTATCTGTATCAGAAGTTCTCARTGTTTATTTTGGTCTAATTTATTCAACAAACTATGGCTTACAAATACTTTAAACATTGAACAGATGACACCTTAAAAATAGTTATATGTAGTGATTAAAAATAACCCTTATGTACTGTCACTGTCCTGAATATTATCAAGAACAGGAAACCTGCAGGCATTTTATTCAATATATATGTGTTATCCTGCCTGAGGTTTTATGTATAATCTATGAAGTGCAGTACTTAGTGGAAAACAGATGATGGGTCAACACTCTTACTAGTTAGAGCTCATATTTTCAGTATTTTTTAGGGTGACCTGTTATCTAATTAATATTAAAATATTTGGAAATTGTATACAACTCTATTCATGACATCTCTGAAAATTTCATCTAYAACTCCCTGAAAACCAGTCAGGCTGTACTTTGTATATTGACTAAAAGAGGAATTTCCCACAATATTTTCAGGGCTCTTCATCAGTCTGGATCAACTTTTTGGCTGYGTGAAAAGTGAGGCTCTAAATGAGCTGTTACATTTGGCTGTAAAAATTGCTGTGAAAGCCTTCTTTCAAACTTAGTAYGTTGTTTATGAACACGACAAGAAATAGAGTCTTTTATTCATAACTTTCTTCTTCCGTTCTCTCWGGAAAGATTGTCAGTTGATGAATAAAGAAAATAGACTATATGCTTAGAGAAGGGATGAGTGACAAAGGCTTGAAAACTGTGAAAACATAACCAAATATAGCACATTATATTATATGAAAAATTTGCCATCTTTTACTTCTGTATGACAGCGTGTTTAGAAAAGTGTTAACTTAATTTTCAAGTTGTCCAATTCTGTCTTGTGCACTAGTTCACATGAGGCAAAAACTGATTTATTTTCGTCCTGGGGTGTTTCACTTTTATTTTTTTTCCCCTTTTTTGAAAAACCATATGTGTTGAAATGTCATGGTATTTTCTACATCGAGAGCTCGTTATTACTGGACTAAGGACAGAAGCTATAGAGGAGAAAACATGCATAATTACCAGTGAATTCTAATAGATTGTTTACGTTGGCTTTCTCTTCTGCATAATTWGCTAATAACTGGTGGGTTTTTTCTACATAAAGCCCTGCATAAGCTGGTTTAGCATTGGATAGCCTTGGATGACTCTGGATTCAGGCTTTTTTTGAAAGATATTCGTTATGAGATTTGCTACAAGCTCAATTTGGTATTATTGGCTTGTTTATTGAAGGACCCAAGAGCAGGCCATGTGAAATGTAAAATTCAGTGTTAAATGTTAAAGTATTAAAATATATTAAAAAAAATATCTATTGCACTMCTCCACACCATTAGATTTCTAACTAATAAGGTAGGAAGAGCCMATTCCTGGTGTGATGTGGACTGGAACTGGTGATTCTGCTCTCTCCAACTCTCCTCCCCTCTCTGGAGAAACATTCCTCAGTTTGAAAAGTGGTGTGGTTATTATTTTTTCAGCTAAATCTGTACATCAGCTCAGCCTCATCCTCTCACATAGCACGTCCATAGTGTGGTTTCTTTAAAATTGCCTTCCTACCCAGAGCATTGAATGTCTCTGAAATTTCCAGCTCCTGTGTCTTCATCAGCACAGTGCCAACACATGAGCTGGCTGAATACCACGATCATCACTCCCCAGCATCCCTCACAAGGACTGACAAGTCAGACGTCTCACTTGTCATGTTTTCATGGATATAACAGAGACCATCTGAAGCGTATTCTGTTTTAAGCAATACTCAGGTGACGAGCTGTATTTTTAGCTGTTGACCTTTTGTCAACAGATCAAAATGTCTCTGGAAAATCTTCCATCTACAGACAGCTGTGGAAAGAAAAGAAAAGATGGAGATGATTTCCAGGGGAAGAKGGAGAGCAGTGGTCTATCAGCCTCATCAGCAGAAGGCTTACTAGGACATTGCCCAAAGACAGAACTATTTCCCGGCCACAGCAGAAGAACGTAGTCTGTGTGAATACAAGATCAAAAGTCTTTCTCACAGAGCAACCTACGGGCTATAGACATAATCTGTTCAGGATGAGATACCAACATCAGATTTATACATCAGGGAGTGGGCAACAGGATGAGGAGTATTGGTTTTAAACTGACAAAAGATTGCTTTAGATTCAATGTCAGGAAGAAATTCTCCCTGACATGGGCGGTGAGGCACTGGCTCAAGTTGCCCAGAGAAGTGGATGCCCCATTCCTGGTTACAGTGGRCTTTGAKCARCCTGACCTAGTGGAAGGTGTCCCTGTCCATGGCACAGGGGRTGGAACTAGATGATCTCTAAGGACCCTTCCAACCCAAAGCATTCCATCATTTAATGATTTATGACCATCCTCCATGATGTATGACCAGATATGAGATGTATAACAAGCAGAGTTGCTGACTTCTGAGCTCCCCAAAAACGTCTGGCAGACTTGACCTGTGCAACCAACACAGAGATCTGCTCAGCTGCTCCTGCAGAGGCCATGGGGCAGGTCCTGTGCTGTCCTGCAGGCTCCCCAGGTGCTGCTTTAGCTCTTACAGAGCTTCTTTTATACTTGCTGGCCTTGGGTGACTGACTTGTCTCTCAGAGACAATAGAATTGGACCATTATTTCTAAATACCAAAGTAATTTCCCTAAATAATCAGTATCACACTCTTCAATTTTTAAAACACAATCAATTATTTAAATGAAATCTTTCTGATTATATATTTCAGAAAAATACTAATGCTCCTCAAGAGACCTCTGTTGGGCAGTAGATAATGTTACCAATTTTTTGKTTAGACACAGAATTATGACTGGTTTTTAAATTAGTTTCTCCTCCCAAAAACTTTGGGAAGCAGTCTACTAGGTTTTTTTCCTGAGAAATCTGATTTTTTCTAGATTATGTCAAGTTTTGATTATGTTTAATCCACTCTGAACTCTACATGCATTTTTATAACACCTTCAGATTATTATATACAAGTAAATGATCTGGAATTTCTGGACAGATTTTAAGTTCAAAAAAATGTTTGATATGTTTCCTCAGAGASACATCAAGTTCATGTGAAATGCCCAATGAAAAGAAATTCTCCCACAAAAAACTCAGACTTTATAGTACCAAAAACTTGATTTTATTTTGGGCAATCCACAATGATGTTTCTTTAACGTTGCTTCTACCTCTTGTATTTCGTGTGGCCTTCCATCACACCTATGCAACCATTTGCATTGGTACAAAGCTAATATGGAGAGTGAAGTTTTGGGGTTTTTTTTGGCTGTTCATAAAATTCTTTGTTCTTGTTTTGCAGAGCTAGTGCGAAGGTCTGCAACTTAGAAAGGCCAGACTGGGGGATATTTCTTTGAGAAACCTGGAGGAGATACTAAGAAGGAATCAGGTTTTTTGCTGTCAACTTTCATGGGAAGTATCCACATATTCCAGGTGAAGATCTTTCCTACTCTCACAACAAAAAGGAAGCCACAAGGTGACATTAGCCCAGCACGAAGCTGATGGATTTGGCTGCTCCAGAGTCTTTTCTTGTTTTCTATATTTCAGCACCTTTTCAACTAAAGCCCAGGTAAAATGTCAGATGGAAGTGCATGCAATGAATATACAAAACCTGAATTTGAATGGCCTTCAGTGTACCTAATTTGCTTGCTACATATTTTTGTATTCACTACAATGAACTTTTACATATAAGATAAATTAGGAAAAGAGACTATTGCCTCATTGCAATGAAACCTTCTTGACTTCATTATAACACAACGTCTGACTTGAGGATAATAAATGTGCTACTTGTAGACAGAACAATTGATCAAAAAAATAAAAATGCGTAAAACTTGTAAATCACAAAAATATATCAAGGATGCACTCCTCATTTTATGTAGAACCATAGACACCTTCACTGCTGACGGCAGTGTCTTCTGAAGGGACAGGAAATCTGCCACCACTGCAGCCCCAGATCATAATTTCAAATAATTCTGTTTATGAAATATGA
>NW_026623233.1:3568175-3570866 GCF_030028575.1 Malurus melanocephalus | reverse complement strand
AGTCTCAATTTTTCATCTTTTTCATTATTTCTATTTTRTTTTTACAGTACCATTTTCATTGTGACAAAGCAGGCTTTGTTTGGGAAGAAAATCAAAACCACCACCAACAAAAACTACAACCCACCCCATCTTGCTTTTACCAACCATAAAGTTGCTTCACTGTMCATGAGAGAAAGCAGATATGGAAGAACTTCATAGGGAAATAATGTGTTTGTACACTTTACTTTATTAGAATGGGAAAACTCCAAAATAAATACATGGGGTTTCCGTTTTATTGCTCCCTGTTTGATTTTGTCTCTAAGTCCTTTATAATTAATTCTACCTCATTGCTTTAATGTAGGTAATTCTWCCAAAATTCTGCAAGTGAAATTTTCTGTTGAAAACCTAATAGCTCCTTTAAATAAATGGGGATGTCAATAAAACATTACTAAAAATAAATTAGCAATTAAAAATCCAATTCAGCAAAACATCTAATTACACAGTCTCTTTAAGCATTTGTTTAATCTAGAAATACCAGTAGAATTTAGGCCTATATTTTGAAGCTAAGAAATTGTGGGTCTAAACAAATAATTCCTTAATTGCTATAAAATTGTAAAATAATTATATACTTTCAAGGAAGCTAAAACAGCAAACAAAGGAAACAGAACAAATACGTCCTCATTGTTCTGCTTTGCTTAAGATACCAAAAAAAAAAAAAAAAAAAACCAAAACCCAAAACCCTGATTCAAGTTTGCATGGGTATTTTTTGCGGGTGGGTTTTTTTTCATTTTCACTACAGTAGGTTTGAGGGATATGATAAAGGAGTGGAAGAAAAGGTAGAAAAATATCTGRATTTCAGTCCAAGTTGACTTAACTTTAAGCAATAAGATCCATTGGCAATTTGAATTTGCAGTACAATCGCAGATACATTTAAAGGCAGATTTTTGAACGAGGCCAAGATCCATTTATTGTTATAATTATTTTTTTTTTTTTGCTAACCTGTAAAATATACTGATTTTGGACAGAAATAATGTGTTTCTGGAAGATCATATGGTCAGAAGCTGAACTTCAACCAGATTTTTTGATGAAGTGTTTCTATGGCCGTAGATAGAGCCATAGTACGAAATATTATTTTCTTCCAAAGGAAAACTCCACAAATATTTATAGCTTTTTAATTGCACAGCTCTGAAACTTAACAGAAAATACAGATAATAGCAGTATTTTTTTAATTATTACGGCGCCTGGAAAGTCACAGCTTTATTACTAGACTAACCTACTAAGGCTGAAAACGTACAATATGGCACCMTAAGATTTTCCCTATTTTTTTTAACTTGTCTTAGGGAACTAAAATAGTCACACCAGTCCTACTGGGTACTAGTAATTTTATTTACCTAGATGCTGAGATGTGAGCTGACATAGCTGCATGTTTGAACACTTGGCTGTCAGGCAGGAGAACAAGATGACAGCTTCGAAGACAAGGACAAACTTACAGATTCCTTGTCTGTGGATAAATGTCAATTATTCAAGTAGAACCCACAGAAACTCTCAAAGTCAGTATCACAGAGTGACTGGGCACTGAGTTGATGCTCCTTTCATGTCAGATATTTGATTCTCTCATTACATAATCCATACCTGCTGCAACAGCAAGTTTGTCCATATGTCCTATTTTATAACTATTTTACTTTTATTGCCTCCTGGGACTACTAAGCAAACAGAGAGAACAGGGAAGTCTTTCTGGCCAGTAAATGTGAAGTCCTCTGACACTTCAGAAGTTGCTTCACASCCTGTCTCACTTTACAGCAGCTATGGATGGAAAACAGCAACCCCTCTATAAASTCAACTCTAAGTAATGACCTCCATATGCTTGAATAGCTTGAGCAATATTAGCTCATTAGTGAAGATACTTAAATAAAGTGGTATGYGCAATACTTATATTCGAGAGAATTCTCACCAGAAAGCTATGCCATGCTTCAAGTGACACAATTATATTCTGTACCATTAATAGAACAAAGAGCTTTGTAAACTATGATGTACAGTCMATCTTCTACTCGATTAGGTAAGGGAAATATTTGTTCCTGGCCCGTTGTCAGCTCTGTGATTGTGTATCAATGATGATAAGAACCTTTCACCGAAGAAAAGCTTTTGCCCTCCTAAAGATGGCTGCATTTTGTGATACAGTAAGTGCCTGTAGCTCCTGTTACAAACAGCATGAGCCCTTTTGTTTTCAGTGAGCATTAGTCAGGCACATGCCCCATCAGAAATCAAAAGCCAGAATTTATTAAAAAGTTAACATATAAAATAGGAATTCTGAGTGCTCAGTGATTAATGTCGATGTCCTTTGCTATGTTTGATCAAATAATCAAGAGAACAAGAAGGGAACACTGGTACAGAGACCATAGTAATTATAATTACTATATTGGTCATCTTGAAAATGTAAGAGCTTGAGTTGGTCCAGACTCTCCAGGTCAGTACAAATCTGAAAACAGAGTCTATTTGTTTGGTTCTGGARTATGGATCAAGCTGAGAGGGGTGTTGCTGTTGCTTGGTTTGGTTTTGATGCTTCACTTAACCAGAATCAGATGAGACATATTGTGGTAATATGCAGWTGATTCAGTCTCTGATGATTTTATTAGTGTGATGCAGGGTGGACCCCGGGAGAAAACCATTCAGTGATGTTGAATGGAAGCTTGAGGAATGATTAAAAAAAAAAAA
>NW_026623233.1:3522826-3567547 GCF_030028575.1 Malurus melanocephalus | reverse complement strand
TGAATTATTTTTTCCCTTGTATTTGAGCTTATTCTCCATTATCTCAACGTAAACATTCATTAAATACATCCATAACAGGTTTTCTTTTTCTATTCTAAAAAAGTCACTGGTATTACTCACTGTGTTGAAAAACACATTTTGGACCTTTCTTTCCAAAAGAATGTTAAGATGTAAAATTATTTAATGTTAAAACACAAACAGCCTGCACATTGGACACCAGGGTCTGTCACACACCCATCTTTCTGCATACCCTAAGAAACTTTTATCCCAAGTGATGTCTCTAATCATAATTTTTTTGTACTTTCTACTTTTAAAAATAAACTTTCCCATTCTTAGCATTTGATGAAATTAAGAGTATTCTTCTCTAATGAGTGTAGGATAGGAACAGAGGATTAATTACATGGCAGAATGAAATAGTCCAGAACTGGCAGAGGGTTTTTTTATGTAGTAGCAGACCAATGAAAATATTGGAATAAAATTTTACATATCACAGTATGATGATTAAGTATAGCACCATAATCAGTTAGAAAGATAGAAAGGAGGTGTCTGTTTACTGAAAAAATATCATCAAAGTCAGTCCCTAATTTATTTAGGGAGAAGGTGAACAAGTTTTCTCAAATTAATATATAGGAGTGGGCCCAACAGGATTTTCTCATTTGGTTATTATTTGTAAAACTTTGTCATGTGTTTGTCTAGACAAATAACCAATGAAGCCATAAAATATTACAAATACCTTTAACACAGCACAAGGCAGTTAGCTGGGTGATATGAGTTCCTAAATGGCAATTCCCTCATTACTCTCACATGTATTAGGAGTTATCTGCTGTATAAACTRCCTAAACTGTATTTCTCCTATAGATTCCTTAATGCAGAGAGAGCATAATTTGAATTATGATTACAAATGGTTCTAGCGGCCTTACCTTGTCTTCATTACCCCAGGAGGATTTTCACCAGKCAGGCTGATGACTGAAAAGTAAGTCAAATGCGCTTTTTAAAGAGCAGAAATCTAACTTAAAGGTGCAATCTAATCTGACTAGAATCCTTGCAAGAAAATCAAACTCCTGAGGGACAAAAAAGCAAGCTAATTGAAAATTTTGTTGTTATACCGCATATCAGCGTATAGTATTAGTATTAAAGCTGGAGCTACTACCATTTAACAATTATTAAACATATTAGTCCATCATGTATTCCATTTTCTCTTTATAAGGTGCAATAATCACAAGTAAAGTGCTGTATTCTGTTTCTTGTGTAGGGCTTTTGTTTCAGGGGAGTCCATGTATATCACGGTGGGTATTCAGACCTTCGGTCTGAGAGGAAAAGACAGAACGGTGGACATCTAAATTAATAAAAAAATTGAAATTTCATTCTTGAGCAAAGAGAAAACACTACAACTTTATCATATCATGTATCATATAAAAATATGTACTAATGTATGACCCACATGGACAGGAATAATCAATATATGCTAATAAACTCAAATTCTTTATTTTTGAGGTAATCCTTGTAGAAAACATTGAATAACAACATCCTTTTTTCAGGTGTCCTTGCCTTCAAAGCTGCATTGCAGAATGGATCAAGCAAATGTTTAAAAACCATTAAAATTAACAGAACTGCTGGACTCCAAGTTAACATTAACCTGATCCTCTCTGTCTCCTGGCAGAAATGGTGCCTTGACACAGAGACCATCTTCTCTTAGATTTCAGTCCTTTGTAAATATAGAAGAGGATGTTATGTTCTAGGTAAGTTTGGAACATTACTTGATTTTAACCTCTGATATGTTATTCCCACCTTGAATTGTTCTCAGTACTAAAGATACAATACAAAGCTCTAAATAGATTGTCTTCACCCTTTACACTCTTTAGAACTAATTTTTTTTTTAAACTATGTGATAGCTCATTTTGGTCAAATTCTTCCCTATTTACATGGACCTTTATTGCACCCCATTAYACTTTGATTAGGTTTTATATAATATATTGAAACAGAGCAGAGAGTGGAAACGAGTCAGATCAGAACCATTATCTTTCAACATCTCATCTGGGACTCCATAAAGAGCAAACTGCTACTGGCAATCTGCTCTTGCTACACTGCTCTGTTATAATATCTTGCCAGTCACAGAGTTCACTTCTAATACTGTTCCATAATCTTCCATACAAGTTCAAATTCTGTTCACATCTAACTGAAATAACATATATAGCATTTCTGAGAAATTATRTACTTAACATATTGGCTGTCTGATATGCCATTACTGGAAACAAGCATTTTTATTTCTTTTTTTTTTTTTTTAACTGTAGGGCAGGCTCATTCAAACAATTTCAAAAGTTCCTGAATATGAAAGCTTTACATAAAAATGTTTAGTATTACTGGTCATGTAAAACTGACATTGACAAATAATCCAAACCATTGTCATTGCAAGCTGTCTTATAAAGATGAAACTTATTATTAAATAATGTATTTCAAGAGAGACAAAGTGTTTATGGTCTTAGGATAGGCCAAAAATCTGCATAAATTTTGAAAAATTAAAATAAGTGACTATTAAAAAATTCGAGGGACAAAATTAATAATACTGATGAACTGGAGAGACAGAAACATCCTGTGCACCTGTAAGGAATTTCTGTTTTTAGACAAGCACAAGTCTCATGTGTTCCAATCAATTTTGACATGGCTATTTATGTTTTCTGGAAAACATCAGGTATTGTCTGTGGAAATCACCTTAATGAATATAGATGTTGATCTTCTTTACATATATTTATATGMATACATAAAGTTAGTCTTTTCAAGCAGATGATGGAAATGCTGCAAAACCAGATTTCTCACTCTGTAATGCATTGCAGTTGTCAAACAGCACATTTTTTCTAGAGAATGGATAGCAAGAAGGTGAAATACGCACTTCAATGTTCCGGTTTCTTTGATCATTCAAATATTAAATATTGCCTATTTCTACTTAYAAAAAATGACAATCAAAGTTTCACATTTTAGCACAGAGTTATTCATTCCAGTATACAATTTCCCTTTTAATAAAAAAGCTACTGCATAATTTAAAAGAGCCAGGAAAACACAACTCTATCATTAGTCAAACAATTTCAGCAAACAYTCTCCATAACCATAGTGTGTAGATGCAAAAAGTGGAAAATATGGTAATTTCCTGACAAAGATAATTTTCAGACTGGATCCTTTTTTTTTTCCCCCACTAATCTAGAAATAATAGGGACAATTTAGACCAAGCTTTGATGTTCAGAAGTGTCAGTATCTTAGCTGTTAAGACAGCTGATAGCTTAATGCCTTTGGCTTATTATCTTTAATTTCAGAAATACTCATCTTCTCACTGTGTAATGAGATTTCCCCCTCTATTAAAAATAGTCCAAACTAGACTGTCTGTTAATCTAAAGATAAAACCTTAGGTGAATAAGACATATATAGAAAGTGCTACAGTGTGATGGGTATMAAAAATCAGAAAAAGTTTTAGACAGAAAATGAGAGCTCACAAACTACTCTATAGCACAAAAGACAGTACTTAAAATGTGGTGTCTTTGTGGCCCTCCCTTCATAAACCTAAAATTGCTTCATACTGTGAAAAGCRTTATGACAATCAATCAAAATAGAATTAATAGTGTGTCAGGTAATTGTCAGCAAGTAGGGGATTGTAAGTACTACCACGTGCAAGACACGTGGAAAGACTGGAGTGGGGGAAGGAGGTCAGCTTGTTTGAAACACATTCTCCTTTAAAATAAACCTAATCAGAAAAAAAAGCTGTATTTCATTGTTAAAAGCATTAAAAAAATTAAATCTATATCTATTTAATAAGGCAACATAATATATAAATTCATTGTAACTGTTGGACTCAGAATATACACCTTTATTTTGCAATGTCTTCAGTATATGTCATATCATCACAATTAAATAGTAAATTTTTTGTCCTTTGATAAATAAGCTTCTAAAAATAAAGGCAGCTGAGAATTTTTTTTTTGAGATGTCTTCCTCAATTTGAGTAGAAGAGTTAATGCTGACAATGAAAAAGATGCTTAACAAGGTCAGAGTCGCGCTTTGTTTCCTTCTGTTTTCACTTCTGTGTGAAGTCATCTCTYTATAGTATAAGATCCATAAGGCATTTAATGCAATACTAGAAAAATAGAACAACTTAGATGAAATAATAATAGAAAATGTTTACCCACAAACAACTGYGGTTTTGAACACAAATAAACTTTTATTCATTTAACTATTCTAACCATTTTATACTTTACTGTCTTAAACTCATTCTTACCTTGAACTACTAACTTTTGTATGTGTCATAGCTATTGACATTTTTTTTTTCTAAAATAATTTAATATAACAACTTTGGTAATTTTTATACTATGAAAAGAAACCCTATGAACCTCATATTTATGATTTRCCTTTTGTATTCATGACTCTTTAAAAGCAATCTTATTTGGATTATTTGAATTCTAATTTTTAAAATCTGGACAGCTTGCAGAGTCTTCATATCTATTATAACTTTTAAAAAGTTACTGAACAGTGAAATATTTCCTCTAACTGGTGATATAATTGAATATTATTCTGTTCCTATGCATGCAAATTCTTTAATTTTTTTTTTATAGTCCGCAGTAACACGTAATTCCTATTTTAAAAGAACCAAATGTTCTAACCATATGGGAGACTTCAGCAATTTAATCCAGCTCTGTAAAAAAACCTATTCCAAGCCTAACTCAGTTAAAAACCTCTGAAAAAAAGTAAAGAACAGTTGCCTAGAAGAGAGTCTATRTAATAGGGCTGAATCATTTCCAAAATAACTAACAACACTACTTCTAGAAGGGAGCCTGCAAGTTTTCACCAAATTTTTCTAAATAAGATAAAAAAAGTACATAATTAGATGTCTAAGTAAATGCTCTGATTTCCAGTTTTCTATCCATGAAATGCTGAATAGAGAACTGCTTCTACTGGRATAAAGTAGGTTTGAGTGGCTCTCATACCTGGTGAGAAAGGAATAATTTCTGGAATTTCTTAATGGAGTAGTATTTTGGACTTCCCTTTTCTACATATGCCTCATTATAATGTTTTCCATATTCATTATAGTGATTAAGTGATGCACCAAATATGTGACCTCCATAACWGACTCCATATTTAAGAGGGTGGAAATGATTTTATTCATAATTTCTACCAAAATATCAAAAATTGAGAAGGAAAGGGTTTTTTTAAAACATTATTCAGGGTTTAGTTTTGTTCCTTTGCTTTTCTTCTTGAATCGCCAAGTTATGATGTTTTCATGAACTTAATATGGTCTATTTTAAAGGGCAAGGAATCATCCTGGAACTAGCAAAAGCTTTGTCATCTTTTGGAAGACTCAGACAGTCTACATGCAAAGGAAGAGACAAATTTCYACATGTTTTACTATTTCAGGCAGGAAAAATTTGCATCTCGTTCATGAGTGTTGAAACTGAAGGAAACCAATATATCCTTTTAGTGCAGTTCAAATGTACTGYGTTGTAGTGTCACTTCTGCAAAAGAAGTTAACATGTTAAATCACATGATAAGTGGGTTCTGAGTCTTTTTAAGGAGCTCCTACCTCTGAGGGTTAGTCCTTTAAACAGGCTATTATAAGTCTTCATAGTTTTCCCCTAGCATGCAAGAAGTATCTCCAGCGTTCTTTTTCTGTCCATGGTATTCTGTGTGGTCTATTCATTTATCATTTAAAACAAATGCACAATAATTTCAGATTTACAGTGTTTTTAGCAATGACTGGGCACTAACCTACATACAACCCAAAGAATATTGGTGCATGCTGATCCTGTAGAAGAACATTTTTGTTTATTTTTTTAAAATAATTTTGTACAGATTGRCACGCAACTTCGATTCCTATCTGACTTTATTCACTATTTAGCACACAGCAGCCAGATGAACCCCTTGGTGGGTGTGCTGTGTGTATGTGTGTGTGTATTTCATATTTCATTCACATTCATAGAAGTGATTTTTATTGTAGGAAGGGGTACAACACTCATTCCCCATGTTCTGCTATAACTGGGTGAGAAATTACATGATTATTTTACCACACCTTTCATGTAATAAACCATAACTTCAAGCAAATGCAAGCTGTAAAATTCTATTGATGGGCTTCCCAGATGTTGCCAGTTGTACTGTTTTAATRTATACTTTTTTTCTTTCAATACACTTTCCTGTTAGTCTTTGACGTATTTCTTAAACAGAAATGCCTGTCAAGAGACCAGTGGGGTACAGATGATAAACCCTGGTGTATCCTTTTACTACACCTTYGATGCCATAAACTGTACACAAAGATTATCTGATATATACAGCACTTACTATATATAACATTGTAGCAGGGTACTGCTGGTAGGCTTTTATAAATAAAGAGCACTAGATATTTTCCAAGTGCAAAGGTCAACAGATTAATACACGYTAAGTTTGTATTCTCTAGCTGGCATGTGTTTGCAACTTGGCTATTACTCTTCTTTAAAGATGTCAAATGATACCACAAGGTTTGCTGTAAAATATAAGAACATGAGAAACTGRATCTGCTGGGAAAGGGGTTTTCATTTTGAATAATTATTTTTTGTTTTAATAGAAAGAAAAAAATGTATTAAAAGAAACCGAAAACAGAGCAATTTATATCATGTAACGACCTCACACGCACAAATTTGGATGTCTTTTGAATAACTTTCTCTATTTTGTTTAAACTGCACACTAACTGCTAACAAGGGAAATGGAAACCTGACACATTGCTATATTTCTTTCATAGTAAGGCAGGAATTTTTGGCTATGTTTGAGGAAGCAAAGCATTTAGAAAGTGTCATAAATAGAGAATGTCAATTCAGTATACATGGTCTTACTTTAAAAGGGGGAGTTGTAGGTTACAAATGAACTTTTTCATTTTCTTAGCAGACCCCATATACAGATAAGTTTCTTGCAAAAAGAATATAGTTAAACCCAGTCCTAAACACAATTAACATCTTTGTTCATTATTTAAAACATCTTCATAAATGTTGTAGTTGCTGGGATTGAAGCACTCTATCCAAGCTGGCTGATGACAGTAAGCTGGGTCAGGAAGGCAGAGCAGAAGGTTGAGCCATCTCACAGAAAGGCCTGGACAAGGTGGAAGAGTGGAGAAACCAGGAACTCCCTGAAGCTTAAGAAGGATTCCCAGAACTGGTAGCAATATTTATCAGGAGACCTATGGTAACTGTGCTTGGTTCAAATCCAGCACTAGCGTAAATCCACAACACCAACGTTCTAAGGCATCAGTAACTTGTAGTTTCTGCAAACAAATTGCAGCTACAACACTTCTGTCACAGCCATGCTACAGGTACACCAGAAAACTCTCTTCTTCCCAGCCCCTGCCCTCCCCACTTGGAGCATTTCTTCTATGTTATTCTTGTGACTTAAATAAGATCTTTGGGTTATCAATTTTGTTTCTAAATTTTTCCCCATAAAACTCATTTTAAAATCTCCTGATCACATTTTGGATTTATCTTTGTCCTCGCCAAGTTATTTGTATTGAAAAAAATCATCTTCAGAACTCAGGGTTTTCAGATCTCACAAATTGAATTTGTATGAGGAAGACATGGAGAAAAACAGACATCACCATCAACCAGATGGCAAATACTAAGTGGAAGMACTAAAAAAAAAAGCTAAGTTGATTTGAGCATTACAAATAAACAAGCCTGAAAATGTTTATATCCCAGTACAACTGTCTGGGAAAATGCTCACTTGAGGACTGAACAAATGATTACAACTGTAAAAGAAACATCTTTGCAGATCCAATCAAAATTCACCATATGTGGCTTGTTACCAATGTGATTTCACAACCAAAATGACAAATGAAACCATTTTGTTGGAGAGCAATACAAATAATATGATTTTTGAAAGTTTTTTAGCTTTTGCCTTTTTTACTAACATTTGTTGGGTCAGTGAGTATGTACTACTGTATGTAGTAACTTTATTATGTTAAATCAAAATGCTACAATATAAGCAAGAACACTGTCATTTTTTTATTCTCATTAGGAAATGAGAAATTATACATAAAAATGTCAGTGTTTTCCCTCTTCTATTACCTGTATATATGTCATGCATGTCCCTGTATACAAGGAGCTTCCAGACAAAGCTCAGTGTCTAAGCAATAGTTTTTAAAGTTGGGAGGGAGRGTGTTAATATTAAATTGCATAACTTATAATAGTATTTAAAGTGTAATAACTTACATGTATTTTTTAGGAATACATGTTCACGTTACATGATGAAAACATATTTACTATAGTAGTGACCCACATTTTTTGCTTAAATTTATATTACCCTACTGGAAGGGTATTAACCAAGTAGAAATCACCTACTTAGTCTAACAAGAATGACACTACATGTTTCGCTTCCTCATGGTCCTCACAAAATACGCATTGCTATGCTGAAGAATCCTAAAACTTGCATTTAGAAAAAAAATGTGAGACTTATGTTGGGCTTTCTTTAAAAAGAGATCTTTGATACCTCAAAGCAATTTACTTCCTCAAAATGCCAAAGGACGTATTCTATGAAGCAAAAACTAAATCTAGATTTCTTAAGCCCAAGAGTCTTGACTTAGYCCCAAGATCTCTTGTATTCAAATCTTTAACTTTCCATGAATTATTTCTTTTGGGGTTGTAGCAGTATATTACTTTTAAATTGTACATTTGGACTCTTAGCAAGCATCCCAGAGGTGCTGCTAATGCATCTGACATTTGCCCTTATAACTATCAGTTCAACACTGGTGCTTTCTGACTTTAAAGTCTTCTCTGTACCTTGCACTAGTGCCAACATTATTGTGCTTGTACCATATTCCAGCACATTTATCTATGTGAATATATTCATAGATTRTCTGCAGCTCTACTATACCGTATGTGGCTTGCACACAACATACTATAGTCATTGTAGCAGTTTAATTTCATTTTTAGAGCAGTTTAAATTTTAACAGAAGTATGGAGTGCCAAATAAATTATTTTATAATAGTAAAAAACTGGATTAATGATTGAGCGAATCAAACACAATTTTATGGCAGCAAGGTGCTCAAGGAAAATATTTATAYGTGWTACACYAAAGAACAATAACCAAGTCACCAGYAGGKTAAAAAATCTWCTTTCTTGCCAGTTTTGAAAATTRTTTACATGATTTGAAGGCATAATGCTAGTCCTTTTACTCAGTCTGCTGTGATTCAGGGAAGAAATCTCCTCCTTCCTCTCCACCCCTCTCAGCAGCAGCTCTGGAAGACCACTGCTACATCAGGTACAGACTTGGTTGTAATCTTTGAGGGAAAACTATCAAATTGTTTTAATGAATAAAACTGGAGATTATTTATTCCCATATATTGCTGTACCAAATGGCAGTGATGGGAAGTGACAAAAGAAGATTTTAACAATATCTAGACAATTAATCAAGGTGATCACTTGCACAGTTCTAAATTTGCCCAAATTAAAAGGAAATAGCAAGTACACCTTCTGTTGTAGTCTATAGCTTTAATTAAGCACACAGCTCAGTCTGGAAATTTGTCATTGCTCAAAGTCCCTGAGCACTCTTTTATTCCTGGAGAAATCCATCCAGCAGTTGTGCTTACTGACACAATAGCTGACATATGGCTTCCTCCATGGACTATGGCCAATGCAGGCTCTCCCTGTGAAACTGCTCTCSGTTTCTCTTGACCTTCCACTGGAGGCTGGAAATTTCATCCTGTAATTATCCCTATCAACATTGTCAAATGTAAGAGACCAAAAGATATCTAGGACATGCTTCACTGAACATGTGGGTCAACTAACCTTACCATGGAGGATTTCAAAGTAGAATAGGTAAGAACTTTATGCACAGAGTGCTTCAAGAGGAACTGAAATCGGTCTGTGGGTTTGCTGATAAAGAGAAGCCACTGGCAAAAACTACATTTAGATTTCCAGCTCCTTTGATTTCTGTGGGATTTAGGATTGTAAAAAGCTTTGTATATCTGAGTCAAAATTCTCCTGAGCCCATCTAATGGAGAATATAGAGCTTTTCAATTATGTTGGATCAGATAAAGATTCCTTTGTCCTTTCAAAAAATATTCCCTGAAATATAGATATACACAGCATGATGGTTGGTTTTATCTCTTTCTCTGATGTAGTAAACTTTATCACACACAAGATAATGTTTTTGGCACAAGAAGGAATAAAACTTTTTAAGCAGTATAAATTGAATCAACAGGACATATTAATTACACAGTCAGAAGTTACTACTTCATTTACAATTCATGATCATGAATGTATTTTACAACACTTCTAAACTAAACTACAACTGCATGATACTGTGATCTGTATTYACCAAGTATTTTTAAACAAAATATACATATACATGTACATCATATATACATACAGAGCAGTATTTCTACCTTTGTAGGCATTACGGCTTCTTAGCCCAGGACAGAAACCTGGGCTTATTTACAACTCTTCCAACAAGGTTTCAGCTGGGATTGCTGACATGGTGCTGTGCCTTGTATAACTCAGGGATGCTTCAGTTATTGGTCAGTTCTCACACAGCTTCAAGGTCTTGTTCTTGTCTCCTTGCATTGTCCCATCAAGCAGCTGGGGATGCACAAGGAACTGAGGGGCAACAGTCTGGACAGCTGACCCCAACTGACCCAYGGGATATCCCACATGTGGTGTCATGGTCAGCATATAAAGGAAGAAGAGGGGACTTCAGAGTTGTGGTGTTTGTCCTCACAACTAACCACATTACAGCAATCAGCTAATGAATTCCTGATTTTGCTTTATTTCAACCTATGAGAAGTTTAATATCATCTTCCACCCTTCTGATTTTCTCCCTYATTTTCTCCCCCATGGGGAAGTGAACAGGCAGCTGGGTGAGATTGAGATCCCCACTGGGGTTAAAACAAAAGAGAGTACCTTGAAAACCTTGTTTTAAACAAAAGGAAAAAAAAGTAAATTTTAGTCTGAGAGAAGAAAAARAAAATATACTCCCAAAAAAGTCTGACTTTAAAAATCCAGAATACTTCCACATGCTTAACTGGTTTTCACGCTTTTATTCTTTCAGCTTCATGAAAATTAGCTCCATCAAACTTGGTATTTTCTCTGAACCATAGAATACAGCCTTTGAACTAAGTTTATTATTAAATTTCCAGAAATCCTATTCATTCAAATGATTTTACAAGCATAAATGCCTTCAAGTATTTGATTCTACCCTTACTATCCACATGGGCATTTGAGAACTCAGCTTTTAAATCTTTACGTGGAAAGACATGGACRCAGCCAACATTATTTTCTCCCATTCCAGGAGAGATGTAATGGCATTTTTGCCTCTAAGTGGGTCTCATGAGCAACAATGCAAACAAAATATTTGATTTAAACAGCAAACACCGTGTCTCTGATTAATAAGCACAGAATTGCACTGACAAGGTCAAAACAAAATAAAACCTACATAATTTGTTGAAACTATTACTGGTAGATACTACWGCCTGGAATTTCATGAGATGCCACATAAGAAGTTTCAGTTTCATTGCTTGTGTGGACCTGATCCAAGTCAGCAGGGGAGAAATTCATCTTACCTAACCACAGGCATCTTGACTCTAGATGGTGAATATAAGTGAGTTAATCTCCTTAGACTGCCATTCTGCTCCCCAGAATGATACAGACACCACAGCCTCTGATTCACCTATTTTGGATGACTTTTTCAGAATGAGATTAATTTTTTTTTTTTCATAGTACATGAAGCAAGGTTCATAGTACATAAAAGGAATATAGACAGCTGACAAAGATGTTTAAGAAGCAGATAACGTTTGCTCACATAATTCCTAAATATTTGCACTGCATACAGTTTTMGTTTTGGTACTATTAAATTCCTTTCCAGTTAACTTTTAGATGTGACCATAACAGATACGATTATATGACATAAGTACCACATGGCAAAGCAGTTCTCAAAAAAATGGGTATAAGGAAAACGCAAATTTTAGGAGATGTAGCTGTAACATATCCTTGTTGGACAGGGTGTCCAGGGCAGCAGGAGATGTGAATGTCAGGGCTATGAACAGTAGGGGAGAAAACTGGGAGAAAAGGAAGGAGGAAGAACCAAGAAAAGAGATGACTACATCATTACAGGCCTCACTCCAAAAGAAGGGACAAAGTTTTGTTATTTCCTAGTTAATTTCTGTTTGTTTGGTTGATAWCTACCAAATGGAATAACAATTTAGTATGAATTTTTTAAGCTGGTAGAGTACAAATAAACAGTTTGCTTTAAGACCAGAAATGTTCTCTCACTTCCTCTTAGTAGAGTTTAAAAATTACTGACAAAATAGTGACAAAATATACGTGAACAATCTAGTTAGGATGAAGACCTGTGTTAGGCATCTTTTTCTCCTGCACAGTGAAATTTTCTTCCTTTCTAAGAAATATTCACTTAATTAATAATTATAAATGAACAGATAATTCCAGGCATGTTCTATGTCACTGCAAAGCTGTTGCAGACTGTCTAGAAATGCAAGATTCAAGAGAGCCATTAAGCTATGTCCTCTATACAAAAGAAAGGGCAGCCTTATGAATAGTAAATTGAAAATCTTTTATTTCTGATGTCAACTTAATGAATTAAATGCTTAATTTCATTGCAAGAAATATAACGCAGTGTAATTCTGTATGYGTGACGAAACAAAACCTAATCTTTTTTAAATATATAAGTTTWTTTCAGTGAGAACTGGGAACTTGAAGAGGGTTAAATATGAAAAATGACCTGACATCAGCAAGTGTTTTTATTCATTTGAAACTAATGTTGAGCTTCACTTAATCATTGTGTTAAAAGAGTTCATGTCATAGYAGGACACTTTTACTTTTTGTGAGCATAATGAAGTGCTCTTATCTTTGAAGTACATCAAAGTTTTCTGATTGAGAAGTTTTTTCAGCACTTTCCTCTACTATGGTGACATAGAAATTTGAGGCAGCATATAACATTATCCTGTGTGGATGTTCAGGCTGAATTGACAGATTGATAATTGGTGAAGATGGAACAAACCTTCACGTTCAAAATCCTGYACCAATAAGGAAAATTCTTTGATGTATCATCTGGTTACATTATGAGCTAAAGAATGGTTTCAATTTAARTGGCTCCCCTGAATTCTCAGTCAGTTTGCATTTAAGATACATGAGGGAATTTTCTCAGAACTGGTGAATGTGAAATATTTATAGTGGGGCAAAAGCAAAACCTTAATAGCCTTTGCCCTCTTTTGGGTTGTTTTCTGCTTCTTTGTCCAGCGACACCTGCAACCATAAAACAAATGTTATTCCTCTCCCTGGATCCAGCTCCTGAAAGAAAGGTTCCAGCTCTCTACCACTGTAACTTCCTTTAAATTGTCACCTTTTGGCCAGGCTGACCCTGATGACACCAACGGGCCTTTTGATCATCCTCTCTTGAGGTCTTCACCCCAGTCCATGGGCCCAGAGACCTCCCCAGCCTGAGCCATCCCATCGCTGTCACTGCTGGAGGCAGGGGACCAGCCAGGAGACACCACCATGCAATTGTCCCTGTTGGGTCAGCCTAACCCTGAACTATCCCATCACTGTCACTGCTGGAAGGGGACCAGCCAGGGGACACCACCATGCAATTGTCCCTGTTGGGCCAGCCTAACCCTGAGCTATCCCATCACTGTCACGACTGGAGGAAGGGGAGCAGCCAGGGGATGCCACCATGCAATTGTCCGTGTTGGGCCAGTCTAACCCTGAGCCATCCCATCACTGTCACTTCTGGAGGAGGGGGAGAAGCCAGGGGACACCACCATGCAATTGTCCCTGTTGGGCCAGCAACAGGGTCAGCCCTCCCCACACCCACCCACTTCTTTACCCTCATTCTGGGCTGCTCTGGCTGGGGAGGTTCACTCCCCTTCTCCGCTGCCATGTGGGGTCCTTGTTCTCCCTGTGGAAAGGGGTTACCAAGGGACTCAGGATACCTTTAGGATCCTCTCAGAGCTGTTTTCCCCATCTCCAGTGCCTCATGTGAGCAGTGGCCTGGCTGTGCCACCACCCTGGCCTGCCTGCTGCCCAGAGACCTCCTGAAGGTGGCAGCCCTCCTCCTCCTCACAACTGTGACCCAGGAATGCAATTACACAATGGCCACACCAAAGGTGATGATCTCTGCTTGTAGCATGTCCTCACCCATCACCACAGCCCTGGGACCCTTCAGCTGAGTCCAGCCCCGTAGGCTGTCCCTGACCTGCACTCGCCCCTGCCCCAGTGAAACAAGCCTTGCCTTGACCAGTGCACCTGTAGGAGCACAGCGAGGTGGCTGATGGATTTGGGAAAGGGGAAGAAACCCTGCTGCCCACTGCAAAACTGCCCATTTTCCTGATTCCAGGAGACAAAATTTCCTACATATCCCAAATTTGTGCTCTTGAGAAGTACCTCAACCACAGCCTTGCACTGAGGYTGATCTGTCCCTTTACCTCTCCTAATGGACTTCATATATTTCATCAAAAAGAAGCATGGGTATCTTAGCCTGGGAGAAGATTACAGACATGCCACTGAGGAACCAGTATCCCTGGCCTCTCCTCCCAGAGCTCTCTGAATGTCTTCAAGTCTTGGCCAAATTAGCCAAGCTGAACTTGTAAAGGCATTCTAATTTGCTTCAAAGCTGGCAAGAGAATGAGCAAAATCCTGCTTTCTGCTCCAGTCATGGAGACTGTAGGCATCCTGTGGTGCTACTTGTTTTCCTCAAGCTCCATCCACATTCTGGCACTTACTGATTTCACTGCAGAGCTGACAGCTACACAGAGAAATGCAATGACCTGGTGACTGTGGATCTGTTTTCTAAGAAAGCTCATTCCCCWCAGGAAGCACAGACTGCTCACCTTGTCCTGCCCCGTGATTCCTGGCCTCACAGACGGTGCCACCTTGTACACAGGCAGAAACTGGAAGGTGCTGATGGGGAGCAAGCGCCAAACCCAGCACCCATGAGCTGTGAGGACACACCTTGCAGGCAGCAGAGTTTGTTGGCAGGGCCTTGAGGGCAGCACCAGGGTTAACTCTCCCTGCTGAGTCTGCCAGGGCTCCCCTGCCCTGCCCRCACCCCAGACCTCACTTCATCTCAGGACAGGATTGTTCTCTTTTAACAGTTCTAATTAGCTGAAATTGTCAGTGGACAAAGCAAACACATAGGGTGAGCAGAAATGCCTGGATTTTTAAAGGTAATTTCCAGGATTTTATTTAATATGTATTTTAAGTTCCTTTKATGCTAGAAAATGCTGTTCACAGCGATAATACTATGTCATAAACAATAATATTAAAGTCTTTGTAAACAAGTGTTACTAACAATATACACAGTACTAGGTAATAGCTAACAAAACAAAGAAAAAAAAAAAGTTCTCAATTTGCCATAACAGAAAATATTGGCAATAAAGTAGAAACCACAGAGAATGTCACTCATATTGAATTTCCCCCTTCAATACAAATTTTAAGCTGTTTTTGCAAGATTGAATATCTTTATGTCCTCCATCTAGAGCACTTCTAATTGTTTGCAGTTGAGGCTGTCTTAAAGTGGTTAGTAGTAAAGTGCCTACTTCATCACTACTAAACTCAGCACACGAGCAGCTCTCAACTTTATGAGATCCTTTTATTTCCTACAATATTTGGGGTGGAGGAAGGAGAGAGAGAAAGTTAGAGGGATGTTCAACAGAGGACTTTGGTACTTGACAAAGAAATGTGTAATGATCTAGACTGTGCCTTCTGAATATTTTCATTCTGAGTCAGTTCAAAGTATCATCACTTCCTGGCAGGGAAAGTTACAGGGAGAGATCATAAAATTGCCAGCAGGCACTTTCAGGAGTCACAGTCTTTTACACAGGATATAAGTGCCCTATTTTTTGCTGAAAAAGAGGTGGGGTGAATCCTGTCCTTATCCATTCAGGTTGAATCAATTCTCAGTASTGCCCTCTCTAGAAGGTATTGCCGGATTATAGTTCCCAAAGACAAAATAGTGTTGTGCAGATCACAGTATCAGAACAACCGAAATAGCATCATAAAAATTGGAAAGGGGTCTAATTTAGTCTAGGAAAGGCAAAGCTAGAAATTCAYTTTGTGTTCTGCAGAAACAGTGTACTAGCTTAGGGAAGGGAAGGAGTAAGTAGGAGGAAAACTGGCTTAGTGTTTTCAGCAAATAACACCAAATTCTCATCAAATTTCGATGATTTAATCTAATTCCAAGGCATCYCTGCTGTGCATTGTCATAGGTTAAGCACATGATTTCCTAACAGGGCTGAACAACCCAGCAGGCAGATCTGCTGCAGCGAACAGGACCAMAAAGGAAGGGGAATTCCACCTGAGACACATAATTTTTGTGAGATGAAGAAAGAGGCAGTATTTAAAAAAAGACCACTCTTCAGTCTTCCTGTTGCCTGACACAGTTTTACTCACCAGTTGGGCAGCCCTTTCAAGATAACAGCTATTAGGTACTTGGTCCTACTTCYCAGGGTAGCATAAATCACACCAACTCCTTTCCTTTTAAATTAGATATTTTGTGAACTACTAGGATATTATTACAGCTTGAAAGCCTTTGTATTGTGGCAAAGCTTCCTATAAAAATGATCTCTCTTCTAAACAACACATGTATTGCAACAAGCTTTCATTGCCTGCCCTAAAAGTAAAAAATACAGCAACAAGCTATATGCCAACACTCAGGGCAACTACAAGCTGAGCTACAGCATATGCAGGTTCCTTTAACATTCAAAAGCAGGGAAATATTCCACTTTATTTTTYATGCAGGGCCTTAAATGAGCCACCTCAAAGCTCTCCAAAACAAAAGAATCCAGGGTTTGCACTCTCTGCATCTGCTTTGGTTAAAACACATGTTGTGTTTTGCTGCCATGACAACAAAAGTGTCCATCCTGATTTCACTCCTAAGAGCATGGAGGATGAAAAAGCATTAAGTTACTATAGCTGTARGATGACAAGTATCACAGAGAGGGTGAAAAATTTATCCATTGTTTAGAATTATAGATCTATTCTCAAGAAGAATGTACATCTACTTCATAAATTGTTCACAAGCAGTTGAAGTTAGTGCCTTAAGAGTATATCAAATTCCAAGCAATCTGAGGAAAAAATTAGAACTACCTTCTCAATAGTTTGTTTTGATATATTTTTACTCACCAGGGTGATTTGGGGGATTTTGATAGGAATAMATGGAAGACTGGCAAAGTTGCTTTTCATTTTTCATTTAAAAAACCCCCCAGAAATTCAGCTGGAAAACATTAATACAGATTGGAAACAATACCTTAAGGTGTTCCATTTGTAGTTTAACATACATGTGCTTCACTGGTCATGTCAGTGCTAGTTTTGTAAATGGAAGTGAAAGTACAGGAGAAACTATAAAATGGAGGTGAGAAAGTAATTTGCTTTTGTTTGTAAGAAGTAGTTTTTGTCTTTGTCTTGAAAGATGGTGTGTACTGAAAGATTTTTTAAAGATCTTTATTATTATTTGATGTTTTCTGAACTTCTGATAGTTAAAGTGCTGGATATGTGAGTAGTATTGTGGGAAGGGTTTTCTCTGCGGTGTGGAATTTCATKTATCCAATTTTTCAAATGCTACTTTTTGCAGAAGATGTAGAAACCCTGATAGGAGATGTTGGCTCGGTTGTAACCTGGGGAAAAGCGCATCCCAGTGGATAATCACCTGAGGTTTTCAAAATAGCATCGTGGCACATCAAAAATTCCTAAGAATTCCTGGTAAATCTAAGCCAGCAGAGCATTGTATTGGCCTAGATAGACACTATCAAGCCTRAGAAACCCACTGGGATCCAGACAATTAAATATAATTAGAATTTTGTATTACTTATACATAGTATATTAGGACATACACATAGAAGAATTAAAATGTTTCTCAAATGTAGCACACTTTACTGGCAAGTCTGCCTGGAACTTCRGTCACTGTAAAGCAAGAAAATGCTGTTCTTTGACAGGTAAACAGAGGTTTAACCAGATAACTCACAACTTTTTTTTCTGCTGTGTACTGTTGGTTGATCCTTTATCACTGCTTTATTACTTGTATTCTTGGCAAAACAGAGATTCCTAGCTGAGATTTTATGTTGTGCAGTGTCACAAAGTGACAAATTACTTGACTTTTCCTTAAAAATAGTTCCTCTTCASTGCTTACTCTAGAAGAATAAAATTGTGATTCCCTGCAAAGAAAGTTGGGATTTCAGTAGAAAATTTGGCAGCTAACAATCCATTGAAAGCCAGAAGCATCTGTCTGCAGTGGCAGATTCCATTGTTTTTCCCCTCTTGTGGCATTCATTCTCTGCTGGCRGCTACTCCAGATCTCCCTCTAGATGAGCCCAGTCCCCACCCAGCCACTCTCACTCTCCTGAAGTGCTAAAGTAACAAATGAATCTGAAGAGMTAAAGTAACAAAAAATCTCAAAAAACATTATGGGTCAAAATAGAAGCAATTTAACAGGAATATCTTAAAATGCAGCCAGTGAGCTACTATGAGAAGAAAGTTAGCTTCTTCCCAAGCAGACTCCATACAGTCAGTTTTCAATGTTTAGGAAAGCTTCTTTGAGCTTCAGGGGTAAAGTCAGGACAGGGTGGATTCCCCAAGAGTAAAGGAAATGGAAATATTTTCTTAGAAATACAGAACAATGTAGGTGGGAAGGGAGATCAGAAGGTCACCTGGCCCAAGGTGCTGTGCCAGCCAGGGCATCTCTGTCCTCAGGTTTGTTCCCCAGTGCCTGCTCCTAATCAGATCCTCTTTAGCCATTAAATGTAAAGGATAAAAAATGCCCATGTGTTTCCCTGAAGAGATACTTAATGCTGGTATTGTGTACATACAACACTTTTTGTTTTGTWTTGTCTTCYCAGTGTAAAGGTAAAATTATAAATGAGCAAGAATCTCAYAGTCAAGACTAGAATTTTCTTTCCAGATTTCACACTGGTGCATACATGGAGGCATAAATAACTTCAGAAGAAAACTGCTTGTCATCAAGTGATGCTGATTTGTRATGAAATCTCTTCTATCCAAAATATGGTCTGTGACTGCTTTGMTAATCCCTGGACTATTCAAAAGAATTTATTTTGAGGGAACTGGCTRATCATCCCAAAACAAGTTTATTGCATAGCATAAATTTAATGTAGGGTGGATTAAAGTAGAAAAGGATTACAAATTGCTTTAAACAAATTAAAAAAAATAAGTGAGCAGAAGAAAAATACCAGAATAGCTCTGGTCTTGTCTGGTCTTGGGGAAATTAGAGTTTATAGAAAGACTAATGTGAAGAATATTTGACCTTGTGTTTGTAATACATCATGAATGAGAATCTTCTGTTCCATATGTCAAATGTGTGACACCATTTTGTTAATTAAGCTAAATGTCCTTAGTGATAGGGAAGATGCATGCTRATATCTTTACAAACAATTCCAGGGGTGAGGATATGGGTGTCAACATCTTCTGAATGGGTCTTAATATCTCTACCAACTTCTAGCATCATACTTGTTACAGAACCAGGCAGATRGGCTCCTGAAATGGACAATCAGGTCCACACAAGCCTGAGCTTCTGAACTTTGGGGGGAAGTTGTATCTTTAAGGGGGAATATGGGATAGGTGGTTTGGGAAGGCTGTACCTTCCAAGTGCCTCAGCCAATGGGGAAAGGAAGAGAGCAAATGCAGACGTGAGTTTAGGATAAAAGGAGGCTGTGCCCTCCAAAACCATGAGAGRRAAAATCCCTTGGGCATGAGWMCYMGTGGACTCTCTCCCTTTATTCGAATAAAGTTGCAGGACTCTTCTGTCTCCTTTATGGACACTGCCTTACCACACTGTGATTTTCCTCAAACTAATATTAATATTATTGCAAAATTAATGATGTATTGTAATAATGCCTTAAAACAAGCTGTAAAGTATATTAAGGTATATCATCAGTGATAACTTATCTAGAGCAGTATTTTGAATAGTGTCCATTTGATTTTAATGTGTTTCTCCCCAAAAGTCTCGTCCMAAAATGCAAGTACAACTACCTCAAAAATTTTAAAAGAAAAAATTGTTTAAACATTATYATAAAGCTTTTCTGCTAGGAAGAAATGGGTTTGAATGGCAGGTCACTTGTTGGTACCTTTACATCACATTGAGAAAATAATAAATGAAAATTCCATTCTCAAATGGAGATGTGATTTGTCCAGCAGTGCTAAAAACCAGGAACAGATTCTTTTCAGGAGCATCTGTAGATTCTGCTATTGTTTTCTGAGAAAATAAAAAATKATGAAAATGAGTTGTGATATCACAGATACAACTGTTTGCATGCCAGTGTAAGGAATCCCAATCCCAGAAACTGCTGGTTCTTTCAACATCTATGCRATCATGCTACTAAAATAAATAAAATAGTATTGTATCTCAGAACTCCTTGTTAAAGCTTCTTCAAATTCCTTTCTCTTGATGCTTTAAAGGATTTGAATCCCTCTTCTCCTCATAAGTGACAGCTAATCCAAATTGTCCTGGGATTGTTCTGAGAATTAAATGAGGCAGAAGTATTCAGAATTTTCATCTCTGATTATAATGGCTTTTTTTCCTTTCACAAATCCACTGTTTAGTACCAGATGATTTTCATTTTCTCATTGTTGTATAAGTTCACAAGCCAAAATATACCATGTGTCAGTTTCTTTATTAATTGAAGCTGGTAGAGAAAACTCTTAATTGTATTTTCCCACATCTTTAAGTTCATGAGGTCTCCTAAGGTCATACTTCTTTGATCAKCTACAAGTCATGGAAAAAGTACTAATATGGCTGCTGAGCAACTGAAAACCATCTTTCTTTACCAGCATGTATTTTGAAGTCTCCAACAAGATTTTTAGCCAATGAATTAATGGGTTAAAGCATTTTTAGAGTGATAAAAATACTCACAAAATACCTACCAGAAGAAAAACAAATCTACCAAATAAAGTTATATTTTAGTTAATTAATGAGTTAATGAAATCATAGATCATTTCTACAGTTGCTCAATGTGACACTTGCACGGGATCATATCTAGTCAAAATCATAATTAGATTCCATTTCATTACTAACAAAACGACCATCAAAACATTTTATTTCAGATTATATTGACAGGAATAAAGGTGTATTTGGGGTATTTAGGTTTACCTGGACTAAACAGCCATTGGTTACTGATAACTTTATGTCATAGTAGGAATTCAGAAATTACTTTAAGCTGAAAAGGACCATCTAAAGCCTCTTGTAGTTGGAACATTTAAATATGAGGATACAGCCCACCACTTTTTAGATCAACAGTGCTGCTTAACGTGTTTGTTGTGTCACCCATTCAGAAATAAATTAGTGAAGCCCCCAGGTTAAAAATGCCAAATTACACATCCATTGTTTGGGAAAACAGTTTATCCGTATACCCTTCCAATACTTGGGAGTCTCTGTCTCTATAGTCCTGGTGGAGTAATATGTTTTCATCTACCTACAAAGAATATTTTTTGTCTGTTTAATAGTAGTAGGAACCTAGAGAGAACTTGAGAATTTCTATATTTCAGTCATGCTTCAAGTCATATTGCTTAGATTTTGTTTGCTGAAGGTTGGAAGATTTGTTTCAAAAAGTTAACTAAAACAGAGTCTGTTAAATTTTATCCTTTCACATGTAGAGCCCAGGAGACATTTGCAGCGGAGTCGGAATGTGTTTTGATGGGCCCCTGTAGAAGCTTCAGTACTTTTAGACCTCTAAATTTAAAATTCTTTACACAAATCAAAGTTCAGACTAAGATATGATTTAGTTTCTGGAATTTTACTAATTGTATAAGAATTTACTTTTTTCCATGGTAAACAGCACAGTGGATTACAACATGTTTTCTTTCTTGGTTTTTGATATTCTCACATTTCAAGAAAACAAAAGATGCTTTCAATCTTGGCAAAATATAAATTTATCTTTCAAAAATGGTCGGCACATATTAACCTATGGGACGAGAGAAAAGCAGTGCCGTTCCCMTCAAAGACACCATAGAACACTTTTCTGTCCAGTAGGGATGAAATAAAACAATAACAAGTATTTATTAACATTGAAAAATGTYATTTTCGAGGTGACAGGGGAATCCTGCTGCAGATGCAAGTCTGATGCCAATGAATCAATTTRTAAATGTGCAGTTCCAAATAATGCAGAAATAAAGATAAACGTTACTGACCCATTACCTTTACTACAATAGACATGGGTGTAGGAAAGATGGGAAAGAGCTGCAGCTGGAGATAATAAAATACTCGATCCACGTGTGGTTGAAACTTCTTTGAGCTTTCAAAGGACTCAACAATAAAGGCTCCCCACTGGGATGCCTGGTGCAATACACACAACTGATATTTCCAAGAGAAAGAATAACTACATACTTAGCACACATCCTAAGCGCCTGTGTTGACATATATTTGTCTAGACTASGCCTGCTTCATCACTTACTGGAGAAGTTTAAATCCTGAAGTCAACTGTGAAAGTAAAATTATCTTGTCTATGATACAGTATTTCACATCTCTTTTACTCATTTTACCCTTTTTTCACATTCTTCTAGTTTCTCTTGAAAACTTCATAATTCCATGGTAGAAGACATTAGATTAGTTATATATTAGTTTTGGCTGGGTGTATTTAAAATTCTCTAATGGAGCTGCTTCATGTGTGATAGTTTTAAATAAAAATGATAATTCAGTTCCAACCCAAGCAACACATTTCACATACCATCTCTGCTTTACCATTTCACATCTTCACCAAACACTGTTCATGCACAGTTACTATGCTTGCTCTCCTTGGATAACCGTGACACTGACACTGCAAAAGAGGAAAGTGTAAGAAATGGATGTATATAGAAGGATTACTTTCTTTCTATTTAAAGGATAAAGAGGCAAAGACAAGAAATTGGAAAAAAAATTGGTTATGGACTAGAAATAACAGAAGGAAGAAGAAGAAAAGAAGAGAAAATACCACAAAGAGAAAATAGAAGAAAAACAGTCTTTCTGTCTTCTCATCACAATGAGGCATAATAAGTTACAGATGAGAGGAGTGGAAATAATTGTTTTAAGAAAACATTTAACTTCACTGTGGAAAAATAAAGCCTGCAAAAAAAATTTACCTTTCTCTATTAGGATATCTCAGACTTATGACCCTGTGACAAGCTGAAGTTGGCTTGATTTGGTTATAAATGAAACAAAGGTCTGATGGGACCTTTTGTATTCAGAGAGGAGAAAATACATTTTGCTTTATATTAGTTTGCACTGCTAAGCTGGCTGTGCATTTCAAAATTAGATTTTCTGAAAGAAAACATGATAGCCATTTCAAGAATGTAATCTAAAGTGAAAAGACAACAGAACAATAGCTAAATTTAGTTTTGTATTKTTTACTTGAAATGTCTTTGTGTCTCTTAAGTGTCATCTTGTACATAGTATGGAAAACTTTTCTGACGATTTTCTGCATCATAGGATTACCTCTAATATTTTCTGTTGACTCTACAGAGACTTAGGTAAACCCCTGCTCTGACTCAATGGTGCCAAATAATTGATAGAGATGTAGCAGATGGCAAAGGCAGGTAAAAAATATCAAGCTGGTCAAAATAATTTAGGCTAGAGCCTCCTTCAGTAGAGAAGGGAATAGCTGAGGCTGGAAGGGAGYTCTTTAATCCAACCCCTTACCAAAAGCAGGGCAATTKTGGGGTCAGACCAGGCTTCTCAGAGCTTTGTCTCTTTGAGCCTTTCTGCTCAACCCCAGTGGATCTTCAGCTTTCCTGACACCACCCCTATATGCCTGGGAAGTATTTATAGATTCCTTCTGTGCAGTCTGTTCCTTCTTCCAGCCCATGTGCTGCCTCTCTGCATCAAGGCTCTAGCTATCCCAGCCAAACCWGTCTCCTGATATGGGTTGAGAAGAGATGATTAAGATTAATTTCCTTATAGTATTTATTAGGAATAGGTTTTTCACAGCAGAGAAAAGAGAAAAAATAYAAGAAAACACACATAGAAAAACAAAACAAMAATCAGCAAAAAACAGCCCAGGAGAATAAATTACTTTACTGACTAAAATGATCTTGTTTCTTGTTTAATGCCAATCCAAACTACCTTTTTGGTCATAGAATTCCCTGCTTTCATGGGATTCAAATCTGATAAAATAACCTATTCTKCTGCATGGTTTAATTTTAGAGCTTCAGTGAGATCCTTGGCCATCTCGGTAAAACATTACCCAAGCCCACATTACTATAAATAAAATTAGGCCCATGYTGCCTCAAATTAATATATCTGAAGCACAAATGAGGATGCTCTGTCAATAAAGAGTACAAAGTAGGACAGATAACTAGGGCAAGCTATAAATACCACACTTTTCTTCCCAAGCACAAAGATAGACCCTCCTTGCAGTAGGACAATGCTGTCCTTAAAGGCCATCCATCTTTCCCAAACTCCTTAGCCTTTGAGACAGGATGTCTATCTAAATGTCACTTATCAGTTTTGTGAATAAGCCAGAACTTGTTTTCCTGAAATAAAGAGTCTTCACCTTGCTACTCTTCTTCCTCACTTAAATCAGGACCATCAGCTTTGGTTATCTGAACTAATTTTTTTTTAATGAGCTTACTGTGTTTTTTAAAAAATATGGGTTAACCATAACACAGCTTCAAAGGTGTTACTTTCCAGCCCTCATTGTAAAGAAAGTTATTAAATATTCTGCAGTTCAAAGAGWGAAAAAGGGAAATCTTGAATTTTAGACAGCTGATTGTGCCTATATGCCCTTCAGGCTGCTCAAAAATCATCAAACCTAACAAAAATTAGATTGTAGATTTTAATTATGGATAATTTAACGATCACTGCTGGCTATCTACTCAGATTTAGTCAGATAACAGAAGAAATAAGATTTCCATAGGTCCTTCTCTTGTCCAGGCTGAACAATCCCGAAGGCTTTTATTTTCCCCCCATATGACAAAATAAAGAGGATTACTTCTGCCTCTCGAAGAYTCTGACCTGTTTGTATATAAAGTACTAGGAAAGGTATTAATGTCTGACACTTTTGGCGGGGTCTGAGTGATAAATAAATATACCTACGTTTAACCCAATCAGTTAATTTTTTAAAAAAAAATCTAAGGTTTCTTGGTTGGCACTGTATTTTCCCTATACTGTTTTGTTTCCAGCCTACTTGCACTTATGGTGAGATATTAATCTGACCACCCAGATGCAGACAGCTTCTGTTTAAGAAGAATGATTGTCCAAAAAGAAAAACTAGCAAAGTTTCCTGAGACATATTGCTTGTTTCTGCAGAGAGAGTAAAGTTTTTCAAGAAAGTGGATGAAGATTACTACCAAGAGAAAACTAAAAAGGGAAAACTAAACCCCTTATATGCTTTTTATTTTAGAGGGAAAAAGAAAAAAAAAAAAGAAAGAAAGAAAGATATGATTGGTCCAGCTGGAAAGAAACCACTGCTATATATTAAAATAACGTATGTATTCTGCTTCTTTATCTTCTATTTTTAATTGTTTCTGCTTGCACTATAATGTTCAGATCCAACAGGTCAGCATTTTCATAAGGATTCAATCTAGTTCTCCGTGCACCRGGGAATTTACTTGCATGTTCTTTGAACTGAGATTAATAGCTTAGCTAACCCTTTCTGATCCTGCCATTTTGAAATACATTTAGGAATATCTAGTTGAAGAGATTTCCCTATAGAGGCCTTCTCCACCTTCTACTTCTGGTTGACTTTCACTGTTATTTTTTATGTGTGAAAAGGGATGGATCCTACTTGGTTCAGATTTTGCTGCAGTTGGCCTCCACTGATAATAGAAGTAGAAAGTATGTGATTCTTTATTTCCAGGTAAGACTGAGTTGCTTCCYGGGTGAATGAATTTTAACAAGGAAAAAATAAAATTGAAGTCTAAAGAAATACAGACATAGGACTATATCTTGTGTTGACATTAGGTTTGTTGCACCGCACATCTCTAGAAGGAAATATTCCCTTTAGAGCTCACCACTTTAAGAGCAGACTGCTRTAGTGCCATTCCAAGCATCAGAGAGCAGAGCGAGCTTTGGGTGCACCTGCATGGTACGTGGGAGAAGCCAGTTACTCGAAGAAGTGCAGCAATTTTCTTCTTGMTGTAAGGAGTCTTCATCCCAGCTTTGGGACTGAGGCTTTTTGCTTCTAGATAAAGAAATATGTGATTATGATGTCTTGTGGGGCTGGTTGGAAGAAATATTCTCTGCTCTTATAAACTGGGAGATAAATCCATGTGTTCTTTCTGGCACCTGAGCACACAAAGAGAATCCTTGGAAAATGACAGCCTGCACTGAACTCTGTGTCCGTAGAAGACAAAGGCAGTTTTACAGTTGATCTCAGTAGGAAGAGAGAGTGGGAAATGTCAAATGCATTTTTGAAGCACCACTCCCTCATTTTATGTGGGTGGATCAAAATAACTGAAATTTGCACAATTCAGAGCATARACACATTATACAGGAATTCCATTTGATCCTGCTGCAAACCCAGTTGCAAGGTATCATATTTCCCCCAGCAGCAGATGTTTCCCAAAGTAACAAGTCTGGCACATCTCTAAGTGTGATCCACAGGCTCCAAATGTCAACCACTGTGAGTGTCATCTTGCAACRTGCTACTGAATATTTTGAGCAAAAGACAAAGCCTGGACTTTTGGGTGCATAATGCTGGAAGAAACAGCATTTTGATAGTAGATCTGCAATCAGATGTCATTAAGGTGAGATAAAGCAGAATCCTAGGGGAACAGTGAGGCACAGCACAGAACAGCCATGGAAATTCCAGTGCCTTACTCAGTGTCTTTCCATATAATGTTCTTCATGCAGGGAAAACTTCCTAGGCTTAGCTTTTTGAGACTAAAATAAAATAAAGTTAGGTAGGCTTCTAATGCTTGCTACCAGATACAGAGAGCAGAGACAGGATTTCTCTCACTGCCAGTGRAGGTCACTGAAATGGGCAGCAGCATTCACTACAGAGGCAAATGAGTGAAAGTATGATGAACATTTTGTGATTTTATTTTTTTTTAATGAGGTCTTGTTATTTTGCATCTCACCTCTTACCATAGGAACATTTCACCATAGGAACAAATYAATATTTTTTAAAGTGTCACCTCTTACAGTTTTTTTGCTGAGGTCCAGAAAATGTCAGGGTTCTGTTGTACTACAATAATTTGTTATAATTTTCAATCTCTACATCATAATAAAAGGCGCCAATATGAAAGCCACTTCTTCAAGAAGCAGAAAACTGGTATGGCCTTTTCATTACAATAGAAAAATGGGAAAATACACAAAAGAAAGATATCTTCACATTCTCCCTTGAACACTTAGCAAATATACAGTTAATTACAGATTTGCACCCTAAATTGTTTAGAAAAACTCCTGGGAAAGAAATGGAGTGAGTCAAGAATGGTCACAGTTATGGAGAAAGGCTAGTGTAAGCTAATGCAAGAAAGAGGCACTCAGGGAAATAAAATCAGACAGATTAGGGCAAAAAAAAAACTCTTGAAGCAGTTAGTGTGCAACAGAGATAGCAGTTACCTTTGCTGTTTGCACACAGAATCTTTGGAGYAGCTTTTCTGCTGGGATGAAAATGTCTTTTGGCCAGAAGGTTTCACAGATTGAAATCAAACAATTCCATATTTAAACACTCAGAAAATTCTGTCTTCAGGAAATTACCCTCTWAGAGGGTTAGAGATCCTCAGAGATCCCTGAATAACTCTGCTGAAATCCCAAGATACTCACTGAACTGATGAAGAAGCCCATATCCAAGCGGGCAGAACAGGACAAACATAAGTGACTAAACAGCACAAAGAAAGTACGAACTTTCAAGAAAAATAGCCAATAAAGTCAGAGCATTGTTATAGAGCTGGGGAGACAAATTAAACGCAGCATGGAATTATGTTAGACTGTATACAGGACACTTGGAAATTGCCAGAAAAATAGGACTGTCCCTTCCCCAATCCACCCATCTTCAACCTCCCCAAGAAGAAAACATGCCCCATTCCTGTGTCAATTTTATTAGATAACTTCGGAGATCACTTATTGCAAGACCCTGGGTGAAAAAGCAATCTCTTGCTTTCCAAAAACCTGGAAATTTGTGTAATAGAGGGAGAGGGAAAGCATGTCTGTGACACAAGGCCTGCAACATCCCACATTTATTGTGAGTTTCAAGGATGCAATGTGTCTGGTTGCAACAATCCTGAGGTATTAGGGGGGAGCAGAGGTCAGTGATTCAGCAGGAGAGTGTTTGAGACGAATTCCTGCCAAAGACAATAGAGCTAGCTAATGTCCAGATCACTATTGCCAGTGGAATAGCATATTGCTGCACTTGAACAGGAATGTTTTGAAACAGAACTTGAGAAGTAAGATGCAAAAAATCCATCTGGCACACTTGAGGGAGAGAAAGAAATCCTTCAAATACGATGTGATCATAGGCCACAAGAGAGAGGTTTTTGAGAGCTGCTGCTGTTTGCCCCCAAATGGCTTCAGCATATGCTTTGCAGCTCCAGTGCTAGCAATTCATTGTGTGTCAGAAAAATGAGTCCAGAATGCACATCAGTGCCTTTTACTGAGTTGCCTAAGAGCATGGAAATACAACATCTGAATGCAAGCTGGATAGACAGAGAGCAGAGAAAGACATTGGGAGCATGAACCAAAGTCATCATGTGTGGCTGCAGGCTTCCATTTGGGCATTTCAAAACTGTGCTGTTTATAAGTTTCGTTTCTATTGCTTGGAAAATATCAATACTTTTGTTTTACAAGTATGAGAGGCCTTTCTACCACACCTGAATGATAATACAGTACAGTAGAACACTTCAGCACACCAAGAAAAATATTAAAAATTCTATCCTGTCTTTTTACATGGTCTGCTGTTGCCAAGACAATGGTAGTTTTTCTGACTGAGATAAGAAATTTCAATATACGACAAGAATATGGGATGTTTAAAGCAATGGCAAAGTCATTGTCTTTGCAACAAAAACATAAAAAGGAATGAAGCAATTTATGTTGTTTCATACAGTAGGGTGGTTACTTGCTGGCTTGTTTTCTTTACTTTCTCTTCATGGATTCCTAGTTAGATTAACCTGGCTTTTTTAATGTGAAAATAGGGTAGGGATTATACTGAAATAATTATGTTCATTCCATCCTCTCCTCCCTCCTCTAAAAATTGGACTTATACAGCCTGCACTTGCACGTAAATTTTAGACTGTATCAAAGAATTCTTGAAACCTTAACTCGAGAACAGAATCCTTTGTTTCTGGTTGAGACGTGATCATTCAGGAAATTTTCATGTGCTGTGCCTGTTGAATGTTGCCCTTGCAAGTAAACACAACCCKAAGCTTAGAACATCTGTCCCCTCAGGAAATTAATATCAACACTGGGGAATATTTAATCCCCAAGATGCATGTCTAGTCCGTGACTGAGGAAAGAATACAAAACCTTGCTCAGGAGATCGCTCTCTCCTCTGGCAGAGAATCAGACAGCTACMTACTGAGAACATTGTGAACATCTATCAAATGGACAAATGCATGTAATCTGACTGAAAGTCACTTCTGTACTATCAGTACAAATGATTTATACTCAATATTCCTTACAGCTGAGGAACAAGCTGATATTGCATGCAAGATTCTTCAAAATGCTTTCAGCAGGTTGAAATTATGTCAAGACTTACCACAGGGCACTTCATGTTAAACAAAATGTAAATGTGCTCTGTAATGTGCTTCATCACCGGCATTTTCAGAGGACACTGCATCTGTGTAGTCTCCAGAGAGCAGGGGAAATCTCTCTGTTCCAGGAAAAGGGGCTGGATTGATGAGCCCAGCAGGTAACCCCACGGCTGAGCCATTCTTGGCCTCGAGCCCCAGCAGGCTGTGGAATCTCCTTCCAGTGAGGTTTTCAAAGATAAGCTCTACAGACAAAATGCCATCTGCTCTAGTACAATTGTCCCACTTTCCACCAGAGGCTGCAGCAGAAGAAGCCCTAAAGGTCCCCTCCCCTCCCCATTTCTATAATTAATTTTGCAGTACAGATTTTGCTGCTCCTCTCTGTATGATGAAGAAGGGAGAGGGCACCAGAACATCTGCATRTAATAAAGGGCAGTGCTCTCCCAGAAGCACAATCCTCTGGCTCACCTAAATACAWATGGGCTGCAAGTTATAACAGTGTTTTTCAGCATGAAAAGTGTGGGATTCTGGWATAGTCTTTCAGTGGAAGTAAATGAAGGCAGAACAGTAGCTACTGTTAAGATGAGGCTTAAGATTTTGTGAAACTTTTCTCATATGGCATCTTCAATGTRAAACACTGCACTTGGTGATATTTCATATTCTACATTCACATCATTTATATCACATTATGTACTGCTGGGGAATTCATGTCTGTGTGTTTGAGTGCATGTGGGRATTAGTTACAGGAGATTGTTTAGAAATTTGCAATTGTTTACTAACCTTTGGTAAGACCCCAGTATCATGATTTATCTGTTCAATTCCTGATATTGATCCTGAATATATAGTTTTGCATTTGTAGTTCAATTACATGACATTAATAATTCAAAAACATCTTTGATACTGATTTTAAATTCTGTGAGTTGAGCAGTTTTCTCTTGCAACAGTGGTCACCTGTCTATTTTCTTTACCTAAAATTGCCAAAATTATATCCTTAAGATCTGATTTCAATCAAAAGACTTTTATTACTTCTGACAGACTTTAGACCAGATTCAAAATCACAAGTGAAGGAAAACATATTAACAGTGAGCAYATAGCAAGGGAAGCAAATCTTATTTAAAAGAAAGCCTATATAAAGTGAAAGCCCTGGGATTCAACATCAAATTAATATTATGATGCAACTTTTGCATTCACACTGGCTCATGTTTGACCCCAATAAAAAGTGCAGCTACCCATTAGGTGTTTTCTCAACACTGCTTGCATTTTGCCTTCAGATTTTCATTAAAAAATCTTGGAAACTGATCAATGAAATAAAGAAATAATTAAAAAAAATCAGAAATCATGATATAATGAATTTTTATTTTCTTTTTAAAATATGTATTATATAGATAACAAATTTTGACTTTTCTTTGCTTTTATGGAGAACCCAAACCTCTGATACTCAATGCCCAAATTAGAAAGTGATTGCTAATTTAAATAATGATTATACAACACAGTGACACCTCTTTTTTGGCATGACTAACAGTTTTGAGGTTTCCACATGCTTAGTACACTTCAATAGAGGTGAAAGGAGTGGCTCATTGTCAGTTTTCTRGTTTTTACATGTTTACTGGACTATGAATTCGCCTGGTTTTGCCGTAGTCAGTCACTCACTTCCCAGAATTTGTCCAATACCACTTCTTAGGAAGTTTGTCTTGCTTTTATGTGGTGGGGGAACAGTATTCAGCCACATTCACTGCACTCTGCCAAAAAGTCTCAGAAGAAACAATGGTGCTTTTCATCCTCAGAGACGACGCCTATAGCAGCAGGGATAGAGGCGCTTCTGAATTCCTGGCTCCGAGCTGGAATATCCCCCAATTACCTTCTGTTTCCATATGGGGCACGACCTGGGCATGCACCAACCTTCCCTCTTCATGTCCGGTTTTACACTGAAAAGAAGTGTGGCTGCTGCAGCCAAAGGGAAACCAAACAAGTCCTCATCTGTGGGATCAGGTTCCCAGAATACTCAGAGAAGGATGCAGGCAAAAGGCCGGCAGTMACAGCTTTTTTACTCTTTAGAAATCTGAGTGCCTAAACCCACATATTCCCTGTGAATTCAATACTTAATGCCAGTTCTTTCATATCTAAGGTTAAAATGAACACTTTGAAGTAAAACACACAAATGCTTTTACCTGTGAGGTATTAATTACCACTCTAAGGACACGGTCATGTGGTCTAAAGAAACTAAATCACTGAAATGTGGCAAGTGACTGCTTCTCAACTGAGCCATTGTATCAGACAACRTGTGTGCATTTAGCTTTTCTTCTCAGCTGTGAACTGAGGCACATTCATCAAAGCTGTAAAATCCAAGGAGATGTAGCTATTACAGCCGCTGGGAAAATATGTGTGCACGGCAAATCACCCTGCACCTTTCTCAYTGAAATGTCAAGATTTAGGAATATTACAAGAATTGGACCAGCCAGAGGTCTTCTCCAGGGTGGCCTTATCCAGTTCCCTTTCCCTTTTGTCTAACAGAGRGCTGGAAACCAACTATTTTAAATGTAAGCCCTTAAAACCGAATCCCAGTCCTTTCATTTGCTCTTGGATGACTGCCATAATTACATTGCTCCTATTCAACGAGCGTGGATCCCCCATATCTATTAACGAGTGCTTAGCTGTATGGTGACATGGAGCTCTCTCAGAACATTTCAACCTCCTGCTTCTATCGAATACTGCATTTGCACATAGCATTAGAGCAAATAATCACACTGTTGCTGAAGCAGCATAATAAAATGAAAAGTTCCAGCTCTATAAATGGCTTATAAACTTTTCCTGATTGTGAGATTAACTCTTTGGCCACCTTCTTCTCTTTTCTGCTTATGACCCTTCTTTGCTTCTCTCATTTTCTTAYCATGTGCACTCTTTGGAAGATGCCTGCTTATTTAGGAGTCCTGTGGGACTTGCAGTTCCCTGAAGTCCACTGAATTATCTCTTCTCTCTAGGTCACCTAACCCAAAGTTTAATCCCAGCACTTGACGAGTTTTATTTTGGGGTTTTTTTGGTTTTTTTTGTTGGTTTAGGGTTTTTTTTTTCTTTTTTTTTTATTTGAATTTGACAGGAGAAATGAAGTATTAACGGAAAACCCCTAAGGTGCTGACCGGAGCTTGATTCATCAGCTTCCAGCAATTTTCTTTCTTGATGTGGTGGAAATCTTAAAAAAGGAATTGTTMTTTATCCTCACAGGTTGCATATTTATTGATAATGATTTTCTGTAAAGGTGATTTTGAAGTATTTGTATACTTTTCAATCAAAAATGAATTATGCTCTTCTTTTATTCTGATGGTTTATCTTTAATATCATTTATCTAAGTTTTGCAAGGCTCTTGGAAAGGTATGGTTTATTCACATATTCTGCTCTTTAGTGACAGCAAGCCTGAGAAGCTTTGTTTCTGCTTTTGGTGAACAACTGTCAACAGGTCTGAAGACAGAGTCTAGTCCCTGTCATAACCTCTGTCATGCTGGAGTCACTGTCTTGGAGATATTCTTTTACTCCGGTTACAAAGCACTGGAGTTACAGATGAGAGTAAAAAGAGTAACCTTAAACAATTAMAATACAAGAATTACTGGTATTCTGCCTAAGCACATTTTAAATAATCTACTGTAAARAAATGTTGACACTGTCATTCTTATTTATTTGAAAATCAGCATTTATATTTTTAAGTGCTGGGGACAATTCCATAACCTGTGATAACTTTCAGAATTAGGAAAAACTCTTTGCTTGCAGTYCATTACTTAATCTGTTTTCCCTCGTGTCTTGTGATAGCTGCAACTTAAGTTTGCTTTCCACAAATCACCACACTTTACAGCTTGGGTTTGTCCTGGAATATAAGTTTAATAAATGGTGTGATGGAACAGAAAAGCCCTGTGGTGAGAGAGGTGTGAAACAAGATTTCAGGCTTGTYAAGGAATTTTTTCCTCTTTGCAGGTCCTGTCTGAGTGGTCATTTTTCTCACTTCTTACAATATAGCACAGTTAGACACTCATAACATTATTGCAGATGGCTGTGGAAATGGCACATTCTGTGATTTGTCTGCATATAACTCTTTGTTTTCTTTTCCAAAACTTTAATAATAGAAAGTCGATATGTAGCTCAGTCATCTATTTTCTATCTGAGGTTATGACAGCCACATATTTATTTATTTTTTCCAATTTAACTTTCTGATCTTTATTTCCTGAGTGGCTGCTGAGGTCACTTGGTCTGTTCAGCCTGGAGAAGACTGAGGRGAGACCTCATTGTAGTCTTCAATATCCTCACGAGGGGAAGTGGAGGGGCAGGTACTGATCTCTTCACTCTTGTGATCAGTGACAGGACTTGAGAAAGTGACRTGAAGCTGAGCCAGGGGAGGTTTAGATTGGATATCAAGAAAAAGTTTTTCACACAGCATGTGTTTGGACAGTAGAACAGGCTCCCCAGGGAAATGGTCATAAAACCAAGTGTGACAGAGTTCAGAGTATTTATACAATGGTCTCAGGTACATGGTGTGATTCTTGTCATGTGMAAGGGCCACATTTTCCTGTCATATGCAAGGCTAGGAGTTGGACTCAGTGATCATGATGAGTCCCTTTCAATTCTTTTAAGGAATCTTATTACCCCAGAAAGCCAAATAACATTTTTAATGTCTCTAACATTTATTCATTTTAACTTCCTATTTAGCAAATTTAGCTTAGCCCATTGTACACCTACACCTATTGCTTAATACAGCTTTTAGTGTCAGGCAAAACAGACTGTGGAAAGATGATTAATTGTGCTATGTGTTTATTAACTTTGTCTGTAAATCTGTCTCTAGCCACTGGCTGATGGCTCCTAGAAAAAGATACTAATGTCCTATTGTAAGTACTCATCTATGTGCTACTTGTTCACCAAACTTCATTTAAGCTCATATTTGTGGGTATTCATCTTGTAGATTCTTCAAGTTGAAATTAGAAAGACTTTTCCTCCATCAGTCCTGCCAGTATCCCTAAAAGAAAAGATGGATTATAATTAAAAGTCAAAACTGTTTTTTGAATATGTCACCCTGACTCTTCTCTGCAGTTGTTTTGTTACAGCAGATCTCCCTCTCTAAATCCTCAGGTAGCTGGAGCATCCTTGAGACTTCCTCTGGCCTGGATTGGAGATATTTTCATGCAGATTCTGTTACAGAAGGAGATGGATAACAAAGCAAAGCAACAGAACAAAATCCTAAGAAAGAGTCCAAGTACTGTGTTTGTGACTCTTCTAAGGAGTTGCTGATTTTTCTGTTCTTTACATTAGTGACCCCACCTTTGAAACATAGAAAAAGAAGCCTTGGAAGAACACATTTAGTTCCTTTCCTCATTCCCCAAATGATAAATTTAGAATGCCAAAGTATCACCTGGATTTCTCACCAGTTTAACGGAACCGAATTAGTAATGCAGAACCAAGGGTCATTACTGGTGGAGGGGGGGGAGGGGTTTGCATTTTAGTACCAGCTTACTTCTACAAAAGTAATAATCTGTTTCTACATTTGTAGTAATTTTTGCAAACTGTTGATTTTTTCAAAACAGCTATATATGAAAGAAATTGATTGGAAAGGATTCACACCTTCTAAATATTTTTTTAAAAGAAAGTACTTATTCACTTAAAAGTGTTAACCCACACCTGAAACCACATCTTTATCCTTCCCGCATGTTTTAAACACCTGAGTACAGACTGACAAAGGAGCCTGATGGTGCATCAAAGCCCAATTCAACATTGCATTTTCCTTCAGATTTTCCCCATTCCGGTTGTTTGTCACAATCAACATTTGAACTATATTGATAAACCACAAACTCCACAGAGGAAATTTTTTGTTCTATTAGTTAGTGTTGCTAAATATTGATGCCTTTCTGGTAGTTCAATCTCCTGCATCATTAGAAATACTGTAGATATATTGTGTATCACAGATCCACTGCCAAGACTTCTCAGACCTTTGAAAGACTAAATCTAACAAAACAATTCAGTTGTAAATGAGGTGGGGTGGTTTTTTTGGTTGTTTTTTTTTTTTTTTTTTAATTTGGATTGGCCTTTGGGGTACTTTAGTTTTTTTTCCCAGAATAGCAGATGCATTTTTGATTAAATAATAGTTAGTGGCAGGTATGTCAAAGTAATTACTTTTTTTTCCTGTAGTGCTCCTGAATTACACAGATTAATAGATGTGTGCCAAGATCAATTTAAAGCCATATATGCTCATGGCAACTTAAAAAATTTTACATATATAAAATGCATTTAAAAAGGATGTGATCAAATCCACAATCTTTTATTCCATTGTCAGTCAAAATTATAATTCACAGCTATATCCTTGTGGGATTAATTTCTTTTCAATTAATTTTTAAACTGAGCGTGACCTGAAATAATTTCAAATAACTGATGGGCTGGGGGCTGTGTGGAATATGGGCATTTCATTAAGAAGCAAAGCAGACTTTGTATTCTAATATCCATAACAAACAAACTTGAACAGAGTGAATACTAACATTCTCAAGAATTACTCTGCAGCAGCTATTCAGAAGGAAAACATATAATAAACTTGCACAGAAATAAAGAGACAAAATCTCTCATGCTATATGAAGACTAGGCAAGGCACATTAATGTGTAAGTAGAGCTTTACCCTTTATCTTATACAGGAAGAATAATGGGCCAAAKAATTGCCACGTGATCTTTTCTTTTGCCTTTCTAAATTAAAAAGAAATCAGACTTATCTTGAATTTATCATAACACAGGAAAACTAGGGCTGTGTGAGTGATTTATCTGGTGGGYTCCTATTTCTGACTGACAGACAAAGCCTCAGGCTCGTGAGGGCTCTGGATGACACCACTGCCAGCAGCCTGCAGAGAGAGAGTGTTCTCTTTGGCTGTAGAGATGAGTCCTCGGAAGGAAACTCATTTCCAAATAGGAGTCATATGTGAAAGSCTTTTCCTCTGAGAAAGTGGTCAGCCAAGTTGGAGCATCTAAGGATGCAAGGTTTTAATTTGAACACTTGGAGCTGCTTCTTTCTCTTTCTCTGTGTTGTTGTTTTCCCCCCTRCTAAGAGGGGAATATTCAACTCACCTTTGTGATTTGAGGGAGCAAAAGTTAATTGCAGAAACTGAATGTGAATGATTGTCTGAATCAATTATGTTATTATGTTTGTTGATTTTATGCTCGTCTACCTTTCTTTTTTTGCAGCTCAGTAAATAAAATTAAAATTTCTCTTTCAGGTTTTCAACTTCACTGTTTCACCCTTTTTCCTACAGTTTTCAGTGGGATTCCTTTGAAAAAACCACACAGAAGCCACCCTACAAAAACTAGACTGGCTGGGGATAAYAAGAACTGTAACATTGAAAGTTAAAAAAAAATACATTCTTTGTTTAATTTACTAGGAAAACGTTCTTTAAGATCTTTTCTTTAATTACATATGGTACATCAAGGCCAGGTTCTGYGTCTGTCTTCATTTATTGGATCACTCAGTGTGCCAAAGCAGTAGGATATGACTTTGGAGCTACTCCTTCACAAATAAGAGTTATTTGGCAAATAACAAAACCAGACGTTTCCCCACTGCACTGGTGCCATAGACACTTAACAGCATGTTCTGCTCTCCAGAACATTAAGTTTTGCTATCTCTTCTGAATATCAGTTTTCATTTGGGGAATGGAGGTCCCTAGTATGTGCCTTTTCATCCAAAGTAAAATTATTTCTCTCTTTTGTTCCTTTTAGTTGAGAATACAGACATTGATGGTGATTCCTTGTCCCACTACATATGATCTTTATACTGAAATAGTATAAGAAATCTAGGAAAAGTATGAAAAGCCTATGCTTTATTTCTGTATCTTCATATTTCTACTGAAAGATGTCCTACTTTTGTACCTCTTGATAGAAATCCATGTTTGTAAAGAAATAACTTGAAGATGCTTCCTACTCATAAGCCAAAAATCATTCCAAAGAGTAATAAAGTAACACTCCAAATGCGTGTTCTTATGAGTACAATAAATGGTTTTTGCTTCACAACAGCCAATTGYGTTATTACCCTGAGATGCAATGTTTTACAGAGATATGAACTAAAACTAGTATCCATTCTTGTAAGCTGCTAGGTAAAGTTGGATATCATGAAATAAATAATGATTTGAAACAGCAGAGCTGTGATGAGAGTTTAGAAAGAAATCCCATTCCTCTCTGAATTCCAGAMAGCTCTGCCTATCTTCCAGTGCCACTGCAGTAATGTTCTCTTTCTAGCTATGAAAAAATGGTGCTTTCCAAAGTCCCAGCTCCCCAGTGCTCCCACTGACACCAGGTAACTTCACACCAAGCCCAGACCCGAGTCCTGCCTGTCAATAAAGGTGCTTTGTTAAGTGAAGACCTGAATACACATGGAGGAACTAACAGCTTCCTGGATGGGATGTATTTGGGGAACAAGAGCCCAAGGCATTCTTATCCAGTAGTTAAGACATGRCCCTAGAGTCCAAAAAATAAAATCCTCTGGAACAGAAGTTTGAGGTGGCCACTGCACAGCATTCCCATGCTCACCTTCATAAAATTGCAGCATAAGGGCCAAAAGGTTGTTTTTTCCCTAAAACAAAGCCAAGTAACACAATTTTATTTTCTTGTGGCTTTCTCCTTTGTTGGTCTTGCAAAGAGAGCAGTTACTGCAAATGGTGGTTCTGTCCTAACCTCTGGTATTTAACTTATAGATCACAAATAGACCAATATATCATCTGAGACAAAAAWTTCCTGGTTGGTATGATGGAAAGAGCAATTCCAAATTAGTGTCACAAAAATCAATAAAAATAAAGGAGAACCAGCATATGACTAATGTTATAGATGTGAGAAAGTAGAGACCTACAGTCTGGCCTCAGTAATGATAACTTTTTGCAAATTAATTTATTTAGGGGAAGGGAGGYCTATAATTCTTCATGCTTCATTATGCTGGCAAGCACATGACCTACCACTGTAATTTGCAAGTGAGCATGATGTCATTATAATGAAACATCAAGCAGGGCAATTCAGAAGGAAATGCCTACTATAAACGAGCTATTAAATAATACTTAGCAATTATGGAGTGATTTTCTACTTCAAAGCCCTTCACAAACAGTCACTAATGAATTTGCATAACCTCTCTGTGAAGAGGAAGAGGAGGAGGAGGAGGAATATTATCGTTCCCTTCTGCAAGCACAGAGCACAGAAACAACTCGTCCAAGACTGCAGAGGCCATGAGCATCAAAGCTCAGATCAGAAGCTGTAGCCTGATGACGGCCAGACATATGGCTACATCATTTCATCAGGCTCCCAGCCCAGCAGGGGCCTTTACAAAGTCCTTAATTCCTTTAAATAAAGGTTAGCATTGATAACTCAGCCTCAACTACACAAAGTCAGTTCCTAGTCATGGTTATTTTGTTGTCTTGACACAAGGCTGTTCAGATCTAACACAGTGCCACCCCAAGATCCACATGCCTTCACCCTCAGTTCTTCTTACAAAAGAGGACCAAGGGAAGCAGGACACACCATTGCCTCCTCCTGGCAGGCTGTCAAAATGTAAACTGATATGTCCATTGAGACCCAGAACTCTGGAAACACTCCTATTCACCTCAGTTTAGAAAATCTCCTCATAACACCCCTCCCCTTCCCCAGGTGTCTGCAGTACTGTAAAGAATGAAAGCTGTGGCTGCTTGAATCTCCTGGGGTCTCACAGAATCACAGAACAGGTCATGTTGGAAGGGACCACAGGGGTCAAATGGGCCAACCCCTTTGACCAGGCAGGGTTATCCCAGAGCACATGGCACAGGACTGTGTCCAGATGGTACCTGAAAATCTCCAGTGAGGGAGAGTCTACACCCTCTCTGGACAATTGTTCAGGGGCACTGTCACCCACACAGTAAAGAAGTTATTCTTTTTGTTCAGGTGGAACTTCCTGTGCATCAGTTTCTGCCCATTGCCTCTTGTCCTATTGCTTAGACAAGAGTGACACCACCAATATTGGCATCACCGAGCAGAGAGAGGTTCCATCTTCTTGACACCCGTCCTTCAGAAACTACAGGTGTTGATGAGGTTCCACCTCAGACATCTCTTCTMAAGGATGAAGAGGCCCAGCTCCCTCAGGTTTTCCTCACAAGAGAGAGTTCCTGCCCCTGAACCATTTTTATTGCCCTCCATTGGACCCACTCCAGGAGCTCTGTGTCTCTCCTGTCCTGAGGAGCCCAGAGCTGGACACAGCCCTCCAGATGTGCCTCACCAGGGCTGAGCAGAGGGTGAGGATCATTTCCTGCTGGCAATGCTCTTCATAATGCCCCCCAGGATCCCACTGCCCTTCTTGATCACAAAGAAACCCTGCTGGATCACGGACAGCTTGCTGTCTACCAGGACCCTCACATCCTYCTCCACAGAGCTGCTTTCCAGGGGATCAGCCCCCACTCTGCTCTGGTGCAGAGAATTCCATGCTGCTTTTGCCTTTGCTGAATTTCAGGCAATTCTCTGCCCATCTCTCCACTCTGTCAAGGTCCTTCTGAAGGGCTGCACAGCATTATGGGGTATCAGCCACTCCTCACAGCTTTATGTCATTCATCACTGAACCTGCTGAGGAGGTATATTCCCTTCATCCAAGCCATCAAAAATAACTCACACCACGCTGGGCCCAGCGTTGAACCCTGGGGGACATAACAAGTGACAGGATCCAAACAGACCCTATGCCACTGATTGCAGCCCTCTGGGTTCCGCCAGTCAGCCAGTTCTCAATCCACCCCATTATCCACKCATCCAGTACACACTTCTGAGTTTGCTTAAGAGGACATTGTGAGAGACAGTGTCAGAAGCCTTGCTGAAATTTCAGATGTATTTTAATTTACTAGTTAACAGCAATGCAATCCACCATCTCTGCGCAGTTTTTCCTCTTTCATTTAATACCAAAAATGGTGTTTGGCAAACCCCACTGCCATRTGAGACCAGATGCCATTTGACATATGTGTAGCCATTGGTAGTGGCTGCTCTTAAAATCTCTTAAAACCATCACTACTTGCAACAATTGTGTTATTTTTGTTTGCCCACAATAGATGAAAATGTATTTATTTTGAAACAGAACAAGTTTTCCCATGCACTAAATATCAGGAATCACACTTTTTTTTCTTCAGACTTTGAGTATCAATGCCTATGTGTTTGGATAAACATTCTGATTCAGGTTAATCTACCTATGCATCTCCAAATTGAGGATACATAACAATATGTAATCCTTGACAATAATTTTAATGATTCACAACCCTACATTTGGGAATATATATTTACAAAAAGATATTTGAATGCAGGCGTTACATTAAACAAAGAGCAAAGGTTTTTCTGATGAAGCTTCTGAAGTATTTTGGATTAACTAAATAACAAGATACTCAGCCTWTCTTCTCCTGTCTTTCTAATTCTTTCCAAAAACCTTTACATCAGCTTCTATATAAAAAACAGCCCTCTTTATTTGGACAATTCATTGTGGAAAAGAAACAACCCCAGCATTATTAACYGCAATTCATTCCAAACCTTTTTGAAGACTCGTAAGTTTGGGTCTCACTGAAAACCTGCAAATATTTCTATACATTGGTCATCACATTGTTTTTGTGCATATTCCTTGCAAAAGGGTGAAAGGGAGCATGTTCAGGGCATAACTTCCAGTAACAGCAACCATTGTTCCACTTGGCCACCCAAATATGTTTCTGAGATATATAGATAGATATGCATATATATATATATATATATATATATATATATATATATATATATATAATACATAAAAACAAATATATAAACATTTATATATTAAAATTAAAAACATATTGAATTTGAGATCACATCCTTTCTCCCCCTCACTAAGAATTAAGATACTTTTGAAAGCATTGTTTTATTACAAGTTTGCGAAATGAGTACAATTTTAGACAGAATATATGTGCACTGGAAAGATTTTAATCTTACTTCAATATGAGCATAATAAAGGAATTGCAGGAGAACTGCCTGAAGTAAGGTGTGCTTATTTATTTGAAGGATATGCTGCACTAGTTTAATGTCCTTGCTGGGAAAGATCTGTCATTCTTTGGATCAGATGTGATAATGGTACAGATGGAATGTATTTTAATACTCATTTTTGTGTTTTTGTGGGGGGCATGTGGACCATATATGTCCCAGAGAAGTAAATATTTAATGACTCRCCCATTAGCTTTCTCTTAACAAGAATAATGTAACTTAAATGGATGGGAATAATGTAAATGTATTGCCTAAGTATTATTAGCTTTCCCTAAAACTTGTATTCATTTCAGGGAAATCTAAACTGGAAAGTCCTGGAACAGCTCAATGCCTCATCTGCCTCTCCAGTTGTACCTTCCAAGCTGCTGGAATTCATCTCTCCTCCTGGAGCCCTGAATAAACAAATCAGAGAGGACTCACAGCATGACTYCACAATGAAATATTTCTCCAAGGTTGGGACATCTGGGAAGAGTTTGGGGACAGCTTCAGGTCTGGAACCAYGTATTTGAAACAAAATAATTTTGTTTGGCACTTTTGGTCTTGATTTGAGCTTTGCTTTCTGCCAGCTGGGTAAATTCATTCATGGCTGGGTTGCACTGTGGCGTCTGTGGTTTGCAGATGTACGTTCTTCTCCATCGCTCCTCGYTGACACACCCTGTATTGTCTTCTTCTTGTGGAAGATGTCTTCATAGCTAAGGGGGATTTTTAGGTTTGAAAGCACTCTGAAAGCCTTTATTTTCATCATGTAACGATTACATGCAGTAGTTATTATTAATTGCTGTTTATTTTAAACTATTTCAGATTCTGAACCATCCATACAACTGCCAGGTTTTATCAATTTCCTAATGTTATTAGATTTTCTAAAATTTCTTAAAACCAAAACGTTATTTTTCTGATTCTCTTGATTGGACTGTTTCCATTTTCTCAAAATCTTGTTTCCTAAAAGTGAATTATAAATAGAGGGGTTTGGGTTTATACTCCATTTTAGCTGTATTTTTAATGTGGTTGTAACAATCAAACAAAAGGCACTAAGTTGGGAGGAATACAGAAAAGGAAACAACCTGATTCTAATTTTCCTTTTCTTTGATTGGGTTTTACTACAGCAGAGTGCAGCTCCCATTGTTTTTCACGAGCCTGAAAAAAGGAGAAAGTATAAACTAAATATGAATTTATGGTGACTTAGCTATTAATTGACTAGTGGATTTGATGGTTGAAGGAAATTATGGTCAAAACTAAATATATCCATCAAATTCTAGACCCTCAAAGGCACTGGGAACAACAAGAATTAGACTCTAAATATTTTGAATACCTAGAGAAAAATTGTATAAATAATGTATAAACTTTAAATTAGACTAATATATGATTAACAAAAATTCAAAATTCCCTTATATAGTAAATGTATACAATTGTAGCAATAGTTTGCCAAAAGCAGACTACTTGAAAAAACATAAACTTTTGGAATTCATGTCAGCAGTTTCCCTCTATTGACCTTTGCAAGATTACTTCCACTTTACACTAGAAAAAAATAAAAGAGATTCTGCCCCTACAGGAAGGTTATCATTCTGGTGAGACCACTCCATTCTGTTTAGTCATACCTTATAGGACACTCACATCAAATTAACTTCTACTGCATATATTTTCTATTGTTTTGCAGAAAACAAACACAGGGAAATTTGTAGCAGACATTTGTCCTTGATGTAAATGTACTGAACTCAGTAGCAATGAAAAGTAAACATTCACCACTGAAAAAATTATATTAGACAGCCTTGATAGTCAACAGAATGAAAGAAGCGTTTGCAGGGTGGGATTTACCTCATCCCAATGACTCATATGGATCTCATTGCAGCCATCTGAAATTAGACCAGATTTATCCCGAACTCAGAGTCTCAGGCTATGGTCTTCTTTGTGTCAGAACCATCTGCAGAAGGGGGAAACTCTCTCTTATGACTGAAACTGTGTGAGATTTCACAACTGTGAACATTTAAAAGCAGCTGCAGGGAGCTAGAGCAGAGTGTTGTAKATAAGTCATGTACACCACGGGCAATTTTCTTTATTCAACATCTCTATTAGTCATGAGTGCCCAATGCAGCCTCGCTCATTGAAACACCTCAGGCGCCAAACTGAAATACAGTGAGGCAAACACTAACCATGCCCAACCTGTGATATAAAGCCATAATTTGAATRTATATCTCACTGAAAACACTTTCCTTGCTCTCACATAATTCCAAGCTACGGGAACGTTTCCATAATTTATCAAGCATATATTTTGCACGCTTTTCAGCTGAACCATCTTAACTCAAAATGTTAGACAGAACTTTCTGTTCCCAGAACTCAGTTCTGGAAAATTTAATATCCAAAAATAATACTTTGAGACATGTAAAATATTGTTGTGGTAGAAATTACTATTCAATAGATGACATGGAAAACAGCAACCAGCACACYAAGAGCATACCTGAAAGAGGATTTAGAAAATTAAAATCATCTTGAAATTTAGACAGTGGTCCATCATGTCTGTTTTTCCACACTAACTATATAAATAAATCTTCATATAATTATTTAAGTCTGATGAACACGTCTTGCAATTGCTCAGAGAAGGCCAAGAAGTAAGATATGGCACTAATGGTTTTCAAGTAAAAGACCAGTGATGAAAATACTCCCTCAGGAGGTGGGAGAGGCATAGCCCTAGATGCTGGCCCAATCACAAGGTTTACATTTCTGTCTCTTTCAAGGACAACCATAATTATAAAACCACATAGTCTCCCAGCCAAGGAAGTTGTCTTTTTTTTCCATCTTTTCCTCCAATGGAGAGATGTTGAACCAGGGCTAGAGTGGGTGCCAGAGAGAAAGCAAAAAGAAATAAACTTGTTTGGGTGGAGTGGATAGGATTAGGAACTCAGGTAGGAGCTCCAGAAACATCCATCCCGATTCTTACCTATGTCAATTGCTCCCCAAATGCAATATCCTTATTTTCTTTATTCACCTTAATGATTTTGTATATGTTCCCATGCATTATTATTATTGTCTCAAAATTAAAACATTTCAAAACCTTTGAGATAATTTCAGTTTAGTACATGGTGACTTACTCCTAATGAAGTAGTGATAAGAGAAATTCAAAACTTGGTTTGTT
>NW_026623233.1:3519283-3522010 GCF_030028575.1 Malurus melanocephalus | reverse complement strand
CTTACCTTTTTGAAAGAGTTAAGATGGAACATGGTAGATTTCTTGAATTAAATAGATTTCTTGAATTCTCCATTCACATGGTACTTTGGATTTATAGCTGCAAATCTGGGCACTGTTGAGTGAAGTGCCCCTCATAACTTTAAAAGGAGCTTGTTGCAAGATAGTATGTAGAGCATCATGGATTCTCAGCATGATTTATTGAAAATGAGCTCTTTATTATGATTGCTTATGTAGCTTAGAAAATTGGTCAAAGTGRAGTAGTGAAAGTAGTATCTTCACAAGTTTACAAAACATAAATATCCTTTTACTTTCAGTAAATTCTGWCTCCATACTTGTACATGCAGGGACTTAGGTTGTGATAACTCACAGAGGCATCAGATGTAAAACACAAAACATTTACGGAAAAGAAAGTGCAGTTAATATTTGATTTTATATAAACTTTAACCTGCCATATACTGACCTGCTGTGGTGATGTGTCATTTTTTATTTTATCAGTTGATCCCATTTCTCAAGACTGAATTCTTAAAAAGAATTTTTTTAAAATGAGCTAAACTACAGCACCATCTGAAATCAAAAGACAGCTGTTGCATTAATGATTCRTTCATTTCTTTTAATGAGGATTACATGTATCCCAGGTTCAAGTTCAGTTTTCAAAATGTGTAATGATTTTCTGTGGATCCTCAGGTAGTTCAACACAAAGAATGAAAGATAAAATGAAGCATAAAATGTCTGAAAGAAATGTGTCATAGTGTAATATATAAGCAGAAATCATTTACTTAGGCATACAACTTTTCTAGCAAATGTTCAATTCTAACTTGATCCTTCCATTGCCTTTTTAAATGAMAAAATATATTTTAAAATATATTAGTATATTCAAATATTTATTCTTTGTGTTAAGACACTCTTTCTGTTTTACAAGCCAATTTAGCATTTAGTCTGTACACCAGCAGCAAATGGGTGCATTCATTGTGCCTTTTTTAGACATCTTTTATTTTCCTAGAAATATATTATTTCCATGTGGGGAAGGTGACAGTTATAATAGTTACCAATATTTTTACTGRTTTTTGCCTTTCCTGGAATATTTTTTTAAACTTTATTACATCAGTAAAAAAGCCTTAAATTATTTTGTGTACTTAAGTATAATGTATATATTTTAATGTATGGAATTAGACAATCAGACAAACATCCTCAGTGTAATCAGGAGGAATGTGTCATAAATGATGCTTGGAACTGTCAAGGGAACAAGTTTTCATATTAAGAATGTATGGTACTACTGAAAGTTTGCTTTTTCTTTTTCCACCGGCAGACAAGGAGCAGGGGAACATATTTTTCATTTTAAGCTTCAACCAGACTTCTAAGAATTGCTGTCTTTGAAGCATTCCCCCCACATCCTCCCCCATGTTGGTCTGCAATCCAGAATGAAAAAAAACCGTTCCTCTCCTGCTGTTGGACCACTTTCCTCTAGGACTTTCATAACGTTCAGTAAATTACATAAAGTATCAGACAAATCCTTTGTAGACATTTTCCATGAACCCATGACACTAATTTTCACTGCATCTTAAAACTTATCTACAAAGCTCTGATCCCATGCTACTTCTTAAAAAAAAAAAAAAAAAAAAACAAACAAGAGGAGACTCTTGTAAGGGGGAGAAAATCTGTTTTCCTGCTACTTTTTAAGACTGGAGATATATTTTTTCCCCTCTATTGACAAAAGAGTTAAAATTAGTAGAGTTTCCTCTGCCTTGAAACATTTTTGTTCCCAGCTTTCTGATTGATTTAGACAACTGGTTTGGTTCTAAAATGTTGGTAAGTAGCCACGAATCTGGTTTAAACTGAGTGTCCCAAAGTGACAGCAGTTGGGAAGTCAGTCATTTTAGGGCTGTGTCTGTGCCCCAAGAGTGAGTAATGACCTTACAGTGTCTATTTGCATGGGCATCTTTCGTACTTTATGGCAGCTCAGATCACTCAGATCCTGAGTTGTATGCCCAACCCCCAAGGCCAGAGTAGGAAGATGAAAAGATTGTTCAGTACTTTCAGATTGGTTTTCTATCAGAGATRGTTTTATGAGAAAAGAGATTGTCTTCTACACCAAACACAATGGATTGATTTTGTGATTTATCCTTTTTTCTAATGTATTCTAAGTTATGTCTCTTTTTAAGTATTAGAACAAACRCCTTAGTTTAAGGAAACTGAATGTCTTCTAGAAAAGCAGGATTTCCATCAGTGTTTATATAATAATTGTCCATAATTTTTCAAAATTTATATTGAATGAAATGTGACAACTTTTTGAATTTTTTAGGAGCAACAAAGAACAGATGTTTCCCAAGAACATTTGCTTACCTTCTTCCCAAAACATTTTAGAAGTATAACAAACCTATTTTGAAATCTGTGTTAAATCAACCAGTGACCTTATTGAAGATATTGTCATTGTACATGCTGACAAAAAGCTTCACTGATATTTCAACTACTGTGAAGAACAAACCAGTTTGAGAAAACAAACACATTTCCATGTCTAATCTTACAGAGGTTAGCATTTGGGAGGCACTATTTATCCACAGAGCRTTCATGTAATCTACTGATGGCATAGCATCATATAAGGATGTTCCTCCAAGCATTTGGAATTACAGACAGAATCAGAACTATTGTTACAGTATTGGAGAAGATACATRCACAGACATTTTGCATTTTGAACAATTAAATCCTTTCTAGTGGTGTTCAGCATAGTGG
>NW_026623233.1:3515299-3519162 GCF_030028575.1 Malurus melanocephalus | reverse complement strand
GGTGGATAACAGTAGAAACTAATGAATAAGATTTAGTGGAAAACTAATTTGGAAAAATCCTATCTCAGACTAACAGAACACAGCCATGATATTTAACAGATGTATTGTCATATTAGCCTAAATTCGAATAGTGTGCTTTATTATCCTTACTACATTATTATCCTTACTACAAATATTTATTTTCGTTTTTATCATGAATTTTCACAATTTAAAACAAGTTATTGGAAARATCTTGATTTATTAAAGCAAATTGACTTTTGAGCCTAGTTACAGAACTACAGAAGTGGTTTGCATCACCACCAGATATCTATTTATAACTAGAGTTGTCTTCACTAAATCAGTTGTAGAGGTGRAACTACACAACTAAATCTGGCTTTGCAGTTTATCACAGCAACCTCMCCATGATCTCAGCAGCCACTTAAAACCTTAATATGCTATTTTTCCAGGTTTAGATGTGCAAAATCCCCAGATGTTTGAATGGTTTACTTTATACGTGCACACCAGGGTCTTTGGTCACTTCARACAAAAAACTTTGTAAACCCTACCCAAATCCAATTGACATTTTTCTCTGCCATCGTTTTAGCTCTGCCTTAATGTCCATAACATTTGTCCAAGCCTTGCAGGTAAAGGACAGTGTAAACAAAGAGACAAGAGAGATGGAGATAAGGCAAGTCTGAAGTTTTTTTAATTAAAATTGAATAAATTAAATTAAAGCATTTATGAGACTCGACAGGGAGAGAGAGGCTACACAGGGAACAAACAAGTCTAGTTGCTAAAAACAAGGTAGACATCCTGGTTCAATAAGGCCAGTGTTTTAGCAAAGGGGAACTTGAAGGGCTGAGGGAGCACATGGGGAAAGTCAGGAGTGAGGTTTAGCTAGTAAGATTTCATATGCAGACCAACTAGTTCTTGGTAAGTAAGAGGCAAAAAGACTATAAGATATATTCCAACTTGTGAGTCAGTTTTCTTGCACTTACCATGATGATCTGCAATCTTCTTTGGAAGAACTTGATCCCTAAGGGCATTCCAGGTATAGAGAACTTCCCTGGGGCTTCTGTGGATGTCCTTTACGAAATGTCCTCAAACTTCTCTAGATTCTTCCTGCCTGCATTTCTCATCACATTTAGCTATTTAACAAGCTTTGAATTCCAAAGAAATGCTCTTGGAGAATATGGCAGATTGTTTACAGGCTTTCTCATGATTCTGAAGATCTGTAGGATTTTTCCTTTGCAAGCAGGGCTTCAAGCTACACGTGGTTGACAGTACCTAAAGGTAAACGTACATCTGGTACTCGCCACAGGCTACCTGGAATTTCTAATTGCTGTCTGTGCTCAGTGCTTCCCAAAACAATGTCTTGTGGGCATCGTGCTGCAAAGAAATTTTTGGAAGCAAACAGCAGCTGTACACTCGGARCACTTCTGCAAGATTGAGTTTTGAGAATTTCGATGCAAACATAATATTTTGTTCAGGAGCAAGAGAAAAAGGTGTTCATGGGTGAAYATGGGGGAGACCTGCAGCGAGCAAGCATTAATGAGCATCTTGCATGCCTAAGGCTGCCCAGCTGTCCATGGTAAGCCAAGCAGATACTGTGCATGACTTTCTGCCCTGGGAATATTGTTCTCTAGATAAGAGGAACAGGATGAAAAAAGAGAGATGATTAAATGAACTTTAGCTGTTTAATTTATAAAAACTCACTATGATGACATTTTTCAGTACTCATATATCCCATTTTTAGCTTTTCTTAGGTAATCTAATATGGAATATAAAAGGCAAATTCTAGGTATGCTAGTCTCTGCATTTTTTTTTTTTTTCTATTTAGAAATCTATATACCCTTCTAAATCCCCTAACCCTCCAAGTAAACATCTTTTATTTACCACTGGGTMTCCTTCTTTTCTGGGGTTAGGTGTATTAATCTATAGACTGCAAAAGAATTAAAGGTAGCCGATGCACCAAAATCACCAAAGCAAGGCACCCTATTGATTTTTGCTGTCAGTACAAGAGCTTGAGAAATTCCTCTCCCTTCCTTCTTTGGCTCCCCAGTAAACTTAACAGCCCCTTCTGCCCTACACTGGGCAGGAGAAACAGAGCTTGATAGTTAGAAAGTGGATCCCTTGTACACTTCTATGGCAACCAGAAACAAGCCATCATGCAGAAGGCAGCTGGTAAGGCACCCCAACTTTGTCATAAGTGGCATGAGCCATGGCAGTCAAATGAACTTTTGACTGCCTATGACAACTCAAGCTCTGTTTCTGCTGCTCCACAGGATGTGCACCTTAACCTGTCCCATTTGTTGCCTTTTGTGTATTTAAGGCATCACAATAAATGCATTAGAAAGTCCTTAGCTTCTATATCACGGATATAAAATCAGTTCTACTATTGTGCTACTTAGGGCACAATGCTGGATATGTAATGCAGAAATGGCTTTAAGTTAATTTATCTTCAAAGAGATTTTGGAATGCATAGATAAGTTCATAAATGCACCAAAACAGTATGGCAAYTGGATGTAAAAATTGTATAGACCACCTGGAATTATAGATGGAAATGACAATTAGGTTGAGTTAGACATTCTTGCAAATATGCATGCATGATAGTAGAATTTTTAACTTTAGGTTGAGTACTATGATCATGAGAATGGAAATGCTATTTGGTTTATGGACTTCCATTATGAAACGTATCTCAATTGACCCTTACAGTACAAATTTTTACATTTTCCTGCCAGATATGCATTATATAAGTCTCCTAGAAGGAATGCATTCATTCAGTTGTACTTTAAATACATTTCAGCTGGGAAAATTTCATCTTTCGTATGATGAAATAAAATTACCTGTTACATATTTATTATRTGTACTGTACAACTTTGTATTGAAACACTGTCAGCTTCCTCTACAGCAGTGTTAATAATCATCATTACAATTCCATTTCAACTTTTTTTCTTGTAGCCACCAAAGCCTTGGCCCAGATKGTATCAAGATGTTAACTTCAGAGCTATTACCATTAATTTTAGTCTAAAAATCAATGACTTAGCCCATCAAGATTTATTCCATTTTATGATCTTCTCTTTGGCTATATAAAATAAGTCAATCTAAAGACCAAGATGTTAAAACAATGCCAGACTCAGCTAAGTTGATTTCTTCAGAAATCTGTCTCTCTGTTTGCCTAGCTAGTGAGCTTTGTCGTTTTATGCATATGTTCAGAGAAGTCAAATGGGTTTTAAAAAGTCTTAAAAGATTGAAGCACTATTTTTGAACATCTGTAATCTCCAAGCAATTCTTTCTAAATAGAAGTGTTTTGCACAAGAAATAGCTGCTGTAAAGTCCTCTGACACAGCAGAAGCAGATTAACTAGCTGTTTAAATTCTGGACTCTACTTAATGGAAAACATTCAAGTTCACAATTCTCAGCTAAGCCAAAAGCCTAAAACCAGAAAYATACATCCTCTTTTTGAAGTATAAATTTTGAGTATGCAATCAATGTGATCTTGGCTAACAATAGAGTTTTCAATTTACTCAGAAACAATAAAATCTACTTTACCCTATAGAAGATCATTAAAGTAATTCTGAATAAGTCTTCTAGGAGACATCTATTGGGTTGAAAGTATCAAAAGCTACAAGCCAGTGAAAGTATCATGTTCCTACCTAAAGCCATGCAAAATATTATTTTTATAAAAACCCCACTATRTTATTTCCTTCAATATAATTTTAATAGTAAAATTTAATAAAAATTGGTGAGTTTTCCCTCACCAGTCAGCAATTGATGCTACAGTGAAATTATTAACCTTAATTCATAATTTTATAGTGTTTCCACACATCTGAAAATTATATATAATGATTTCATGTTAATAAAAAAAAAAAAAAACAAACCCA
>NW_026623233.1:3493016-3514623 GCF_030028575.1 Malurus melanocephalus | reverse complement strand
ACCTCACACAGGACAAAGCCTCAAACTTCCAGTTAGTGTTGATTTGACAGGGAGATGCATAATGTTTTTTATCTCCATCTTTAGAAATTTGGTGATAAAATTATGGTGAATGTCATTCTGTTCTGAAATGCAATCATGGTGCACCAACATAAAAATCTGCTTGCTCATGAAAAATTATTAACAGAGCATGAGAGAACAGCATATAACAAAAAAAAAAAGACTAAAAATAGAGTCAGGATCTCATTTTCCATCTTCTCATTTTTAAACATATTTATATAACTTCTGGTACCTAACTATGAAAACCTACTAACTTTCTAATTCTTAACTCTTAATATACAGCAATTATGGCAAAAACTTCATGTCTTGTRTGCCATATAAAATGTGTACATATAACAGGGGTAAAACTGTATATTCTATTCTAGAATAAGAAGAAAAGCAGCCTCATGGCTGCTGTAGTAAAGACTTTTGTGATAGTCCAGAGAAAAACTGCAGGCAGACATGACCAAAGTCAGAGGCTCTTGGTCTRCTGTTAAAGTGACAGGGTGAATCCYATATTTTACAGGATAAATAACATGGGATTCACCCTGTCCTCTTCAGGATGAAAATGCAAGTCAATATCTAGTTTCTATCACCCCTGTCTGATCAGCTGACAAACTGTCACTACTTTTTATTTTCTTTTCTTGAGTGAAATATGTAATGCATATTTTCAAAGCTCTCGACATCTATAGAAAAGGAAGTGGGTTTTTTTCCTTTTTTTTTGTCTGTGTGAGTGGAAATCTGTCTTCTGAAATTTGTTATAATTCTTGTGAGTGCTTTCTTCATCAGTTATCAATCAATCAGTGAATTCATCTGTTGTTCTTCCTTGCACTCACAGAATTACAGAATTAATGTAATCACTGAAGGAAGAGAAAAATTGTGAAATTCATTTTTCTTGACTACTTTATGAACAAAATAAATAAAGGAAAGAAATGCATCCAAAATAATTTATTTGCTCCTGGGTTTGCCATGTAATCACCTCATTTTTACCTTTGTCTGGGTAGGTCAGCAAGAGAATATTTCCCTAAATGAAATAAAACTACTCTGAGATTATATATTCTCTTTCCTGCCCCTTTGAACATATCTGCACACCAGATTACCTTTCCTGCTTTGATGATTCTSTCTTAGTCAAACTGATTGGCAAAGTGACTGATAATCTTTGGAGGCACTAGATGCCAATAATTCTTTCAAAAGTGTAGTGGTAGGTATTGCAACTGGAAATTTGCTGTTGACAATGCATACAACTTTCTTAGAATGATAGACTTATATTAAWCTCAGAAAACCCCATCATCTCTCATTTTTTAGTACAGTTGAGGAATGAAAATACTTCAGCCCAATATTTCAGGCTTGTCTCTGAAGTCTTAAATCCACAAGTTAGCAAAAATTTGCTGAATACACAAAGCTCATAATGACTTCAATARTATTCTGGATTCCTGGCACTTCTTAAGATTTATTTGCAATTCAAAACTTAATTTCAGGCAACTATATATATATTTTTTTAAAGGCTGTTTTCATAGAGCAGAGTCTGCCAGACTGGTTTGTGACTAAGGTATTTCCCAAAAGGCTGCTTAGCATTTGTGCACTAGAAAAAGCTACAAATCACATAGGAAAACATGARCCACTATATTTTCATTCTCTGTTTTATTAAATCCCATTTCAAAGATACTGTAAGTCAACAATTTTCCCCCTCTTTCTTGACATCTTCCCCTTTCCACCAAATAAAATATTTCCTCTTCACATTCATGGGGTTTTATCCTTCTGTACATATACTCTTCTGATTTTTGAGATTCTACTTTTCATTCAGTTTTTAGTTGTCCATGCAGAACCTTTCTATCGCAACAGATAAAAAATATTATAATATTTGKTGAATGATGCATGTGGCCAACATGTTTTTTTTCAGTTGCTCACAGCTGTCACAACCTCTATTACTTATTACTATATTTTATATAACAATTTATCAAAAATACAAGAGTGTTGTTTCAAAATAGYTTCCATTTACAGTGTTGCTGACTCAATAAATAATCATTCTTATTATTATAAAGTTCCTTACATAACAAGATCATGAGTTATCTCAAATTTATGATATGTAAGATTGGAAACTGGAGCCTAACTTCTTGGGATACCCCAGGATASACAGKATTATATTTRTTTTATTAATATTTATTTTATTTATATTACGAAAAATTAATTCAGGTTTGATATGTTTTCATAGCATAAGAAAAAAAAGGAATGGTGATGTAATTTTGTCTTCATCTTATACAGTTAAAAGTGGCTAYAAAGAAAAAAATCTGCAGAGATTAGATACATATCCAAATAATAATAATAATAATTATAATCATCATCATCATCTCCACCCAAACTCAAGGGATCAGGTTGTGCTCACATTTTTCTCATTATCATATTGCYTAGTTGTTATAATAGAGTTTGGCATACATTACTCTAAATTAAAATAAAAATTATATTTCATGAAAATCTTTAAATAGAAATTTGAAATTGATAGAGTTATGGCACCAATAAAAAAAGTAATGATGACATGCTTTTACCACATAATACATTGCATACAGATRATAAATTATATTGTTAGTGAAAAAAATTCATATCACAATGTGTTTCACACCATTCCTCTATTGTAGATATGTCTGKGGTTACTAGTGAAAAAACCAAATCACACTATTTTACATAATTCTCCTCCTGTTTTAGACATGTGCATGGCTGCAATGGAGAAATAGGATGTCTAAGAATAATCACAGCAGGGACCAATATAAGTTGAAGCATCTGAGATGGTCGATCTTCAAAAAAATCCATTCTCACATGGAATTCTGTAGACAGCATTAAAAATGTGAAATAGCTAAAACTTCAATTTCTAAGTTTTTAATTAAAACTTCCTCTGATCAATCATGGAAAGTAGCAATCTTATGAAAACGGTACCTACAGACAGTTCTCAATGTCTGTTATCTTAATTGTTCTAAAATAATTTACTTTTTTTTTTCATTTTTGAACACCATATAATTTTAAGTTAGTATCAAGTACTTTCTGTCATTTTAGATTAATTACCTCACTAATCTGACTGATGTGTCTYAGGATATTCAAAGCTCCTTAGAATCAAGTTGTGGTTTATCCCGAGATTCCATTTTAAATCTCCAGTGTACTTTTTCTGTAAGACCTCTRACTCCAGAGATAAAAGCACAGAAGGATTATAGGTGACAGTTAATCTGATAAGTATTTTGGGTTTAATATGTTTGTATATTTAATATCCATGTGTTTCATTCTGAGGGGTTTTTTTAATATGCAATTTTACTTTCCATAGTRAAGTTATATATTTTAAAAATAATTACCAAATTACATTATCTGGATAATGTTTTTTCTGTCTTCCTATCCCCTGGGCTTATGCAAAAATCTAGTAGTGGAGGAGCAATAGTATTTCATRCTAATTTAAAATTGATACTTCACTAAATGGTGACTTTACAGATATCCCAATTGTATCATGTTCAGCCTCAGATTGTTTATCTTGATTACCTCCCAGTTTCCTAAATGAAGTCATGCTGCACCTGATCTAAAACCAATTGAAATCAAGTGAAATATTTCACTTTTGTTGRTGAATAAATTTATCTTCACACTTTGAAAGAAAAATACAAAAAGCCAAGTTTTTCAATCAAATACACCATTCTATCCTCCAATGATTCCACATTTAGGGTTGTATTTTAGGGTTTTTTAAAAAAAAATAATTAAAATTTTCCAGTTTTTCCAATTATCTGAGACTCAATAGGATTACTTTAAGTTTATTTACATGTTAGGACTCTAAAACAAAACCTTTGAATTATGGACACAGTTCAAACATGGAAGATATGTCTTAAATATAGAATAATTATTAAATCAATGGAATATGGTGCCTCAGTTTACTCCAGGGTCATGCATAACTTATATGCCAAATGCATAAGTTAATACACTAAATAGAAGATTTTCTAAATTAAATATGAAATTTTATTGAAGGGTACTTTTTCAGATCTGTCTTCCAATATTCTTCCAATTTCTTCTAGTGAAATACTTGTTTCACCCTATAGGACACCATTTCTTTTCTGCTAAATTGATTGATTAATCAGCTAGTGCTTTCTTATACAGAGTTGACATTAGTAATAGTTTTAACGACAGGGGAGTAGAGAGGGGAAATCTGGCAATCTGAGACAGCTAACAAAAGATAGATTAATACAGGATACAAAGTAAAAATATCCTAATAGTGAACAAAATTTTTACTGAGCAAAACAAAAYATCATCAAATAAGAACTTTCTTATAAATACTCTTTTATCTGAAACATAATGATAACATTAGTAATAAAATATGTCAGCTTAGATCGATTTTCTCTTAAATTTTTTTTTCCAGTTTACATAGTGTACTTAAAAGTACATTTTCAAACTTCTTCTACAACAAGGTTAATAACATCATGGTCTGTAAATGGATCATTGTAATAACTCTTATCTGACCTGTAAAACAGGTGTAAGGGCTTTCATTTTAATATATGAAATTTAATTCAAGTTTCCATAGACTTATGTAAATCAGAGAATGGAAATAGATATGAGGTATAATTTCTGTGTATACCTCTTGGTCTGCTGCTTGTTTTCAGTGCGAAAGTCCAGGACATTTGCTCATTTGTTTTGTCCTCCTTTTATTGGTTAATCCATAGAGCAGCTCCWTGGGCAAGCACATACCTCTACCTCACTAATGCAGACTAACTCAGTGGTACGAGAATATGACACAGTTGGTATGTTTGTTCACCTATGCAAGTAAACATCCTGTCACCGGAGTTTATAAATGAAATTGTTCTTTTTGTAGTTGTAAAGATATGTGAAATACTGTTTGAACCTCTTATCTTGTGAATATCTTCCACTTGCCGATGCAGTGTGATCCCCTAGCAAGTATTAGCCATTTTGGTGATCTTGCTTTAATATGTGGATATTTTCTTATCATGTTATAACCAATGTACAGCTACGGATATGACACAGTCTCTGTCTGACACCATTTCTCACAATGCTTCATCCATGAAATCCCATCCCACATCTTTGGCAAATGGGCCACTTATCTTGTATGATAAGAGACTGCTGTTCCTAACTCTTGGATAGCTTAGAATCAGTGATGAGTGAAACTCCAATATAAATACCAGTGGCCATAAACAGTTTATCTTGCCATGATAAAATATGTCCCAGCAAAATTACAGGATATCACAAGTCAGAACATGATTACATTTCCATTTTTTATGTTACCATCTGCAAGTGCTACAGAGTTTTGATGCAGGGTGGGGGGAAAAGCAAATTTATTTCCTGCCTGAAAGTGACTGATCTTTCAAATGTACTTCAAAACCTGCATGTTACAGGATCCTACAGTTTAGGTTTCTGCTGTGTTCTTTTAGTTTTTTCATCTTCTAAGGGCTAACTTACCTCTTTGCCCTTGATTCAGAGAACCCTCGTGACTTACACCAGCTGGAACTAAGCACGTACAATTACTTTGTCTATGATAAAAACTCGTTTATATTTCTCTGTTTAACTTCTAGAAATGAACACCTTAATATAGTAAAAAATCTGAGCATTGTAAAAGAAGGTGTTAGTGCTGCATGAATTAAGCTGAAATATGTGTGCTTCTCGTGCATAATTAAAAGACAGCATCTTGCCCAGACATATCCAGACATATCCAAATACTGTAGCTTTTCCACCCAAGATCAGACAAGGTTGTGAAACCACAATTTATTTTTCTGTGAATTATCTCATCCCTTGGGCTATTCAGGCTACAGTCAATTTATTTGCATCTTTGAAGACTAAACCTTATGCTTCTAGAATACAATAAAAAGGTTAAGGAAACTGATGATATTCTGCTGTTTTGTGGGAAAGAGGGTATTGAACTTTAAAATGTCTCTCAATAATAAATACACAACAATTCTTCATGTGACTGTCTACAAAGAATATTAAACACTCTATTCATCTCATTGGAATTAGAAACTGGAATTGAAAGTCAAGATTTCTTGAATTTTATGTATTGATCAGATAAAATTTGTTCCATCTTCACCCCTGAGAAAGTCACTTAACTGCTGAACATTTTCTTAAGTATTCTCCCTAAAATGTGGTCAGTGGTAATTATTTTCTTCACAAAGGACTATGATAATGAAAGTGAATGCTCATTACTTTGTTTCCTAACCTCTTTGATTTTGCAAAAGACCTATCTATAAATCTACAGTTTTCTGTGAGTGTGATGTCAATGAGCTAAAATTATTTGTTATGCCTCACTGATAGAATTAATAACATGAATGGGGTTTTTTAGCCGAAGAGATGCTATGGGGAAAAGTCCCATAGGGATCAACACAACAAACCTGTTTAACTCATTGAATTAAGATGAGGCAAGTTGTGAATTTTACGTTTCTTATCTCAAAAATGTGGAAATTGCACTTTTTTTGTTGTTTCTGTAGAATCCTTCCATCATCTGCATCTTGGTTATTTGAAGAAGAGACTGTTATCCCCTTGCTACAATTTCAAAGTGTTTTGAGCCAATACTCCCTCTTTGTCACAGGGAGAACAGTTTAAATACCAAAATTAATCACAAATTTTGTGTACAGGGTGGATCATGGTAATCATTTCACCACAAAGATTTATCATGCCCCTTCTTCATCTTTTAATATGTCTATATCTTCAATTCATACACCTGGATGTTTTCACAGCAATAGTAGGCCAGGGTGTATTTTATTCCACTGTAAAAATATTAAATACAGCTACTCTGGGTTTTAATGTTCTGCTTACTTTCACCATTTCCCCTTTATTTTTATTAAACTGTTTTTGTCATCTCCCTTTACTCTTACCTTCTTTTAAATCCTCTTTTTTAATGTTTTCTTCCTTCACACTCATAGCTGTACCTAGAGAAGTGATGAACCAAAACAGTGAATATTATATTAATTTTGAGGCTTCAGAGTATGCAAATATACAGTTATTTTCCCTCTTGCAATGCTTCAGAGCCCAGGATTTGTTTGTCATGTAGCCCTGCCCCCCAAAGCCATGATGTGCTCCCATGGAACACAATTTTCAAAAGTGATGCTTGCACTTCTAAATTCAGCAAATGTTCTTCATGAGTAGAACCATTCTGTGGAAGGTCCAMAGATGAATGGAACTATCTGAGATAGGTACATCACTACATGAAAAACAAGGGCTTGTMCTGATAGGACCAGGTGCAATGGCTTCCAATTGAAAGAGGGCAGATTTGAATTATATATTAGGAAGAAATTCATTTCTGTAAGGGTGGGGAGGCACTGGAACACTTTTTGCCTAGAGAACTCACGTGTGTCCCAGCCCTGGAAATGTTCAAGATCAGGCTGGATGGGGCTTTGAGCACTCTGGTCTAGTGAAAGGTGTCTCTGCCCATGGCAGGGGGGTTGGAATGAGATGATCTTTAAGGTCCCTTCCAATCCAAACCATTCTACAGTTCTATAATTCTATGAAAACAACATTACTGCTGGTTTTTGTACTTAGTGAAATATTTGCAAGGATTGTGAGCTCAGACAAAAGCTGTAAGGAATTACAGAAGTCCAGACAGGAATTTGAATGACTGGATCACCACAGCCAAAAAGCCATCTGGCTTATGTGGTTTGGCTCTTTAATTAACCTTTCTCTAGATGAGAAATTCTCGGGGAGTTAAAAGTTCAAAGGATCACACAGATTGTGAACAGACCTGATCATATAGGTACATATTTGTTTTTTAAGACAATGTAATGTTATTTGCTAAGGTTTTTATGTAATCTTTACCTGTTCTCTAAGAATACACTAAAAGGGCTATTTTTTTTTAAACCAATTTCTGCCTCTTAATATCTACATTTTAAAGAGAAGAGCTGGAAATGAAAATATTCCAAAATATGGCATGAAATACTGTATTTTCTTTGGTCAGGAGAAARTTATTTTCAGCACCTCCATTGCTCTCCAGAGTTTGGACTAAGAGAATCTAGACATTTGTCAATGAGTAGACCTGGAGATTGTTAGCATTAGGAGGTAATTTGAAAGAAGCATCTTGTRAACAAGCTAGATTCTGATCTGTTTTCACAGACTGAAGATTTTCTGTAACAATTTAGTAGGAATTATTCTTGCTGTAAATCATAAACACATTAATTCAACAAACTTTATTAAGTAATCTTCAAAGATCATAAATATACACACACCTCAGTGAAGTATATATATGACCAGTCTTTTGACAGACAGATTGCTGCAGGATTCTTTCTKTTCCTGACAGGAAATATTTGTTTTTTCAGGAATTGATACAGAGCAAGAAAATAGACAGTTTTATGCACTCAAATCATGTTTTTCAGGCTTAAATTATATAGCTCTGCAGAAATAATCTGCACCCAACTTGTTTGTTTAACAAACAAGCAGACAAAAAAATCACAGCTACAGATAAAACAATCAGTTCATCTATTATGTCTGGGATTCTTCAAAGCTGAATTATGTGWGTCTCCTGTCCCACCACAAGCCCTAAATGTCTGTTATATGAATAAGAACCAGTTATTAAATAAAATAAATAAACCAAAAAGTTCCAAAAGCCTCAAACCAAGCCAAACCMAAACTAGAACAATATTTCATTCCTCTAAACTCATCATAAGAGCTCWACATAAGCCCTGTGAAAGTCGGGTTCACAGTCCATCAAAATGTGAGTGAGGCCACCCAAAATAAACAAATGGGCTTGCATAGGTAACAGAGACTGTGGAACTAAATTATGTAAAGCYACCTAAAAGATACTAAACTGTCACAAAATTTAGAGACAACTGCTAGAGGATGCAGTGGACAGAGAATGTTGAGTCTTGAGTAGCAGAATACTCAACCTACTACATTTCAGTTCAACTCTTACACAGACCATATTTGTTTGTAGATTTTCAGTGGGTCAGGGGAAGTGCAYTTGGAAGCCCCTCCACAGATCCACCTGCTGCAGGAGCCTCTCTTTCCAAAGCTCTTTCCCACCCACAGCACTTGTGCCCAGGAGGGGAGGCATCACCTGACATTCACTGAAGGCTTCCAGCTGAACTCATGAGAACGCCTGAGAGCGCTTCTGTTTTGCACCACGAGTGAAAGGGATCAATGTCCTGGAAGGACCAACTGCAGCCTCGTGCAGGTGGGAGCACAGCCCAGAAAACAAAAGGCCATGGTTTGCAGATTCAAAGGGTGTCCATGCAAAGCAGTTCCATTTGTTGTATTTTTAATTGGTTTTCTCTCCTTTATTTCATTAGAATGAATAAAAGATTTCTAATGCATATAAAATGACATTTTATGACAGCACATTAATTAAAATGGTATTAATGACTGTAGTGATTTTAAGTAGTTTGTTGCTGAAATATCTCTGTGACTAATCAAAAATACCAGAACTTTTTTTCTTGTGGTTTAATATGTACTGTGAAAGACTGTCTWTATAGTATGACTTCCAAGGTTGTATAGAGTACTGTAATATTTAGCTAACATAAYATTAATGAACAGTGAACAAAAAACTGGCAAATTCTGGAAATACAATACTACTGTGAATGACAATTAGGGATCTGCCAAAAATTATAAATAGAGGCAGAAGAAAATGCTGAGGATTTTTTATTTCTCTCTTAAATCCTTTGGGAGTAGAAAAGTATAGAGGGACTTTCCAAATTGTGGAATTTGTATGGGGGAGTTTGTTTTGATTATACATTCTATTTAATCTCAAATTTTACTTCTGAAAGACATTCAGAAACACATATTTTAAATAACCTATAATCTGTGTTAATCAACATGGTTTTATGCAAAAATAATTTAAAATCCAAATCCCTCAAGCTGTGCAATGAGCATCAAGTATTTTACAGCTCAGGAGAAGGCAGAGGGCATTCTTATTTCAACTTCAAATATAATCATAAATATCTGAAGTGACCCCAGGCTAGACAAGTGGCCCATATCTTTATCACACCTAAATAATCAGCACGGTAGTTTCCTTAATTATAATTCAAGCATCTGATTGCAATATGTATGCTGAAAAACTAGAAAACTAAACTAGGGTCAGTTAAGWTTTTTAATATACTGATAAAGAAATTATTAAAATTCATCTTTGAAGGTAGTTTACTGAAAACAACCTACATCTGTGTAGTGAATCATATCACAAAGCATAATGTCTGTGGAATCAAAATAATACAAAACTTATTGGTAGMAAAGATATAACAGTAAAATACAGGAGTTCTGGATCATAATAGAATGGCCAGAGATAAAAGGTTCAGTTCTGAAACAGTCTGGCCTTCATCTTTGCATGTACATCTTTACAAATATTGTAATTTTCTTGCTGTTGTCCCAGAGACTATATTTATATTAAGAATAATTTTTATATGTGTGAAATATCTTCCTTTTTTTCCAAAATCTTAGATAATTTGCATTATGCTGAAACATGTCCTCTGCTCAGGACGCAGGGACTCTGATCAGTTGTCAGGTCCTTGGGCTGATGATCAATTTGAGCTCTTTGAGRTGGTTCACTGGAAACAGAAATGAACTTTTAATACTTTCCATGGAGTGCATTTTGTTTTGTGCTACCAAAGTAGTAATAAACCAGGATATAACAGGAAAAAAATAACCTGCTGTTACAGAAGGAAAGCTTCTGATGCATTTCTCTGGTGCAGTAGGATTCCTCCAGCCTTGTTTCAGGCATCTGCAATAAAGTTGCCCAGGCCCAAGCTTTAAATCTAGCTGACTCGAGAGCCAGCTGAGAGAAATATTTTCTTGTATGRCATGATTCATTTGACTTATTTTAGCTCAGTGTGTTCAGATGATTTAAATTAGATATTCTAAGAGGTTTCCCTCTGTTGGTTTTAATTCTATTATTTTATTTGGTGAATTTTCTAACAAGTTTGTAACAAAGCAACAAATATCATATTTCCCGTTTAACTGTGATATCAAATCAAAATGTTTCAATATTATTTTTCTTTGCTGTTTCAAGTTACATTCATATGAACTAACAAATTAGGTTTTCATTGCTAAGAAAACCAGCCCTTGTTTAATCATATCTCAAGAACCCTGTTTAATTTTCTGTCTGGCTCTCCAAGAATACTGTGGTTTGGTGTGATGAAAAATAAGTATGGAAAGAAAATCTTAAAGACTTCTTTTGAGTGAACAACAATATTTAAGCTACATGCCATAAAATCAAGTTCTATTTTATTCAGGGATGGAATATGTTTGAATACTTGAACAGCTTCATCTTACTTGGTCTGGTTTTCCACACACTAGAAACTACACATATGTTTATTTTTTTTTTCTTATTTTAAGAAAATGAGAAACAACAATGCAATACMAAATAAAATTAAGGTACTTAGTCAATAAATAAGACATTATCACCTACAACTCCATCATTCATGGAAAAGAAGACACAGAAGGCAGGAATATACCATGAAAGAGTGCTCATAACTAACTGATTGGTTTATAATCAGTTATATCAGAAAATTATCAGAATAATTTTCTCTGAGTTTATGGCATAGATTTATGTTTCCCAAATCTGTTTTCTTGAAAATGTTAAATAAACWCATATTAAATGAACTCATATTAAATGAGCTTGCTTTGTTTTTCAGGTTGAGTTGTGACTGCAATGTCTAATTTTTCATGATTTTGATCTTCATACGTTAAAGTTAACAACAGTTGGGGTAGAGATATTTAACTGTGAATTATCATGTTTCCATTTAAGCCAGTAAAGCTAGGACAAMTTAATTTATCTGAGGATTCCCAAAATTCCATGAGGAGATATTACAGCAAATCTGGAGACTGAATTAAGTCCCTGAAGTGTGTAATGAATAGATATAATAAACTCAAAATAWAAATCTCCAGGCAAATTAGTTATAAACAATTTCATATTGATAAAAAAAATTAATGAATAGTCAAACAMTGCAGGAACAAAATGAACACAATGTGCTCTAATAAGCAGTAGAATAAAATGTAGAATTATTCCCTGGTTTCCTGTCAAATATCCAATTCATAAAGGCACCAGAGGGGATGGAACTTTTTCCTTTGGTTTTCAGTACCAGCTACCAGCTACTTTAAACTTTTCCATTCTGCTTTGAAAAAGTGTACAACTTCTACTGTCAAAATTAACATAAAGATCACAGCAACAAAGCAGTTAAAACACTGCTGAGAATACATCAATCAGATGGAGCATYTAGATGAACATTAGAATTTTATTTTTTATATTCTCTCCAGGATATATTTTACAAGAAATTCTGCATGCTGATAAAACCACCTCATCTTAGGGAAAGATTGAAGACATATTTCTCTCAGAATGTAATTTTGATCTCTGGAAATGGAGTTTTGTAAATAAAGAACAATTGAGAACTTGTCATTCTTCAACAATAGAAGTTAAACAGTTGAGTTTTCCCTTACAGTGAAACCAAATATTAAAATTGTCTGAGCCTAGCACAGCATCTCTCAGTATGTAATCATAAAACCCTCAAAACACAATATTTCCTACATTTTAATAATGCCACCGGAAAAAGTTATTAGTTTGGCACTAAGACCAGAGGTATTACTGCCCTCTTCTAAGTCATGTTCCAGAAGCCCAGAGCATTTATTTATCCATCCATGAAAACTGACTATGCGCTGGATTAAAAAATGTGAAATGTGCATCTGTTTATCCTGCAACACAAATCACCACATCTCCTCATGAGCAATGGCAATTATTGGTCTTGCATTGAGAAATCTTGCCCTACTCTGGAGGAAGAAGGTGAATGAAAGCTGAGTAGGGGGTGATGTTGACAGAAACAAAGYTCCAGAAGTCATGGTTGCACCTCTATGCTCAGACACAAAGTTCCCTGGTGACTTGAACATTCAGGTAGATTTTTTGTACTTTTCTTTTTAAGTAAAATGCAGATTCTCTGGGATTCCATAACAGACAGGATAGAGATGTTTGTACAGCTTTCAGAACTAATATTCTTTTAAGAATCTGTGTACTTCATCCTAAACCCAAAGAATTACAAATCAAACTCTGTGCCTCAATTTCAGCAGATATGTCAGCTTTAARCCTTCAGAATTCATATGTGCATGCTTAAAGTTACATGACAGTTAAAATCAGTAATATGATGCAGAATTTAGAATTTGGGGCATGAGTTCTTCCTTTTCACTAAAGAATTATTTTACAATACATGTACCACTGAAAAGAAAACTAGATAATCCAAGTGAAAATCAAAAAACAAAACCCTTTGTTTTTACAAAGCTCTCTTTTCTGTTTAAATATGTGTTCCTCATAAAGAAAAGACTAGCAATACTAAAAAATCCAATACTAAAAAATCCAAACCTAAGATGAAAATATTTTCCATTTATTCTTTCAAAGTGCCAGGAAAATGAAATTCCTTGTCTTAGTGTATTAGGATTGTATGGTAAGATTTTTGCAGTGAGGGGCTAGAAGAAGCTGCCAAAAGCTTCCCCCACATCCAGCAGAGCCAGTGCCAGGCAGTTCCAAGACAGAGGAACCCATCCATGGTGGTGGAAGCATCTCTGGGATAATGCATTTAAAAAAGAGAAAGAATTTACTGCAGTGAAACAAATGGAAACAGAGAAGTGAGAATATACGAGTGAAAGAGATCTGCAGACACCGAGGTGAAGAAAAAGGCAGAGGAGGAGCTCTAGATGTTGGAAGAGAGATTCCTCTGCATCCTGTGGTGCAGACAGCCCATGGTGAGGCAGCTGCACCACTGGAGCAGAGCCTGGAGAGCCCATGCCCTCACCATCTTAGGTTTTGGTTGGATTCAGAGATCTTCCTGTCTTTTCCAGCCTAAGCAATTCTATGATTCTTTGGTACAGACCCAGTTGTGTGGTAGGTGTGATTTAGAAACCACAGCAGTCAGGAGCACTCAAGTAATAGGTTTAGCAGATTAAACACTGTATAAAACTGTATATTCCAAATAGCACTGTGATATTGACTTGGGATATCTAAAGATGTAGTTGGGAAGTTAGCCTTTCATTTCAACAAGAACAACTTCCCGGTTCTAGTCAGCAAAAAGAATCACAGGGAATTTACCTTTCCCAATTTACATTGCAGCACTCCACTTGTTAAGACAAATGGGCTAAAGGCAAATTATCTAGCTGGAAAAAGTAAATCCCAGTAAATGAGAAACTAGAGAAAGTATAATTTTTTTGTGAAATAATAGATCACACACATACAGTGACATTTCGGTACCCAAAAGATGTCAAACTCTTCTTTTTCTTGAATGCAAAAAAAAAAAATGCATGGAGAAAAGAAATTGTTGTTGTGACATATAATAGAATTCTCAGCCATAAAATAGTCTGAGTCTGGCCACATTACAAACTAAGACAGTAATCCACAGCTGTCAGTCACAAATCGAGTGTCAAACAAATTGATCAATTGCTCAAACTGCTCAAACAATATGAAGGGGATTTATATGTGACAGTGTTTTTATTGTGACAGTTCATTAAAGTGTTTTGTATATACCTACCTCTCATTTGTTTTAGGTTATTACAATAAGGAGATGTTAACCCAAATGAAATAAAGCTCATGTAAGAAGATTTTTCTTATTTGTAGAGTCCATCAACCCAATGACCTTCTCCTTCAGAAATGCATCCCTCTGTGACATTAAGTGCATGAATTAAGAAGCATTTGCATGGATTCCTCTTGCAAAGAGTCCTAATGCATCCCTATCTTTACAGGCATAAGGTGACTTCTGRGTTTGGTAAAAATTTGTGTCAAATTTAGCATGATGATAATTCTGTGGSAGTCTGGCACCTGTTGCACTGTTCTCGAGAGGGTCACTACTCAAACTGCCTTAAAAAAACCAAGTATTACCTTCTATTTAACCTGCATCCCCAGCAATGGCATTGGTTCCTCATGGTTCTTAATCAAAGCAAACAATGAAATTTGTATTTTCTTTATAACACCTAAGGTCATGAAAACTTCATAAGAAGATTATTAGGAGGAATTCCTTTCCAACACCACATTTTAGTGTTTTTGAAAGTGTCTCTTTATTAAAAAAAATGTTCTTTTTTTGTTATTACAGGAAATCAAAAGCTGTAACTACTAAGCTGTGGTCCAATAACAACATCTACTATTTTCAGAAAAGTGTGTTACAGTACAAGTAATAAATTCAAACAATTGAGAAACTTTAGGTGTTCTGAGCTTTGAAAGGATTTGGTGAGTTATTCTCTGGCAATGGTACAGAATACTTGTTTTTTCTTGGAGCCTTTGAAGTATTCAGACTCTAAACAGGTTAATATTAAGTCAGAATACAACCTGAACCCTGTCTAAAACACTTTTATGTTTTGCCCACATTCTACCAGCCAGAATAACATCAATTTAAAACAATGTTTAGTCAGCTAGTAAAGAAAAGCAAGCCTATTTCACTTACCAAAGCCAGTGTGATTTTTCTTCGATTTATTTTTCTCTTTTCCTAAAGCTTAAATAAATGAATTTGAATTTTTTTTTATATATATATTCCAAAAAATACATGCACAAAAGTCACTTGAATACCTCCTTGATTGCCATGTTTTAGGGAGGGATTTTAAATCTGCTTTGAGATTTTGAGGGTGTCATTGGCAATTTCAGATGTACATGAAATTCARAGTACATCAAAGTTATTTCATCAGCAGTCCACTCTCACAGAAATTTTTCAGATCAGAAGAGGAAAAGAAAAAGTAAGTGACAGACTGTAAATCAGATAGATTTAATTTGCAATACAATTCTGGGGCAAGAAGCTGAGAAGCAGAAAAACACGACACATTTCACTGGTGGAGCAAATTTACGTGATATAAAGTTTCAGGAGAAAGAAAAAGGACCAAGCAAGGAAGAGGGTTGGCAAGCCAGCTGAAAAGAAATCCTAGTCAATGCTCAAAGAGATAAGGAGTTTTTGCAGRAGGATAACAGCAACAGCCTGGTATAGAAGTTAAAGGACATCTTCCAGCCTTCCTCCTGACCTTCCTCTCTTGATGGCTCATTGCATGGGCTGCAGCAGGAAAATAAAATTGTCCATGAGTATGGGTGTTATCATATATTGTCCCTGGCAACAGGAACAAGCATTAAATTATCACTGTCATCTTAAACTGGTTTCTGGCTAAATGATGCCATGCTCTGAACTTTGCGGAGAAGAATTGCAGAGGGCAAGAAATGACTGGAAAAAAGAAGTGGGGAGAGTAAAAGGAGGAAAAGAATGAAAACAGGYGTAGAAAGGAGAGAAATATAGCTCTGCTGCCTAGAGAGATGAAATTAGAAAAACACACTGAGAGAGAAAAGGCTTTCTTAAAATGTACAGTGTACATCTCCATATCACAGAGAAAGGATTTTTCCTTTCTTGCTTAGGATGCCACAACTTTCTAGTGAAAAGTGCTCCAAAAATCATAAATTCTGATATGGTTTGATGCCTCACAAAAGCTTCCATTGAGCAATAATCATCAATCTGCAATTACACCTTTGTCCTCAGAAGGAACACAGATAAAAGAGAAGCCTAAAAGATCTTTCACTAAAGGTAGTATCTGGCAAGAAAAATAATCTGTCAAAATGACATTTTGACATATCCCTATTATATATCTCAACTATTTCTATTTTTTTTTCCTTTAAGTTTTCAGCAGCATTTTTAGTATAATTCTTTGGAACCCAATGCATAAAATTATTAGTAATAGGCAGGACTTTTTTGTTAGGAAATTCCCTTTATATACCTGTATAAAATTTTATGGGTCCTCATTTTCCTCCATTACATTCACCTAGTCTATCTTTGCACCACTCAGTGTCCTTGTGCTCCCTCATTACCATTAAAAACATTTTTTAAGCACCTTCATTGACAAATCCATCCTGCCCTTCATCCTTCAGGTGCACTCATCAAATGACTCTCAGAAAATCCATATTTTCTCACACTGTGTTATATAAGTTCAATGTGATGTCATCAGCTGGGAAAAAGAGATGGTTTCCATCTGTTCTGAAAAGCTCACATTCTGAGTATGCCAGGGTAAGTGAAACACTTTATCATTAAATAAACAGAGAAGGGAAATCTTAAATTTTCATTGCCATGCTTTTAAAATACTATAGCATAATCCAAAAAGTGAAAATTCACATTTAATATCAACAGTGGTATTCTTCTACCACTGCTGTCCTTAGGATAGCTGTTATTAAAGGTTAAAGAATATCAAAACTTCTTTTGAGATTTATAAGTACATCTCCTTACTCTCCAGGAAGAGGATATTACAAGAGGATTGACCTGTRGCAAATTCTTGAATGTACTAATAATGTGAGAAGAGCAGAAACATTAATGTTAAGTAGTGGTTTTCGGCAAGATTTTAATTTTTTTTTTAAAGAGATGAATGCATCAAGCAAGCTGCTTTTTTTTTTTTTTTTAATGTCATGTTTAGATTATGTTCAAGTTATAACCTTGATACCTAAGTTAGTGATTTCAGTTGCAGAGAAAATCAATGCAAGAAAAGATTATCCCTAGATGTCTGGTACGAGCTTCTATCTCAGACTTTCTGAGAAATCYGAAGAATCTAGAAGAATGAAGCTCAGGCTTCATTATGCTGTGGGTTTCGAAATGGAGATCAATTGTCCCAGTCTGGACAAATAAAAATGTCATGGGAAAAGTCTTTTTTTTCTAGGATTTCTTGCAGAACAGTGTTTTTTTCTCTGTCTACCTCACAATCTGTGGCCCTGGAACTTCATTTTCCCAGCCTTGAGTAAGAAGACACCCAATTTTGGAGTATACATTTTCAGGCTTGTGTCCTATGAGTACAGGGCCCAAATTTTAAGAAGCATTATCTTACCCAAAACGTCTCTATGTTGWTCTTCTATCTTCAACCTCAGGCAGYTGACGAGCTGTGATTACCTCCACAATTCACCCTAACTCCAAAAGAAGAGTGATGGATGCTGCAGCTGATAGAGTTATGACAGWACAGAGCTCACTGTGCAGCCAAACCTGGCTGAAAAACTATGTAAGAGCTCTGGCAGCAGGTCTGAACTGAGCTTCAAGCAACTTCTGGGGACTGTGACATGGCTCTACTTTATCCATCACAGTCTCAGGGCTGTCCCATGGTTCCCAGCCCTGCTCAGAATCTCAGCTGTCCTCTGTGCTGTAAGCTGCAGCCACCTCACCGAATTCCTGCCTCACCTGAGTGCTTCTCCTGCTCCAGCCAAGCACATGACATTTAGAGATTGTGGGAATTCATGTCTCAGAGTGGAAAATTTAAGTGGCTCTCGAGCACACTCAGATATCAAAAGCAGACATTGGAGTACATGAGCAGAACAATGAGTAAAATTGCACTGGGCCATGGAAACTTACAATCACATTTAATGCCTGGGGTTTTTTATGCTGTGACAGCACATAAGCTATGTTGGCATCCTTTTTTTTTTTTTCTTTTCCTAAGCTAGATGTTAGAAAGAGACAAAGCACAAAGGAACAAAGACTAGTACAGAGACAAAAAAAAAGTTCTGTAAATCTAAAATACAGCCAGTTTTGAGTCCAATCTCTGTTTTCATGTGGTTTGTATTCATCAGCTTTCCTTGTCTTTGCAGTGTCCTTCTGAAAGCATAATTTCCTAAAGAATTTGTTCCTCTTTAAAGGTCAGACAGCTGGGTTGCTATCAGACAAAGAATATTTGCAGAATAAACTCTCCCATGAATACATCCAAATGTCTTTTACATGTGTAGTTCTTTCCCACAAGAGAAGTCAAAGTAAAGCAAGACTTAGTGGAGAGATAGAAACATTTTATGGAAATATAATATGTATTGGATTYGATATAATTATAATTTACATAATTCTCTCCCCTGTAATGCTGCTTCCCTGGAGCAGTGCATCCAGCTGAGGGTCCCTCACCACAGCAGGAACATGGACCTGTTGGAGTGGGTCCCCCAGAGGGATGCCACCAGGATTAGAGAGATGGACCTCCTCTCCCATGAGAAAATGCTTTGGGAATTGGGATTGTTCAGCCCAGAGAAGRGAAGGCTCTGTGGAGACCTTATAGAAGCCTTCCCTTACCTAAAGGCAGTCTACAAAAAGGCTGGAGAGGGACTTGTTACAAAGGCATGTAAGGACAGGAGATAAAGGCTTTGAACAGAAAGAGAGTGAGTTTAGATTAGACATTAGGAAGAAATTCTTTACTGTGAGGGTGGTGAGCACTGGAACAGGTTGCCCTGAGAAGCTCTGGATGCCCCAGCCCTAGAAGYGCTCATGGCCAGGTTGGATCAGACTCTGAACAATCTGATCAGTGGAAGAATCCCTGCCCATGGCAGCAGGGGTTGGAGCTTGATGATTTTTAAGGTCCTGTCCAACCGTGCCATTCTACAATCCTATGATAATTATATATAAACAACACCATAAAATGCAGAAACCAGAATCAAGATACAGTTTTTGAATGATCATTACCAAAGATGATAGTAAATTCAGAAAACATTAGGAAGGAGGACCGTGGGCTACATATCCCACTACTGACTTCACACAAGAGTAGCRGTGATGAGCATTTGTGGGGACAGAGCTAGCAACAAACTGACCTTCAGGAGGAGCAGAAGTCATTATTACCAAGTAGGGTGACCAAGTTATAAAGTAGGAATGAGCTGGCCAGCTAGGAGTGTGCTGCTGGAAGCCTCAAGAGAAAGCTGACGAAAAAGAGAGAAAGATGATACATGTCAGTGGKGTGTAAAAGTTTGTACCGGAACACATGAGCTGTTTCTGCACACTTCTATTTAGTAGCTTTCTGTCTTAATCAAAACAGTGTCTCCAAAAGTGGATCATTTATTTTAGAAATATATCTGTCTGCTTAAAAACAGAAATAGCAACAAGAATAATAAATCTTTCACCGTCTCTTGGAAACCCACACTTAGGAATTTCTGTTGCACCTATCCAATAAACTAGTCTAGAAAAACAAAGTTTATCACAGGGCAGTTATTATTAGCTTTGAAACAATGAGAAATAAAGCTGATAGCAAACTAATATACATTCTTATGGGGATGGATAATAAAAAGGGGATGACACAAAAAAAAAGAAAAACATGGAAAAGCGTGGATTTATTCCCTGCTTCAGGGAAAATATTTCCTACTAAACAATAAAAACCTCATTCACAGAGAATATACTGCCTTCAATGTGCTTTATTAGAGCACATTCTCATTTCATGGTAAATGAGTAATGCAAAATATACATAGGAGTATTCCTATTGGTTGTTTAAGATGATTACTTTTTTTACCTTTTGCAGACATCAACACCTTCAGTCTGCACAGCTGCATCTCTGCTCGAAACTTGGGGGTGGGGGTGTCCCATACCCATAGTGCTGAATTCCGAGTAAGTAAACCCTTTCTGGCACTATCAAAAAATATTTCATGCTTTGTACATTTCCAGCCTAGCTAAAATAAAAAAACTGTAGTTCCTGACTTAAAGCCAAATTGAACTTTTTTTTCAACAGCTGGACACCCTTGTGACTAACCACTCAGAAGTGGTATTATTATGTTCAGTGCCAAACTCCTACAACGTGCAGATAAAAGGGGTTTTTATTTCCTTCAGTTTCTSCTAAACTGACATGCATTCCCCTTTCCTGACTGAGGCCTTTTCAAGTGGCAATTTTTTTAACAACAAAGAAAAATCAATTCAAATTAAGATAGGAGAGTGTGATCAAACTTTCTCATCATGTATTGCAAGCAATAAATCATAAAAAGTTAATAACACTAAATGGCATGATATTTGGTGATCACCACAGTGGCATTACATTAAAAAATGTGATAGCATAATCTRTACTCATAGTGCAGGTTTTCATGTTCTGGCTTTTGCTGCTCAGCTCGGCCTTGAAACACCTGAGATATCTCCAGCACCTCCCTGCCCCCCTGCCTGTCTTCCTGGGCTTTGGGCAGACCTCTCTGTTGGGGCAGGCTTAAATCCACTGCTCCAGAAAATCCTCAAATCTCCTTTATACCCAGATCACAAGTAGCATAGGTACAGGATGTGAGGTCTGTCATGTAAGTCAAATGTCCTGTTTTACACACAGGACTAATCACAACCATTTCAACTATGTGCAACAGATACAGTGARGAAAGAAATGGATAGCTATCAGCAGCATGAAATTGCTCACAGTCCTGAATACAAGTTTTGAATGAATCACCACAGAAACTAAATTTAAAGGATGTGAATTCTGCAGATTTTAAATAACCATTCTGCGATGTCCAAATAATTGCGTGATTCACTGGAACTTAGGTCAGGAAAGGTCTCCAAGTGCAGTGATGAAGTATAAACACAAAGTTCTTCCTATCTAACACACACAAAGGTCATAGTGAAAGGCAAGCAATGATGTGCCTCTTATCTTTTTGAGAAAAAGTTCCTGTGTCTTTTTGAAGTGGAAGAATTTGCATCARCCAAAGTGAAAAAGACAAGCCATGGAGCATATAGACAGTTTCAACACCGTTATGCCTCTGTTAAAAGGTCCTGTGTGACCTGGAGATTTCTCTGAAATAAACCAAGCAAAGTTTTTATGTAGACTACCTTTCAGTGTGGTCAAAAAAGGCTTGGAAGTGAAAGGAAGATTTCTGGAGAAAGAATTGGTATACAGTTCTCCTCTCCTCTCCTCTCCTCTCCTCTCCTCTCCTCTCCTCTCCTCTCCTCTCCTCTCCTCT
>NW_026623233.1:3467390-3492726 GCF_030028575.1 Malurus melanocephalus | reverse complement strand
GAGATACTTCAAAGTAAATATTTCTGATAATCCTCTTGTACAATGTAGCTCCCCAGTATAGACCTCACAGCTCTTTCACATGAGTTTATAATGTTAGAAGTCATCAATATTTTTTAAATAATATATTTGTTTTTATTTAGTTTAAAAACACTACAAATGCGCGGWATGAGGCATGCGCCTTTTTTTTACAAAAATGCTTAAAGGCTTTGTGTATTGCTAACAAGAATTATTGGTACATGATCAAAATTACTGACGTGCTATTTCATATTTTTGAAGAGAAAAAAARAGGGGATTTTCCTGGAATTTTGGTGCTGACATGAATTCTTTAAGCATCTCATATAAGGCAATACTTAAGCATGTGAATTTGATGGGACTTAGGCTGACTTCACTGGCAGGTCAGAAGGAAAACTATTCATGAAAGTAGAGCTTTCTAGGTAATTTGGAAGCTCTCAAGGCTATATTGGTCACTGTGCATGAATTTAAAATCTCCAAAGTTTTAAGACCAGATTTATTCTGCTGAGAAGTTAATAGACTTCTAATGTGAACAAGGATTATATATTTCATAGCCTTTTCAAAGTTACTGTAGCTATTTGGGGTCACTTAGAAATTTGTACATTAGAATAATCTCCTTGGAGAAAGATTAGTAAATGGCATGCCAGAGATAAACTCAAGGGCTCCACTCCAGATCAAGTGATTCTAATGATTATCACCCCAATGTAAAAAAAAAAAGGCATGGATATTACCATCATGGAGCTATGTACTAATTGCGAGATATCAAAGAAGCTAAAAAGTTTAGATTATTTTGCTATAGAAACATTTCACTAAAGAATCATATGGTTCAAAGACTGCATCTTTGGCTTTCTTTAATCTGTATGGGTTTGTACTAGCTGAARATCAGATTCATCGGATTTGATTTCCTGTGCATTCTTAGTTTTGGCTTTAATTTAATTGCTCAACCATAACATTACAATAAAATAGCTGATTTATAGCAAGCCCATTTCTTTTAGTTGTGTAGTTTAAATTTTGTTCCTCTAAACAGAAGAAGACTTCTCATATAATGAATTCTTGTTTGTCTCCGATAACAACTAAAATCCATTAACTTCATTGAAACAAGTCATGTGTAGAACATTAAGCATGTGTATATGATTTTTGCAGAATGAATCTAATTTTMTTCTCATTAAACTATAAGAGTGCATTTTTGAGAAAAAGGGAAATTGGGAGAAGTTTTTAATTTTTTTTTTTTCAGCTGGAGTCAATTTTCTTCACAGTGGCTAGTCTGGGGCTRTGTTTTGGATTTATGCTGCACACAGGGTTGATAATATAGAGATGTTTTTGTCAATGCTGAGCAGGGCTGACATGGAGCCAAAGCCTTTTCTCCTTTCCCTACTCCCATACTGGTGAGGCAGTTGGGGGTGCAAGGGAGGTTGGGAAGAGACACAGCCAGGAGTGGTGATCCCAACGGATCAAAGAGATATTCCAGACCATCTGACACCTTGCTCAGTATATAAAATGGGGAGAAGAAGGAGGAAAGGGGAGGGACATTTGAAACAGTGACATTTGTCTTCCCAAGTTGCCATTATGCATGATGGGTCTTTGCTCAACTGGAGACGGCTGAAAACCTTCCTGCCTGTGGGAGGCAGTGTATTCTTTGTTTTGCTTGGCTTGTATATGTAGGGCTTTTTTGTTATATTTTCCCCTATTAAACCGGCTTTATCTTAACCCAGAAGTTTTCCCAATATTGCCCTTCCAATTCTCTCCCCAGTCTCGGATGGAGAAGTGAGTGAGTGGCTGCATGGGGCTCAGCTGCTGGCTTGAGATTAAWCCATAACAGCCCTTTTTGGCACCCAACATGACGCTCAAAGGGTTTGAGATAATGACAGATTTGATTGGGATACCCTTGTTTGAATTGCTATGTTAGTGCTCTTAGCTAGTAATGAGCAGGCTCCTGTGCTTTCATGGGGCTCACTTTCCTCGCTGTATCTTAGAGTCTAGTGCTTGTCAGTGGCCACTTTTTGCTTTTGCTGKGTGCTGTACTGCTGATCACTCACAGAATTGTGTCTGGGAATGTTTTGATAAYAGCCATGGCAATGTTCCTGGGCTGGCAGGTTGCCAGAGGGTTGCTGTTGTTTTCTGTGCCRCTTTGCCACAGGCTGCAACTCCAGTGTGAACTTGAGAGACTTGAAGGGATTGTGACATGTGAAGGAGTCCACTTTGGATCAGAGATCCACCTGGAGCCCATGCAGGGCTCCAAACCAGAGCAGGTGGATGCCTGAAGGAGAGTGTGACCCATGATCTTGTGAGAATCCTGGGCTGGAGCAGGTTTGCTGGCAGGACTGGTGATACCACAGGGCACACATGATGGAGCAGTTCATAAAGAACTCTACCCCATGGGAAGGACCCACATTGGAGAAATTCAGGAAGGGCTGTCTCCTGTGGAGCAGGGGAAACAAAGATTCCCTTACAGCCCAGAGTGTAGACCACGGTGAAGTATCTGTTCTCCCACAGCCCAGGGAGTTCTAGGATGTGGACTAGGTGGGCTCAGGCAGGAGCCCCTCACTGTTAGTCAGGCTGGGAGCAAAGGGAGGACTTCATTTCAATGTTAAACCAGATAATCTGGTCTAAAAGGGCTGGGGTGGTGATTTCAATGGAGGGGCCTTTAAATTGTTGTAAGCCACGATTTGAGTTGTGTGTTACAGGAGTTACTAYGGTATGTGTACTCTATTGCACTTGGATATCCAACTCATAAAGCAGTTGTAGCTTTTAATTTCAAACTATTTGAACTGTCCTGCGAGACAGGATTAGGAGTCAGGAGTATCCTACCTGAACTGACTCCACTGCACTGTGGAGTCTTCTGTGCTGTTCAAGACCAAGGGACCTGCTCTATTTTAACATTTAGCATGCTGACAAGGAGCTGTCTTGCTCTCAGTAAGCAAGATAACTTGCATTCCAGAGAAGCCCATGAGTGCCTTAGCCAGAAGTTCTCTTGAAACAACAGAAAGACCACAGATTCCATCTAAATTAGATGTGAATTCTCAGATGTATTGCTGAACTGTAGCAGGATTATTGGTGTGGCCATAGAGGAGAAAAAAGGAAGAAAAAATATTTTGTGACTTGATCCAGATTTTCCAATGTTTTGTGTGTTAATATTGCATGACAAAGTTTTAATCTCACTGGAAAATGAAAAAAATTCATAAGTATTTTTCTGACTTTTCACCGAATAAAATTGTTTTGCCAGTGAATGAACAGTCCAAAGCTTTTCTCTAGCTCACAGATTCAGACAGAAGTTGGAAAAAGCATTTTTACTGTGCAATTACAAGGAAAAAAAATGTATTCCAGAACAGAGTTTTAAATTACAAAAATACCATGTTTGCCACAGTAAAAATATATAATTGTTCAGGAAGGAGAGGAGGGAGGAAATTTTCCAGTTAGTGATTTGTGCATTACACAAAGGTATGAATATATTTTAATTCTGTGTAATTTTGTATCAAGTGGAGGGAATTAAAATCTCCTTTAATCCAAAGCAATATTATACTGTGTATGAAGAAAATAGCCTGAAGGTCAGATAGTGCTGAATGAGGATCAGTCTTSTCCTGCAGCCTCAGTACAGAAAGGTAGCTAGCTTTGATCTTCCAATTATTTACTCAAAGTGCCAAGGTTTTTTTTTTCACTCCTTGAAGGCAGAGCAGATTTCAGTCACATCCATGTCAGGGGCCAAGGCTGAGCCTTAACCCCAGATGGGGATTGAACTCCAACCTCCCGGTGCAAGGATGGGTTTGACTGCAGGTCATTTGCTCAGACATTGTGTCATGTACACAGTTGCATGCACCAGGCTGAATTTGTCTGCTGAATTTGTCTGCTCATTTAGTTTATGCTCCTGAGCCCRCACAAATGATCACATCCAACACACTTGAAGCTGTTTTCACTTTTACAAGACACTTTCTTCCTCTACAGGTATATTGATGACCGTATTCTTAGAGAAGCCACTTTTTATAAAAGTTCTGTGATGTACTTGACAACACCCATCAGCAGCTGTTCTTCATAAGAGAAGCATAATCTGTTTGGATTCAAACATTTAAAAAAAGAGTCCTCCATTTAATTCCCTATTCATCATTCTTAATTTATTTCCTGAATAATCCACCTTAGAAATTAGTTATGCAAATCACTTTCTCACTTGTGTACCTGCTGGTATAATCTCTGGTCAAATGTCATTTCTAATGTCAGGCCTTTCTGTATTTCAACAATCTCATGCTATTCTGGTCTTGCCTGCACTTCCCATACCAGAATAGCTTCTGGAGCCTGGCAGCTCAGTATCAGTCCTCAAATTCATGCTTCATGGCAAACTCACCATGAAATCCTGCTGTGTTTAAAAACAATTTAAGTGTCAGTGTCACAAGCTCATGTCAGTGAGTGAAATCTCCCTTTTGCCAGAATCCAGAAGAGGAAAGTTTGGCCCTTGAGGGCACTGCAACAAAATCAGCAGGAGTTCACCYTGATTCAGGAAGGGATATGGGGCTGAGTCCACCAGCCATGTGCCTTGCTGAAATGTGTAATGTACTGCCACCGTCAACAGGGAYCTGAAGTTCACTCAGTTCTGTTCAACACCAAAGGGAATTTGTTTGGGAGGGAAATAAAGATACTTTAATAATTGTGATAATAAATTATATCTGTAATATGTATTCCATGGAGCTACTTAGACAAAATGGTTATCACTTAGGCATTAGATTTTTTTCAGAAAATACTCTTGAAAAGCATTATTTTGCATTTTTATAAACTATGAGCTGCATTCTGCTATCTAACTAGTTGTTTAATTCATGTAGTGCAAACTGAGGTTTTCATGATGACAGGACAAAATGTAGCCTTATATAGCCTTAACTTTCCCATCAACAAGTTGCATTTTAAAGGAAAAATAAATAGGATAAATCCTTTGATCAGTGAAGGGATTACTTATGCTCAGGCACAGAATTAAGTTACAGTTCAAACTCTCACTTTCATGTGGTAGATATGAATACGAAGAAAAATTGTACTGATCCTTTTTATTAAAAAGAACTATTCATCCAAGCACTGTGTTGCAGTGTCTGAGGGCTGCAAAGAGTAACATTCTTCCTTGTTCTGCTCTAARTCACAAGCAATGAGGAAAAACTCCAAAGATACACAAAAGATGTTGGTCAGACTGAGTAGGATCATTATACCAACTCATACTTGGTTCCACTGGCAAAACAGAATACTGGCCAAGTCCCACAGATGCCAAGAACTGAGAAAGAAGGCTTTGATGCACAGTCTACCCTTATGATTTTAATTTGTATTTATTTAGGAAATGTATTACAGTCAGCTATGTAGAACACTTTCACAATACTCTATTTCATTAGAGCTATGTTCTGAAGCTGATGCAATCTGGGCATGAGCTAAAAAGACCATGAAAAAAATAATTCAATCAGTAGAGCAAAATGCAAAATGTGCTTATTCAGTGGCTTCTTAAAAGGACAAACAAACCATATTTTGGTTGGAAGTAGCGTGTAAATTTCACTTCTTATTAAAAGAATTTTTTTGGTCTTTTTAATCTTTAAGAAACAGTAGAATGGAATACTTTTATAGTTCCATCCATGTGGAAAAATACAAATTCATATTTAGAGTAGATGATTCTCAGGATTTTGAAGAAAACGCCTGGCACTTATTCACCCACTTGGAACAGATATTTGAGTACTTTAATATCAGACCAGGTGAGCAATTTTCAAGCTATTTAAATGTGGCTGGCAGCCACCAAAGAGAAGACAGTGAGATTTTGTTGGTACATACTGTGGGAAYGACACAATGGCACAATCATTGGCACATTATAAAAAAACTTTGAGAGCAGCCCCCAAATGGACCCTGTACAGAACTGTACCATTCGTGCCATTCTCCATCATTCTACAGGACTCAGGGATTTCCTACCRTGTCTCTTCAGACATTAAAAAATTCATCACAGAAAGTAGAACTCAGTGCTTCAGAGCTTCAGGTAAACATAAATCATATCTGAGAAACATCCCCTTGAAAAGATCTGTGAATGTGCCTTTCACCCTAAAAGGATAGTGCCAGTGGAACTCATCTAAACATCCGAGCCTGCCCCTTCAAGACTTCTTCACAACTGAGGTAAAAAACCAGCTCACCTAAGATGTGCACCTCTGAAATTATAAATAAATAAATAAATAAATAAACAAACAAACAAACAAATAAATAAATAAATAAATAAATAAATAACCTTCAAAAAATTGAGTCAGATATGTTCTCTCCGGAGACCTTTCTTCAGCTGAAGGTTTCTTTGATGACTGATTCAAATTTAGAGCCAGGTTTAGGTGAGATAAATGCTACCTTATGTGTGAAAACCACCAGATGCAAGCTCCCTGATCAAGAATTATGGTTGTAATGTAAGCCTATTCTTCTRCAGAAATTGTCTGAGAAGGATCAAACAGACTTTTCATGAAACCAGAASTGATCCCAAAGATATAAATCAGCTGGGTCTTTAGTTGTTAAGAAAAACTGACTTTTAAAACATCATTCCACTGACTGTGTTTCTGATAGTCTAAATCAACTTCTTTGAAGACAATGTTTATTCCAGTTGTTCTCAGTCTGGGACTATTTTGGATAGTTTTAAAATTTTCCAGTCCTCTGAATCTCTCACTGGCAATATCAGAAAGAGAGCCTGAAGCTCTGATCRACAACAACTAATTTTTGTTGTTTCAGTCACCAGTAACAAAAGCATACACAGAGACATTTCTATTACACTCTGATGGTTCAGTAATTATGTCTTTCTGCTGGTCATCTCAGCAGAATGACAAACAGCTATGGCAGAAATGTATCTGATGTCAACTAAAATGAGTAATTTCTTTATTTGTATTGCCCATGAGAGTTTCATCCCTCCTTCTAAAAAGATAAATTAAGCAACGGTTACTTTGCAATGCTGGCTATGCGAAACAATAAAGGCATTTCCTTTCTTCTTGGGAGGCTGGGGAGATACAGGCATTAGTGGTTATGGTTACCTCCTTGGATTTCACAGGCAAGGGCATATTAAAATGTGTAGGTAGCAGCAGATGTAGTTCTATGGAAGAAAATGAAGACCACAACTTTGATCGGAGTTCAAGCTCACTTGAAAAGCTGTCCCTGAACAACAATATAAGTCATAGGCCAGTCAGGATGGATTTCTTAAGGGAAGTGGTTTACCATAATAGCTTGATAGCAGTGTCACATCAGAAATATTTGGAAAATGCAATATTAACCAAGAATGTAATTCTCAGATGTCAAAAAATGTTTTGTCTAAGGATGATTCAAACATCACAGTTGAAACAAGAAAAGTGAAAGAATAAACTTAGCAAGACTGCAGTCTGGTATGAGAATATGGAGTTTTCCCATTGGTTTTAATCCCCAATTTATCCTAACCTTGATCCAAAGTCCATTGAAATCAGAGGGAATATGGCTGCAATTTTCATGGGTGTGACCTGGGATTAAGGATCAGGACCTACAGATCGCTGCCTGTGTTTGGGAAATCACCCCTTCCCATTGCCTGTGTTCCAGCCCCTGAAGAACAAAAGGAAGAGAAAAAACTGTAAAGAGCTGGCTCTCATGGCATGATAGAAGGATTGACAGTGATTCGGTATTTTTCCTTGCTGCAGACAGCAGATCTCAAATCCTGGAAGAAATAAACTGCTCTGCTCWTTGCTTTTCCTGATAAATATTCTAGCAGTGACTAGATGGTCCCATCAAATGATAACGAGTTCAGCTCTCTAGAGTAACTGGGACCCTGTGTGTATTACATTACAAGATTCATATTGAGTGTTTTTCCCAACCACAAAAATTATAAACCATTATTAGTATTAAACAGATAACCAGGGAAAAGTAATATAATTTGAGAGAAAGAAACATCTCCTGGATGACCCAGCCGAGCTCCCCCAGCTCCTCCTCACAAGGAAAGTKCTCCAGTCCCACTGCCTTGAGGACCTTCCTCTGAACCACATAATTTCTACTGAGCAAAAACATTCTCTTGGGGATGTTGAATCATTCCTTTCCCCAGAAGTTACAATATAATTTAGAAAAATCCTTTCAGAAATTGTCTCAATTTCAGTGAGTGAAGTTTCATTTACTTAGGTCACTCAAACTCAACACTGTATTTGAAAAAAAGAATATTTAAATACCAAATAAACTAAAATACATAGAATTTTTAAGCTATGAATTTAATTTATAAACATATCAACTTCAAAACTACATCCATCCCATTCCAGAAACAAAATTACACCAGAAAACGGCTGCAACTGCAAATTACACACACATGCCTACACTGTACATTCCCTCAAAACATTTTAAGCTGCTACATTGTTTCATTGGCACTTCTCACAGTAAACCCTACCCTGAAGCTCTTCCATTCAGTTCCAAAGCTTCTGATAAATTTTGCCACTCAGCTATAAATAGCTGGTAATTGAGCTAACTGTGAAAATGCTGACACAACGTCAATGTTTGTGGGATACAGTTAAAATGAGAAAGACCCTGGGTAGTGCAATCAGTGCCACTTGAGTAAATTAATTCAGTCCCTGAAGAGCTGTGTGGTAGCACGTAATTGTGGGATATATTTAAGGACCCAGAATAAGAATCTCACTTGAGAAAATTGGAAAATTCAGGCAACTATAAAAATAGTTAAATAAAGTGGATTATGGCTATTATTAATAGAGAAAAAAATCCCCTCTTGTCACTGAAAATAATTTTCAGTTATTAGGGCTAGGAAGTAACGATAGCAAAAATGTCTTTTCCGCTGTCAAAATGGAAATATAATTCCCACGGTTGGTTGTGTTACTACAGTCTCAAGAAGTGGGTGCATGGGAATCTCAAGACCAAGTGCAAGGTGATGAATATTAGATATTAGGAAAACAATTGTTTACTGTGAGGGGTTTGAGGCACTCGAACATATTGCTCACACAGAAATTATTCCAAAAATTTAAAACCACACATCATTCTTTAGAAGATAAATATATAAAGAAAAATATCTTCTCTCCTATATGTTAAAAATACACTGTACAAATACACTGTGCAACACTAAACAATTATGCACAATATTCTCAGTGTTAACAGTATTATCAAGTATTGAAAGATATGGAACATGCTTATGCCAATGACCTTAAAAATCAAGGTCAGAATAGCCTCCAAATTTGCTATGAAATAGTCATATATTATGTCAAAATCAAGGTCAGAATAGCCAGTTTTCAAAAAAAAATGAAACAAATTGTTATTTAGACTGTTTATGGAAAAAAGAACCAGTGACTATTAATAAGTCACTGAATATCACACATTCCATGACAACCTTAGGTTAAACTATGGCACATACTCCTCTTGCAAGCTTTAGGCTTCAGCTGTAACTTGCTATATTGGTGTGATTCTAACAGAAGTTCTAATCCTTAGATTCATCAGCTGAAATTGTGATAACAAATATGTCAACAGTTGCTATTTAAATGCTGCAAACAATGTTTATTTAGGTTCAGAACTGATTTTCTGTTGGAGGAAAAACATAATGGAGATCAAAGTTAAACTGTTCATAGGAATCTTTACTGAAACATAGAGGGATGAGGCTATTATCATAGCAATTAAATATATTAAAAGAAAATCATGGAAATTCATCCTAAAATAAATCCTCCTATGTTCCAATTGGAATATGGAAAAAAAAAAAATTACTGGATGACTACTTTACAGAAATGGCATTAAGTACTATCAATAAAAGACATTGTGAAGAAATTAAGAAAGTTCCAATTCAAATAAACCTCTGATAAATACAAAATTTTATAGCAATATTAAAAAATAATGGATACAGAAAAATATCATTTGCTTGGCAATTGTGGGCACAGTTTTTCTCATACATTTATGGTAGATCTACCTCAAAAATATATTTTCATTCTTCAAAGAGGTTATCTTTGGTGTTTATAAGGCAAACAGAGTAGAAATAGCCTGCTTAAGTGTCTAAAAGTCATTTATCGGGCCTTTATTAAGGGTGTTAAGGAAACTGAGAACTTATTGAATGAGAACCAAATTTAGGCATCGATTTATAAGAGGTTATGGTGRAAAAAACTTATCTCAAAGCTTTGTATGTACTTATTCCAGAATACMTGCTACCCTGGTCTGAATAAACATGACATGTAAGTGTGGCAGAAAGTTATATTTCTATTACCTAGAAAAAGCCTGATCATAACCAACAGGAATTAGTGTGTAAGCACAGAGTAGTAATCATGTAACTTCTTTGAAAAGGTTAGTACACACTAATATCTAACCCAACCCATCCTTTTTTATTTTTTGATCAGATGAGCTTTTAAACTGCTTTTGTTATTCACAGTGTATGCCTTGGAATTCATGGGAAATAAACCACCAGGATCACACAACCCATAGATAAAGGAATGAATTCATAGCAATCTCCTGTAATTGTCACTGTTACTGAGCTGTTGAGGGTCTGGGCATTAATGGTACAAATTCCCTGTTATCACACTGAAATTGTATTGAAACTTCTTTTATTGTGACTTTCCATGTCCCTTTACTTTATTTTATTTTTTTTTTAATATCTCACCTAATTTCTCAGTGACCTATTACTCTCATACTTCTCACTGAATATTCCTGTTTATTCCGCAGAGGATTTTTTTTTTTTTAGCAATTCTTTGCCTGAAAAATAACCCAAATTCCAGATTAAGGCATACATGCATTGTAGAAACGCATGCCAAAAAGCTCTAATTGTTTCCTCAATTTCCTGACAATATTGAATGCCTGTCAGTGTGCAGGTACAAAATGAGAATAGCAGAGCTAGTAAAAAGAGTAATTAGAATTGTTGTAGCTGGCCACTAGTAAGGTCACAGTTCCAAGAACATGAGCAGTGGTCAACAATTTATAGATTTGTCTGCTGTCTAAATTTCTCTGTTTCCCTTAAGCTTTATGAGGAAATGGAATACAAATAAGGCTTAACAAAGCATACCAGTAATCCACCTGGGTCTGGAAAAGTAATAAGTCCTAGCAACATATTAATATCACAGAAGAAAAAAAAAMCATAATGATAAAAAAAAAGTATCTGTGAAGTTGAACCGCTTACCCTGACATTTTGGGTTTATAATATGCATTCTGAAGCAATATCGGATTGGACTTTGTCATGCATGTGACGTTTTTTTGCTGCCTCAATTTATAAACTTAAATAAAGGCTTGACTTTAAAGCTCTGATGGAGTTGTCACTGCTGTCTACAAATTCTGCCATGATGTATAAACTAGCTTTGCAAACTGGCAAATGGATATATAAGTTGAATCTCTTCTTGTTATTCAGCATCTTAGTAAATGTATAAAAATGTGATTTTCAAGACAAGAAAAGGTAATACTTCASAGGCAGAGATACCAAAATTTGTAATTATTTGCTTGTTTATTTTCCTAATATTATTTTAGGCCTTTTAACTATTGCAGTTAAGGTGTGTAAGCTTCTTAGCAACTTTTACTTTTTTAGTTTGAGTAAATACTATGCCCAGTTTCTCAGACAGTCTGATACGATCAGTAACCATCCCATCATTGACTCCTGCATCCATAATTCCACATAAKATTACCTTTCCCTCAGGATACCTTGGACTGAAATAATGTCTCATAAAGAAGCTGGACTTCAATTTCCAGTGAGTTCTTTGTCTTCAAACCTATTTTCTGCTTGATTTGTTCTGCAAAGCTGGGCACCATGTCTGTGCTCYGAAAAGCTGCTTTACTACTCTTCAGTGTGGCAAGACTGAAGGGTTTTGTCAATATTTGGTGGTCCTACCTAATACCTAATTTGCCATTCCTACCCAGAGMATTCCCAGGCTGTGTTTCTGCTGCTTATCTTGAAATGATGCTGCGTTGGTAACCATAAGCCAGCCAAGCACTGTTACTGTCTGAGTTATGCTGCAAAATCTGAAGGAATTAGTCACCTRAATTCTCAGTCATTTAGATACTTACCCAGCAAGCCAGCTGCATTCAGCAAAATTTAATGTAAGACTAATCAGATGTTAAAATTTAGATCCTTAAATGAGGTGAAATTCTTATCTGTAATTGGACCTTAAAAACTCTTTGCGTGCCAGTCAGCATTTTTAAATACTTATGAAATTCAGAAGAGTTAGCACTTATCTACATTGAGTAAAATTGAGAYGGAATTGCACAATTGTGATACACTTTCATCCTCCCAAATTACCCTCCCTAGTGGTTACAGGTACAGATATACTCAAACTAGTTCATTTAAAGCTTCAGATTAGGGGGCAGTCAACTTCTGCTCAACTTGAACTGAAAAACCAACTTCAGCAGGATGAGTTACTCTCCTCCGAGCTCTGCTCTGCTGGGAAAGAAGTAGCTCAGGAGCAAGGAGACAAGTCAGACAAAAAGAGACACTGCACAGGGGTACRCAGAAGTGTTGGGAAGGGGGTTGCATTTGAAATCTTGCAGCAACTCTTGCTCTGCCTTGCTCTTGATCCTTACATGTGCAGCCTATAAATGCCAGTGCACACCTCAGGGGTTTCCCCATGCCACACCTCAGAAAAATGTGATTGGGGTGTGAGTTGTGCACACATCTGTTCCTGTTCCCAATTTACCAGTAGCTGAGATGMAGACCCTTACAGTCTCTGGGTGAGGGCTGGATGAGCACCAAGAGCCTTGCTGGTCAAAGGSAATGACTTTTCTCACTCCTGGGCTGTGTGGGGCTGCTGCACCCAGGGGCACGAGGGTGGCAAAGCTCCCCAGACTCTGGGTGTGATACCTTCTCTCGCAGCAATTCCTCTGGACAGGAATCCCTTCTGCTGCCACCTTTCTGCACACCTTCCCAGCTAGACCCACACATTGCTGAAATGTTGACTGAACAACTTCCACAGCAGTTCCCAAAGTGGGTATCTGCCCCACTTTTTCACAGTTTGCTTCCCTCAAACTCCCTCAATATTAAGTACAAACATTCATGTATTTTCTGTGCTGTCTTTGATCTTGCAGTAGCAAATGTTTATTTCCTTCTAACATGCATAGTTGAATTAGGTGGGGGGGGGGGGGGGGGGGGAAAGGGAAAAGGGAAAAAAAGCACAGGATATTTTATTTCCCTCACAAACCACACTAAGAAATCTCTGAATTAACAATTAGGGGGCTTTGTGAGACAGTTTCAGAGCTGATTTAGAACTGCACAATATYCTACCTGTTTTTGAACTTAAAAATTAATCTGACCAGCGTTCTTTGCTTCAATGTTAGATGAGCTTCTCCTGTAGTAATGTTTACCGGAGGTAAACTTGAAGTTACCCTATTAGTTCCTGATGACTTGAAATGTTRAACTAATGACTTAAAGATTTGCACAAAGATGCTAAAGGTTAAATCAAACAGGTTGTTAACCACTGTAACCAAAGCACTTTCTTAGTGCTCTGCCTAAATTCCAAACTCCAAAAAAAAATCTGACTTATTTCACAGACACAGCTGCAAATGAATTAATTCCTACCTCGTGTGAATGTGCCAAAGAATATTWACATTAACCTTTGCACTTAACTCATAAATATGATGAAATAGAACCTATTTAATTATTCCCCAGCTAGGATGTTAATCATGACCCAGTTGTCATAGGATAAAATAGTTTTAAATATGCTAAAACACTCTTTTCTATCTTTCTTGAAATTTCAATGCTACCCCTGAGAAGTTTGTTAAACTATATTTGACAAGAATGTTGATATGTGACATTTTCTATCATAAGAATAGATAAGAATTTCATTTCATTCAAGATCAGGCCAATCTTTTATTGTGTGTTTGCATTTTGCTCCATACAGACAAGGCCTGATTTCAATTATAGTTGCTAGTCACTGCTCTAATTGCTTATAATGGAACCAGGCAAAACACATGCTTTTTGGAGTTTCTATAAGTTTCATTAATGGTGCACATTAAATATTTATATGAGTTCTTTTCCATATCCACATAGGTAACGCCATAAATGAATACCATACGAGTCTCCAAATCTTTTTACTAATTGCTGTTATACAATATTCCAAATGCTGCCCGTGTTTCCAGGTGAATCTGTGCTGGAATATATTTGTCATTTGCAAGGACTGAGCATATGGAAGATTTGGGTGTCTCTGGTGGGGGACAGCAATCCCTTCTACTGAACTGATGCATATTTAGGAAGTCACATTGTACTGACTTTTATCAGAAACAGGGATCTTCAACCTTGAGCACTCAGAAGTAGTTGAGAACTTGATGGAAATAAATCAGTTGGGCTCCTAGACACATGAGAAGCTGTGCCCAAGTGTTTAAACTGCTCCTGAGAACAGATGTTTAAGGGATTGTAAAAATGAATAAATAAAATAAAACTATATTTATTATCATCTCCTTCACTTGAAATGCTGTAAACTAGTTTGAACCTTTTGTCCAGAAAGTAAATAATCTGGGWTTAATTCCTGTTTCAGTCTAAGGATATTCAGATCTCCCACCTACCAGTTCCATTTTTGTCCTGAATTAGACATTGCATTCATTGAAAAAAAAAAAAAAAAAAAAAAAAAAAAAAAAAAAAAAAAAAAAAAAAAAAAAAAAAAAAAAAAGCACAACAAAACAAAGCAAAAACAACAACCAAACAGAATGCAACACCACAAAAACCAACACAACTTGGCAGTGGCAGAAACCATACTCAAGCACCCTTGTACGTGAGATAAGCACTACAACAAAGCTGTGGCTCCGGATGCCCCAGCTCTGGTGAGAGTGCCCTTATCCAGTCTGCACGTAGTTCCTCTAGCAGCAGCTCTCTAGTTCTGGCYAGGCAATGACATTTATTTCCCTCTCTTTTGTAATTTGCCAAGAAGAATCCTTTTTTTCAAGTGGACTTTTAATTGCAGCACATAATATCACATATATAGGCAATGTTGTTTCCAGTGACCAAATTGAGCTTGATTTAGAAGTTTTAATTTAGATCTGGCCAGATTTAGGTGAGTGCTAGGAAACCAGCTTTTGAAACCATCTTCTGAGGCCAGGCAGCCCTGCTAATGTGCACAGAGAGCTGCAGCCACAGGGAGAATTCAGTTGCCAGAGGGCTTCCAGTGTCAGGCAAAGTTTCTCTAGATCATACTTTTCAATGAAAAAGCCTAAAATTGCTTTGCATTTGACCATAAGTCACTAAGATATTATTACCAGAGTTACTGTATCAGACTCAGAGGTGCTATCTAAATGAAAAAATAGTGGTTTTATTTCTCCTCTGGAATGCACATATGATTGCCTTTATTCAGTCTGATGTCTTTTTGCTAGCACAGCATCTTTTTTCATTCCTATTTACTCCCATATGGTTTGTTAATTAACTTTTCTTTGGAACTTATGAAACACATTCTCCATATTTGCTGAGTCTTTTAGTACAAGCATTCTCTCTTCGTTTGCCAAAGCATACACAGCTTAACAGGTTTGAAATAACCAATTCATAGTGTTAGCATGTGGTGGAGTATTAGATATGCTTGGTACACAATGCAAATAGCAATAAAAAAATATAGTTTGAAAGCTGACAGCAAATAAATAGCTTGTTTTGCTAGAAATCCTCAGCCTTTATAAAAACCATAATCTACTTAAGACACCAAGAAATTAAGTTAACTTTTTAATCTCATCTATTTGAACATTTATATTTCATATTTTGATATTTTTTTTCTGTATGGCATTTTTAGAAAATATATTTAAAGTCAGATATAAATGTAGCTAAAAGCCTTTTTAAATGTATTAAACCACTTGAGGTTATACTGTGAAAAACTCTGTTTTTCTGGATTTTGAAGCTGGTCTGACTTTTAGATGCATAATGTGAATGGAAGTGTATACTAATTTACATGTAATTAGCATTGACATTTTATAAGGCTGATACAGTTTTATGCCTCTCTTGGCTGTCTGCTGTAAACAATCCTATAAAGAGAGCATTCTGACACAGCACAGAACATACTGTGCTCCTGGTCTGTACAAAACACATATCTATTTTTTGCAATGAATCTACTGCCATCAAAGAAGCATGAACAGAAACAGCCACTGCTTTGCTTTAGTTCTACTGGGGCTTTGTACTTCTATCATATGTTGCCCTCTATCCTTTTTGTCATTTAGACTTGGATGAAATGAATACCAAATGCCACTAAATACGAGTGGAAACCTTTCACATTTATTCTGAAGTGGCTACAAAGGGTACTGAACAGTAGAGAATCAGACCGAGATTAAGCTTCTGTTTAACTTGCTATATAAATTCAAATGAAGTATAACTTTTTGAATTGAGAGTGAAAAGGACATTAAAATAGACTTCAAAGAGGGAAAAAGTGAAGAAAAGTTAACTCTCAACTGGAATTTCTGTTACCACAACCGGTCTTTCTCACTGTGAATCACACCACGAGCATTTGTCTGTCAGAAGAGCCCTGCTGATTGCTGTGGTGCTGGAAGATTTGCATCAGCTCAGGATGTAACCCAGTATTTAACTGTAGGATCTGCTAACAATTAGCCATGAATTATTTTACACAAACAAAGCCAAAGACATATTATTTTAGTTTCCTCCATAAAGCTCGTTTTGCTTGCCTAATAACAGATGCCACRTATTTCCTCTGCCAAAATTGATGTTATATTGGCAACAGAGAAGGGAATCACACTTTTAAATTTTATATAAAAACACTACTTTAATTAACATCTGGCCACTCCCAAAGACAAAATACTAGACAATAAGGATCTCAAGCCAGACTCACTATGGCAAGACCTACATTTCTAAATACTTCTCTTCTTTTTTTATATTTCACAAGTATACTGAGGACTGGCAATTATATACTGGCAATTAATTTTTGTGGACCACAAAACTACAACTTGTCCAGTATAGCTAGTGTTCAGCTAAAAGTCTTTTTGCTTTCTTCTAGCTTTTAATGGCCACCAGAATAAAACTTAAAGAACACAGTTCTATGGAGAGAGTTTAAACYCTCAATGAATGCAAGAGAGGAAAAAAAGAGGATACACAATTCTATCCTCTGCTGAGATCAAATAACAAACACCTGGTTAAGACAGGAAAAAAAGAGTGTCTCTTGTGATTTCTTCCTTTACACCRGAAAAATGCTGAGGCCTGTCTCAGGCACACTGACACCAGCCAATCTGGCTATTAGCAYGACTGTTAAAGTGAAATCATAAGTCTCTCGTGTTTCCTTCTTTTACAGCCGTAAAAAGGTGAGGCTTGGCTCACACTAATATCAAACACTACATTTAAATATTGTAGTTTAGTTTTTCTTTAGGGAAATCACCCAGCAGAGTCAACAGGCTAATCAAAGCCCATTTTAAATCATTGGAAATGGGAGGAAAGTAGGAGTGAGAGACGGAAAACAGACAAATTGGTAGTGACATTTCTCAGCTTTCTAACTTATTTTCTTATGTGAGCTTCCCAGCATCTCAGAAAAGATGATTCCTTGTCCCCTGAGCTCCCATTTCMAAAAAATTGAGCCAAAATTTTCTGAAGAAGTTCAGCAAATTCTCTTTCCCTTTATTCCTGCAGTTCATTTATTCTGCCTTTTTTTTTCTTTTTTTCTTCCAAACCGTGTCTCACTGTCTGGTCCATGAAAGCCTCTCCTCCCACCTTTTGGCAGTGGGAGCATGGTGACACTCTATCAATAAYCATTCTGGCTGCTAGAAGAAGATCTTGCTTGTTTTTTCCCAAATGGCAAGAGCAGGAATGTACCCAAAGAGTTTACATCTGCCTAGAAATTTGTAAGAGATACTAAGCTAAATAAAATAATTTTTCAACTAAGATATTTCCTTCCAGTATCTGCTATTTTTACTGATCCCAGGTATTAAAACAGCATTGCTCCAAACTGTTCTGAATTGCTAATTGGCCTGGATGAAAACAAATTTTCTAAAAAACACAGATTGATTTCCATCATAACAACCACAATCACAGTTTTTACTTTTTCTTGTAGACTAGTTATCATCTTAGTCTAGAAACACAAATAACTCTTAAGTTCAATCTCTTTCCATCACCCATAAAATTACCCACCTTAAGCTGTACCATTGCCTTTTTTCTGGTCCTGCCCTCAATCATTCTGATGCTGGGAGAACAAACCAAGAGTCYTTCTAGGGTGCAGCATCATAGTCTGTCTTGAGGCTGAATCAACATCTCCTCATCAAAACAGACAAGAGACCAGCCCACAAACTAAAGCAGAAAATTATGGTCTTACTTTGAATGATGAGCTTCCCAATAGCTGCAGATGATCCATTAAATACACATTCTTTAACCTAGACTACTACCCTTTGATGTTTAACTGGAAGGGATTTTTATGACTGAATTATGACATAATGCATAAGGGTAATCTACAAAAAATGAAAAATGGCATAAATTTAGCAAAGAAAAGAATGTAGGAAATCTGAACCCACTGTGAGTCTGGATTCACTTCTGTTGTCACTATGCTCTGTTTGCATGATCAGGTTAAGATAAAAGCAAAGTACAATGCTCTTCAGACTTAAAAGATTTGTTGCTCATTTGGAGAAGGAATGATGCAAAGTGAGAGATTTTTCTCATGAGTAATCACTATAGAGGTTTTATTTCTTTGAAGCCAGACAGCCACAAACTTCATACTATCAGCTTTCTCTAGAAAAATGGTAACACACATTTTACCCTGCCTTTGAATTTGCCTTCTGGTACATTTCTGATCTGTCTGGCAACTAACTATGCCCCAGACAATGCCTGTGTATTTGGGAGTTGTTTTAGATAGGCAATTCCAAAGTTTCTACAATGTTTTGGCACAGATTTTATGTGTGTGGCTGTAAATCATGGTTTGCCACTTAGACTCATATTCAGAGAATGCCTAATGGCCTCTCTCATTTTTCAGAAAAGATGTAGCCTTTCTCTCTYCAAGTTCTGAGAAAAATACCATTAATTTAAGTATATTCTTATTCTCAGTCTTTTATATTCTGAGACTATTATATTTCGGGAAATTCCTACCCCAGGTCTTTTTCCTCAAGGCAACATGATCTAGAAAGTTTGTTCCAGACATCTGCCACGCTCCAACAAGCTGAAATCCCTTTGCTGGTCTGTTACACCACCTGACTCCAGAACAGCTCTCTCTGTTTTTTCTGTTGATAGGGGAGTCAGAGTTCTGTTTTTTGCTGCTCTGCAYCTTCAAGTGCCAGGTGCCACCTGACTGCTACAGACAACTCAAGGGTAATTGTTTGCACACCATTTTACCCATCTAGACCATGACTTGGTGCCACAGCAGAGAGCTTCATACTCCTCAAAAGAGGGGTACTCAACTCCCACCTCGGAAGTCACTAAAATCTCTGTGACCCCWTTTTCTTTAATGCAAGTTAGAACCTAATACAATAAATGGCAACATTTCAAATAAAATTATACCTTACAGGAAGAAAAAAAGCACCTCCCCTTAGGATATTTCCAACTTGTATATCATAAGTGTTCATTTTTACTTCCAATAACTCTATACTTCAATTTTCATAACCTTCAGCTTCATTTTGGAAATGATACCAAAGTTCATATATTTCAATACATTTTATCATTAATTTATAAAACTATTACATGTACAGTTGCTACAAATAGCTTCCCTGAATTATGACTACTATAAAGAAAAGGCAATTCTTTTTTTGAGTRCAGCACATTTTGTTAACTGCACGTAAGTAAGAAAGCAAAATGATGGCAATATAAAGAAAAGACTAATTAATTTGATTTGAGTTAGAAGCTATACCTTAGTGGAATTGATATGTAGTAAGTTTCTGTAATCTGACTGTGTTTATACAATACTCTTTCAAATGTTGTATTTAAAGTAATTATAACAAATTCTATGCATTAATTCTGTAAATTTGATGATATTGAGAGAGCTTGGATTAGGACATAGGCCTGAACTTTATTTCCTGTATGTGTTACTGAACCACAAAAATGTGTGAGTGCCTGAACACACATGTGCGCACACATGAAAAATCTCAGTATAACTTTCCTCATGGAAATGGTTCATAGCCAGCCTTTTGACAAGACTCAACCCTTCAGTAGCATTTATGGCCTCTTGTAAAGTTTACTTTTATTCAGAGATACAGCTTAATCTTATTACATTAATTATGCCTGCTGAAATCTCTGAATATGAGAACCAAGACAAGATACATCTTTCCATATAYATTGATTCCTTTGCCTCAATAGTTTTAGTAAGATTTACATTGACTACTTTTCAAATATTTTTGATGTTATTTGTCACTCTTACATATTCTGTGATAAATATTGACATGTATGAGATCAAGTAATTCAAATTTTTTGCCTGTGTCATGGAAAACCAACCCACTGTTTTACTAACAATGTTCTGAGAGAAATGTGGCCACCAGGACTAGGGAAGTGATTGTCTCACTGTACTCAGCATTGGCGAGGCCTTACCTTGAGTGCWGTGTCCAATTCTGGGCTACTCCAAAAAGTACATTGAGGTGCTGGAGCATGTTCAGGGAAGGGAAATGAAGCTGGTTAAGAGTCAAGAAAACATGTCCCATGAGGATCAGCTGAGGGAACTGGGATCGTTTGGTCTGGAAAAGAGGAAGGGAGACCTCATTGCTCTCTACAGTWACCTGAAAGGASATTGTAGTGAGGTGGGGGTTGGTCTCTTCTGCCATATGTCAAGTGAAAGAACAARAGGAAAYRGCCATGAAAGGTTGCGCCATTGAAAAGTTTGTGCAATTGCCTTTCATGTGCCATGAAAGGTTCAGATTGGGTATTAGAAAAACAACTTTCACTGAAAGAGTGTCTTGGCATTGGAATAATTTGCCCAGGGAGGTGGTGGAGTGACATTCTCTGGAACTGTTCGAGGCATCTGGATGTGCACTTTGGGATATGGTTTAGGATTATGGTGGTGCTGGGTTGATGGTTGAACCAGATGATCTTGAAGGTGTCTTCCAGCCATGATGATTATGTGATTCTCCGTTTCTGTGATTCTATGAAAGTGTTAACACTGCAAAAAATATATGGGAAAAGTCATTGTAAAACTCGGAATAAACTGATTATGTAGGTAATATTTGCAGCATTTCTTTTAGATAGACACGATTAAATTGAAAACACATACCAATTTATTTCTTTTTTTTTTTAAGGTTGCAGTCTTTTCTTCACATAATTTGTTCAGATACTTTGGCTTTTTACTTTACAAGTCCTCTATAAATRCCAACTGTGTTTTTGTGAAGAACTGAGCAAAGACAACTTTGTTGAAATTAATGAAAAGCCCTTTCAGGCACTTCACTGGGCTTTCCAGATTTTTGCTTAGCTCTGGCCAGGTTTTCTGAAGAAATCTCTATCCCTATTTATCCACAAGAGTGTACCGCATAGCTTCAGATGAAAAAGTACCAGTGAACTTTAATGAGAGCTCATATATTTTTCCAGTTGTTCACCACTGGCTCTGAAACCATCTTTCTAGATCTTTCTCCAGTTTCTTGGAATTCTCAGGGCTGGACATCTGCCCTAAGCATAGGTTGATGAAGATAGGAAAATCCATCAAAAGTTTTCAGAGGGTAACTATATGTTACAGAAATTGGGCGAGTTATCCTTTAAGATTTTCGCTCAAAAACTGTAAAACTCACTGCATCTTTCAGAATGGGAAAAATAATCACAATATATAGTAATGTTCAGAGTGCTTCTGCTAGTGTAAATCAGTTTCTCACTGGAAATAACCATTATCCTTAAAATAGTTTGGCCTGGGAGGGATCTTAAAGGTGATCTATTCCAAACTCCTGTAATGAGCAGGAACACTTTCAACTCAATCTCCTTGCTAAAAGCCCCATCCAGTCTGACCTTGAATGCTTGGGGAAGAAGGATCTACCATCTCTCTGGGCATCCACCACCCTCATCATAAAAAATATCTTCCTTATGAAAAGTTTTATTTCTAGCATCTGAATGGAATAATGGAATCTTCCACAGTGCTCTATTTCAATACTGATAAACATATAACAGCAACTTTCTTAAGCCTTTGAGCTCTGATGAATAAAGGATAGGTAAAGAGAAGATATGTGRATCCCAGCAATGATCCAAAACAATTTGGGGTAGTGATTTTTTTTTCTATGTTTGCAAGATTTCTGATCMAGGGGTGTCATCCCCTTTTGTAATAAGAAACACATCACTTTAAGGATGGTTCCAATATCATACAGTGATTTCAAAGTGATTACRAGATGTCCACATCATTTGGCTTATTTATAATGACACCTTAGATTATTATTGCTACAATATGCCACTTCAGTTCCAGAGAATTCTAGGAATGTTATCTTCTTCATTTGAATTTTCCCATCTGTGTCATCTACACTTCCAAAAATTACTTCCAATTGCTTGACCTCAGAAAGCAAGACCATTTCAGAAGAATRTTGTGCACAATTTACTGTTCTGTTTTGTCTTTACGTTCAATTTTTCTGCACATCTGTGTTGTTTCCCAAGGTGTCCAGAGCCAGCTGGATAGATACTTGTTAAAATATATTCATCATCCTATAAGTATTAAAAATCATCAGTATCCCAAGACAAAGAAGTATTTCTTCTGTATTGCTAAAAACCTTTAAAAAGGGCAAGGATCCAGACTGTGAGGAATGAGACATAAGGATAGAATTTACAGAAATATTCTCATTTGAGTCCAGATTAAAAAAAACTTTAGAGGGTAAAAAATAGGTGAACATCACTGGAACCAAAACAAGGTGCAATCAACCAAACACATTTATCTCACTCCTAAATCCAAAACACATTTCTGTGCACCAGTAACACCCTCAGAAGGTCCTTGAGCACCAAAGTAACTACACATTTGAGTAGAAAGCCAGACATATGTGCAAAGGAATATTTACATCACCTACCATTATGAAATTGATTAACAGGTCTCAGTGAGGAGGATAGTCTTGCCAGTATCCATGCACAGACTGCATGGATAGGAGGTAAGCTATTCCAAATATTTTCCTGCTCTGAATTACCATATCACCAGGAATGAAAGGGTGAAACAAAGTTTGGTGCCTAAAATTTGGTTGTGGAGATTCTTCCTCGCAATCGAAAGAAACAGCCTGAATAAGAAAAACAAACATGGTGAAATTTCCAATGTAAGAAAAATGAGATTGGATGAAACGAAAGAAAAAAAAATCTGGAATCATTTTATGACTGAATATGAACCCCTTCTCTTAAATTGGCTGCTGTACCCAACTTCTGATGAGGAACATAACAACAAACCTTCTGGCCTTGATTCTGTAGGCCCTGCATTTTCTGTGAATTTTGCCTTTGAGATTAAAATGACAGGTGACAATGCAAAATATGGAAAAATTTCATTTTTTTTCATATAAGGGGAAGGTTAATTAATTTACAGAAGAACAAAATCTCTAATTATTGTTCCTTAAAGCTTCCTCTGGCTTTCCTTCCAGTCTCCTTAATGAAATAATAAATGTATTTTTACAGGTGTGCAATAGCACAAAATGTAGAAATTAAAATATCAYCTAAAACACCATGTCTTATTCACAAGGAGATCATTGGTGGAGAAAATCTGTGGATTATAGTAGGGGAAGCATGAAGAGTCAATAGGGCTTACAAATCCCCAGTGTATGGGATGATTTAGCATGGGTAATGAGTAAAATCTCTACCTCACTAAATRAAAAACTTCAATGTGTAGTCTTTTATAGTGGCTGAGGAGGGAATAATAAGCCTATTGGACATGTTTTCTTTATACTTTGTATTTTTCTCATAGACTCATGTGGTGCTGTATCTTCTAACTATAGATAAATGTTTTGAGTCGTTTCCTACCCACTGACAAGGGTTACACAGCAGGTCAAATAATCCCTTAAAAACACACAAATGTCCTTCACTCAAGGAGATATACAGGTCATGGCAATCCAGGCACACCCACARATTGAGTGGAAAAGTGATTGARAGCAGCCCTGTGGAGAAAAMCTTGGGGATGATGGTGATGCCTTAGGATTTTTAGTTTCTATATTTTCATGTATCTGTATTCTTATACTTCTCTAGTATAACGCTAGAACTACTGTCCTCCCATCTTTAGACAAAACAATTCCTCTCTCAGCCTGAAATCCAAGGACACCTCACTTCCTCAGAGCCCCAAAATATGTAAACAACAGCGAGTTGGCAGGGGGAGCATGTTTGGTGTGGTTGACATCATCACCTGAAAGTATCATTGGGGAATGAGGCCTGATTTGTTAACAAGACAGAACTTAGAAAGGTGAAGATCTTGTCACTCAGTGTCCATTCTGGGTGCAGCCTCAGGAGGAGGCTTTGTTTGCTCTTAATGTACCCGTAGGCCTGTATTAAAGATATCTGGTTTTATTCAGGGTGAGGGATACTCCTCACTTCCTCTGCTCTGGTGAGACCCCACCTGCAGTGCTACATCCACCTCTGGTGCCCCCAAAGACAGGGAACTGTGAGAAGTCCTGAGGAGGGTCATGAAGTTGCTAAGAGGACTGGCATATCTGCTCTACAAAGACAGACTGAGAAATTTGGGGCTGCTCAGCTTGGAGAAGAGAAGGTTTTGTGGAGTCCTCACAGCACCTTTCATTATCTGAAAGGGCCAACAGGGAAACCAGAGAAGGACTCATCATCAGGAACTGTAATGACAGGACRAGGAACARTGGGTACAAACTGAAAGGGGAACTTCAGGCTAGATATGAGGAAGAAATTTTGTACTGTGAGGGTGTTGAGATGCTCAAACTTGTTGCTCAGGGAGGCTGTGAATGTCCCAACTCTGTCAGTGTTCAGACCCAGGCAGGATAAGGCCTYGAGCAACCTTCTCTAGAGGGAGGTGTCCCTGCCCTTRGCAGGGAGGCTTAGGACCAGATAATCCTTAATATCCCTTCCAGCCTTTAATATTRTATGATTCTATGATTATACACTATTATCCTGGTGCAGACTTAGAAGAAAAATACCTTCTGAATACCTGTTGGATGAAGTAATCCAAAATTACCTTTTAACTTGCTTTACAGTCTTCCAAGCAAGTTTTTTTTTTTTTTGTTTGTTTGGTTTTTTTTTTACAGGAATACAGGAAAGGCATGTCATTCACAGTTGGGTTGAAAGCTGGGCTGATTTAAAGAGTTCCAAATCTGTGGATACTGGAGAATATCTTTTGTAGATGGAATCAAAAATACCTGATGCTCTTGTTAACTTATATGTACAAACTAGGGAGGAGGTTGAAAAGCAATGTAACTTCCTATAAATAATTCCCAGCACTGTGTGTGACTGATTTTAGATGCTGTAGCTCTGAGGTTAGAAACTTGTTGCTGGTGCTAGTCAAAATGTTGCTAGGATAGCCATCATCATCTCTACACTTTCCCATTCCTGCTGTGTATGAAATCTGAACTGGTTGCTTTCTTTATTTTGTCCCATTTAATTCTATCACATGTAATGCATGCTTATGACATA
>NW_026623233.1:3295809-3467356 GCF_030028575.1 Malurus melanocephalus | reverse complement strand
AAAAAAAAAAAAAAAAAAAAAAAAAAAAAAAAAAAAAAAAAAAAAAAAAAAAAAAAAAAAAGACAAGTCTTTGTAATTCTTAGTCACTTTCCAGAATTTCTGTGGACACAGTTAGTGTCAGGCAGGTCCCTGTGATCTGTGTTGCACAGCAGGTCCGTCCATCCCTCCCCCCTCTTTCCAGAGGCATTTATAGATTTGAAGACCAAAGGATATCAATTTCTAGCTTCTGGAAGCTACAGTTTCCYAGATTTTCATGTGGCTGTGAGTCCTATATGTTTCCAATGTCCTCTTACCTCGTTCCAGCCAAATCCAAGCTATTTTTTTCTGTGCAGTTCCCCTTTTAGATTTGTGTTTTCAGAACGAAAGATACAAGCATGTAAACTATCTTTATGCCTGTGTTATGTTCTKTGTCAGCTGCCAGTGAGTTTAGAGCAGTTTTGGAAACATTGCTGTCTGTATTTGGGATGCTTTACAAACCTAATGCATGGAGACAGCCAGAGCTCTCTGACATGATGGATAGTAGGATGAAATTWAGAAGTGAAATGATTAGTTTTCATTCCTCAAAAGAAAAGAAAAACAGGTCTTCAAGTGAAGTGACAGGTTTAAAATGGAACATAACCCAGTTACTGAATTCAGGGTCACAAGACACTGTGTGGCCAATATGGTGAATAGTTTCAAAAAGTAAAATCCAAAGATAAGCTTCACCAGAGGCATCTGAATAGAGTAAGGAGAATGTCACCTCTACTTCAGATGTTTTTAACTTACAATAGCCAGAAGTTGGGTTGTATGATTATTTGAGCAGAGTCARCAATTCAGGGTACTGAGCTGATGGAGCTTCAGTCTGAGCCCGGCAGAGACACTTCACCTTCTCACCTTGCATGCTGCAATGTAAGCAAATAGAGTATTCTTCTTTTAATAGGGTCACTGTGATGGGCACTGATCTTCAGTTAAACAAGTCTACTTTTACCCTGAAAAATGCCTGTATCAAATTGAGAATGTGCCATGCAGAAATGCAGTTTGTGGCTGGCACTGAACACCCATATCTGTGTGGTACCATCAGCAGCCAACTCACATTTTTGGACTGCCTTCAGAGCCTCCTGTTGGCAAGCTGTGAGCGTTTTGCACTTTTCACAGCTTCCAGAATACCATTCTGTGGGCTTCTACATTTATATTTAATACAATTTAGGTTTACTATTTTTTTTATATCCTCACTTTATTTCCACATTTATTGCAGAGCACCTCCATGCAGCTGATTTAAGTTTCTGAATCCTCTTTTTTATCTGGCTGTTGAATCTTCAGTGATTTCTTGTAAGGTTTTTTGCTCTGCTCCCTGACACATTTTCAAGTAAGCATATGTTGCTCTGAGTAGGACATAAAATGTTTCTGCACTATGACCTCTTCTGTCAGTCCACAGCAATGGTAAAAGCAATCTCTTATTTTCTAATCTAAAAATCAAGGGTTCTTTTCTTTGTTCACAGTATAGCGAGGAAAAAACCCAAAATGGAATATATTTCAAGTGTTTCACTGAATAAGCCATTACCTTGAATACGGCTTTTGTAATGCCAATGCACTGTGACTCATGTAATTCAGATKTGCAGCTAATATGCTGTTTGAAAATGTACCCGCTGCTGGGATGATTCCTAAACAGGGAGGCAAAGAAGTGATTATTAGATAGGACAAGACATGAGCTGAATTACTGAAATGTGCAATAAAGAAATCTCAGCCTCTACAATTTGCCTGTCAAAAATGAAGCTTTTAATCAATTTAATCAGTGTAACAATATATTAGCTCAGCAGCCTGACATCTCAGCATGTAATTTTAACTATAAAGAACATTCTACAAACACTATAAAGCTCCAAAGTGCTCTTTAAAAAGTCTCTAAAACATAAACAAGGTTTTTAATAGCCTGTGTCAGCAGGACTAGAACAAATCACAGGGATGTAATGAAAAAGATTTTTCCATTTTTTCTTTAAAAAGGATTCTACAGCCCTTGTTAGATAATTTRACTACACTCTAATTCTTCTGTGGAGGCAAAATTTAACCTTGATTTGTCATCTTCTCTCCAAAATCTCACTATTTTCATGCCTCAAGGAACTACTTATACTAATCTTCATTACTTCTCTCMGGGTACTGAAATCATCCATTCCTAATTCCAACAGTGTCCTGGCATATGCACTAAAACACAAAGGAATGTTATAMAACAGTATTAAGGGCAGTAAAAAATTTCACCTTCAAACTGCACTGTTAGAATAAAATTTCATAAGAAAATATTACTGTGTATTATCGGTAAGCTGAAAGAAGATGAAATCACCATTTATATTATTTTGTTGTTTTAAAACATTTCAATGAAGGAATTACTGTAATTAACTTTCGTTTCTATTTCCAGTTTGCCAGTGTCTCACTGTGAAAATTAACTCCCCAAGCCTCCCACATGCACGAAAGTCACCGTGTACTTGAAAGTGAAGAAAGCTAAAGGATCAGACASGTATACAAGATGGCTTGAGACAAAAAATGTCATATACAAACACATTTTTCTATGTGAAAAATCTTGCAGTAGTATTTTAATGCAGTATGGTCTGCAATATGAATTTTAGGTTTCTTTTGTGTGCCATAAATATACAGTTTTCTGTGTCCAGGAGGACGCGCAAACTAATTTCTGTTCCTCCACCTTCTGAGGCACCTTGCTTACCCACAATTATGGGAAAGGATGTCTTTGGCTTTAAACTGATGTGGTAAATCTCTCTCTTTTGGAAATTAAACAAAGCAGCAGTGATGGAACTATCCACAGGAAAAGCATTCTGAGAACTGCCCTTCTATCAAGCTGAGTGTGAGAAGAGCTTCATGCAAACTAGCCCCCAAAGAAAAGTATTTGTATCTTTGTTCTGTAAAARGAGAAAATTAATTCTCAGTTTCCCAAAGAAGGAGACAGCATGTGGAAAAGGGCAGCAGCTGCACCATCACATTTAAACCTTAGAAGTCTATCCAACTGGAGAAACAGATGTGAATTTGGAATAAATGTAATGACACTTCCCCTTCAGTGCACTCGTAATTGGGACAAAAGGAAGCAGCAGATTAAATCCCAGGACTGTTATTTGTGCCTAGGCAAAGTACATATGTGAATTATCACCTTAAAGAAGAGGCAGCTCAGTGACCCAGTCCAATCTGCAACAGGTTTCCCCCCCAAAACAGTAGTTTTCAAGTTTAACAGAAATGTTCACAACATAAAAATTAATTCATGGAGGCAAAGCACACAGGACCATATATCGTAGTCAGTGGACAGGTTAATTTGAAAAAGYACTCCCATATCAAGGTGTAGCAACTGCTCAACCTGTAAAGTGCAGTGGGATCTTGGCATATTTACTGCTTCATATTTATTGTGCAAGTCAGTAACTTGCTTTGAGAAACCTCTGATCTTGTCATCATTTTATAAAATGTGTTTTTTCTGGGGCTCCATGAATCCCTGAAGTTTGCTGCTCGCTTGCAAGCGGCTGCTGAGAAGTCTGGGTTTCATTTTGTWAGTTCTCTCTCATGTAGCTCTTATCACATGAGTACATGAGAACATCTGTCAACATCAGTGAAAGCAGACAGAGTGCATCTAATTCCATTATATCTATAACCCTTTAAGAGAAGCTCACATATGGTTGTTYCATAAATTTTAACAAGGTTGTTTAACCTTGAGCAAATTGTTCACTTCAAGGAGTTTGCATGGTATTCTCTTGTTTTAGAGCTTTGTATTGTGAAGTACTAAATACACAAGTAAAGTTCTGCTAACAGCCATTATTATAAAACTGAAATGGGTAATCAAACCCAACAAGATATTTCCTATTTACACATTGTATTACTTTGATTGACCATTAACAATGTGTTAGTCCTGTCAAAATAGATCCCAGAGCATCAGAAACCACATCTGGTAGGGAATTCTAATATTCTAGGCACTATATCTCTTGTAAAATAATCCTTCTATATATCTATCAACAGCTAATTATTTTAGACAGCTAATCAATTCAATTATTAGCCAAATATTTCAAATSCTTGGCTTGGTAAATCTTCATTTACTCTAACAAAGCGTGCAKTTACACAATGTGTTCTCTCTGGTAGAGGAGTTGGCTAAAGAAGCTATTTTATTGCTCATTTTCACACTAAGGCTGTATTCATYGTCCTTAGTACAATTGCTTATGAAGCTACAATGTAAACCAGGTCACTTAGATTATTTTGATTTCAAAAAGAAACACCGAAAAACATTGCTGCATGTTCTGCATTTCAGCAGAACAAGTGGGAATACGAAAGATTTTGGTGGAGGGCAGGAAAGCATTCAAAAAAAAAAAAAAAAAAAAAAAGAAAGAAGGACACCCAGATCCTGGACTGCAAAGAGCCTAAGGATTTTAAAATACATGTGGCTCATTTCCCAGGAGAATGCTTTTATTACCTGCATACAAAATATCTGGAAGGAGTCAGAAATCAACCTGGTGAACCATTAGACAAGAGCACAGGGCCAACAGGRTTGGCAGTGGCAGGTTGGTTCTCTGCTAGGAACCCTCTGTCCTAAACTGACACAGATTTTTCCACTTTTTCATTCCACTCACAAAATATAAACAAAGCCAAACTTGGCAACACAAAACTGAAAACACAAGTCTTCTTGTTTAACTCAATGTCTAGTCATGAAAGAGTGGGTTTGCATTTATTTTGTCCTTTAGAGATCTTTTCTTTCTTCTGGCGCCTCAGAGATGGCCAGAACAACAAACACACATTTAGGTTTAATGTTCCCTATCAATAGTCATGGCTCTCTACTCATGATCTAGCTTTTTAGAAGCTGCCTGAGGACAAAATTCTCTTTTCTCTGGTGATTAGGCCTTAGACGAGGTTACCATTGGACAGTTTGCTAGGGCCAGGTGAATAATTTTTAGCTATTTTCTTTTCAAACATCTGAGTTGCCTCTCTGGATCTTGCTCACATCTTGTGATATTCTTTGAAAAGCCCAAATGGAATGGTTCTGTAAAAGAAAGGTCTGTCAGACTGAGAGACCTGTTGTCCCCTGGATCCTCCTTCTGGCCATTCTTGTACCATTTTTACCAGCSTCCAGCTGGCCTCACATTTTCCAGCCTCCAGTCACTGGAACCTGACCACTTTACCAGGACTGATGATAAATGATGGCAAAAACTCTGTGAGAAGTTCCACCAGCTCCCTCAGGATATTGTGTGAATCACACCTGGCCTTACAGACTTGTGTGCATCTAAACATACTATTTTGCTGCTTTTTATTGACTGTGGAGACATTCTGGACAACAAGCTCAGATGAAGTAAACTGCATTTTCACCTGGTCAAATGAAATCTACTCTCATGACGTAGCTTCTATGCCATCCATGTACATTCCTTATTTGCTTGGGTATTACTTTCTTTTAAACAACTATTGAACACCCACATGACAACTAACCTTGTATAACTTGTTTGACAGGAACAAACAAAAGAAAGACAACAAACATATTTTTTCTTTTTACACTTGACTGGATTCTTCATTCTGAATCCATAAAGAGTTCAACATTCTAGGCCAATTGTTAGATTGTTAACATATATGCATTTGAGGAACTCTATGTCTTTATATGGAGAGGATTAGAGAGATTAGATATGAATTTCTATTATATACCCTTAAAACAGTATGTATTTAAATGCACAAAATCCTATGTAAAAGCAATTGAGGTTTTTAAGAATTTCCAAATTGTACTACACTGTAACAAAAAAAAATAAACCTGTATTAGGCTGATTTGTTTGTTTGCTTTCAAAGAAGGGCCTAAATTCTAATATAGTTGCAGGAAAGATTGTCAATCAATATTCTTYAGCCATTCACCTTTTCAACATTTATACATTCTAAACATCTTTATAGTGTTTTTACTGCAGGTATTCATGGGAAAACTAATACAAAAGATACTCTAAGCTAAATAGGGGCCTGGCAGTTATTGTGTAAATACTAGAATTATTGGACTTTTATTCTCTAGAAATGACAGCTACAGACAAACATGATGTGACTTACATATCAGGGGCATCATGATATAAACAAAGACAAATCCTCAAATTAAGACTCAGAACAGTGGTATTCTAAATGCCATCAGTTTTTCATAAGTATGTATTAATCCCCTTAGAATATATCTGGTGGGTTTGGTTTAAATCCATAACATGCACAGCAGTCAGATTCTGAGGGTTATACATGAACAAGGTGAAAGGAAGGAAAAAATACTGTTCTTTTCTTAAAACCTGCTGTTTTATCACAGCTTCTGCAGCCCTGCCATTTAATGCTGTTCCTACAACTTCTGACCATTTCATGATGTGATCCATTTATTCCATCTTCCATTCTATTGAGGTGTTTGAGCTGAGACCCGTCCTCCTCACAGGAATGTGGACACATCTGTTTTCTAGGGTCCTGCAGAACATTACTCAGAGCTCTCCATGGATCTCTGACTCCATCAAAGTGGCCTGACATTCACAGTCTGACGAGTCTTCAGGTCATTTAATTTATAACTGTTCTTTCAGTTCAAGACTTTTTTCTCATGTCAAATCTTTCTTTAGTACAATCTATCAAAGATGATTCTTGGTTAGCAGTTTTGATGAACGTGTTAACTGTGTATATTTTAATGTAATAACAAAAATTGAAGATTTTCTGTTATGGGGTAAAAAAAAAACCCTTAAAAACTCAAGAAACAACATGTCTAGACATTCCTGTATATTTTGCTTGCCAAAACTGCAAACAATGTTGGCTGAACAGTACATCAGTCAGGGTCCTGCTTCAGAATCAGCAATGCAGAGAAAATGCCATTCTAATTTTGCAACAAATACATTAAATTTAATTTCATGTTCATTCACACAGTAACAGATACTGTTATGTCCATATGTACTCYGATTATTAATAAAGTCCTGTTTCTACTGACATAGTCACTATTTTTTTCATTGACTGATTTAGGGGAAAGGAAAGACAAGCTTCAGCCAAAAGGAGGCACAATGATGCAACTCAAGGAACATTCCAGCCCTGCTGCCCTGCTCTTGGCTGGGCTGGGATGAGTCCTGGCTGACCAGTTGTGCCCTGATGCCCTCCCTGGAGGGTCCCATGAGCCCTGAGGTGTCCTGGCAAATTAAATTAATGTGCAAAGAAATTTATCATACTTCTTGAATTAAAAGTTTTGCAATAAATCTCCATAACACAAGTGACTAAATCTCAATATTTGTTCTTGGAGGACTTTAAAATATATTTCACATAGCAATAGAGCAGAGAAGATTATAATGAGGGTTTTTTTTTTTCCCAGTCTGGAAATATTTGAGTCTTTACCTTACAAACTACTTTTACATGTTGCTTTGTATACTCATGGGCATCATGGGCTAAGTAATGCACCCATAAATTGAAAAGGATGTATTAAAAAAATCTCAAGTAATATTCACTACAAATTTCCATTAAAATGTAAAGTGCAGGAAAAATTGTTTAAGGATTTCTGCTAGAATAAAAACATGCAAATTGCATAATGTGAAAAGTATTCTTGCTAGAATAATAATCTAAAAAAGCAAAAGAGCAAGTTTACCAACACATATAAATTGAGTTAAAGATAATGAAAAAACCTGTCACAGAACTATAATGAAAGCAGGCAAAATGATCAATAAAATTATGTTAATATTAATTTTCAATAGACCAATGGAAAGACAACAAAAACATACAATCCAATCTGCAATTTGGTGTTTCAGTAGACAGAAATATATCCTCTTCAAGCAGGTGTCCATGTGGTGAATCCCAGCGTACCACATAACAAATGTAGTTAGCCTAAATATGGATATAAATATAGTCAAATATATTATGAGTATGATGCACTATTTTAGACTTTGTCTTAATGTTTGTTAAATGCAATATCACACTATATTTGAGAAATTATAAATTCATTCAAAAATCATAAACTCACTCAAAATCCACAGTGTGTTTTCTCTTCTSGGTCATTTCCTTTCTAACAGGACTGCAAACGAACCATATCATGTTAAGCAGAAATATATATGAAACATATTTATCTTTAATTAATATCAAATATTATTCCCAAACAGTCATTCATCACCATCATAATCCACAGACATAAATTCTCATCTTGGTGACACATGTTGGCCAAATGCTTTGAGAGGATTCTGAATAAGGGCTGCTGTATCTCCAGGAGAAACTGGCATGGCTGTTCAAAACTGGGCATCTTCTAAAACAGCAATGGGCACAGGTGTTACCCAGGACATCTCTCTAGAGCAGTAAACTCTTCACACACAGAGAGCAAAATGTAAAAAATGGCCCTTTTGTGCCCCAGCACACCAATTTATACAATAAAGCAAGAAACCATGTTAAACTTCCACATCTTCTGTACTTTCTGACTTCTTTTGCCCAGGCAGATCCATCTCTTCTTTGAAGACTTCCACACAATTCTAGTGCAAAGCTTAGGTTRATTTTCATGTTCAACCCAGTTGACAGGACTTACATACTAGACAAAAATAGCCATTTGCTTACTTTTTCATTATAACATGTACAAATTTACATTCCATATTGGATTATCCAAATCCATATAAGAAAACAGTTAATATGGTTCATAATATGCTTACAGGAGTCTAGTCAATACATCATGTAATTACTGAGGCATTTGCTTTCCTCATCTCTCAGTTATTGTAAATTGATTCTGTGCTGGCAAAAAAAATTATTTGAGAAACTTCTCTTAAGTTTTTTCCAGTATAAATTAAAAGAAACGTATAAGAAATAGACATATGTGTATACACATGCACATATATACACAMACATGCACTGCTGGATGAAAATTTTGGTCCATACTTCCTGCTGGCCAAGTGCTTCAGATTRCACTTGAGGAAGCTAAACAACTGAGGATCAAAGGTGCTTTAAAAAAATAAAACCTACAGGTCAAATGGGCACACYCGGTGCACAAAGCATGTTAATGAAAAGAGTGCAGGTGAAGAACTGCTTGTTTTCAATATGTCTGAGGAACCCAAAAGTTTATCAACCACTCCAAAGACTGCTTATTGGGACTAATATTTATATATATTATTTTATGTTCCCATATGCATACAGATCATGTAAAGATATAAAGTTCATTATGGGTTAAAATATTACCAATTGATTCACTAAATTATATTTGCCAGACTTCAAAAATGAGAAAATGCTCTAGCAGCAGAATTAACATTTTAAGCATACCTACTGTACATATTGCAGCAATTATTATTAATGCACCAGTACAATATTAAAATACATTCCATCATGCTGGAAGAAAAAAATCCCATTGCAATAAAATAGCCATTAAGTTACAAGGGTTTACAAACACTGAGTGTACAGCCTTCAGACTTGAGGCCAATCATTGAACAGAAACGGGATAGTCTCTGGAACAGATCTGGAAAAGTTTGATGCATGTTCAAATGGTATACAGTTTTCCTTGGAGAGATGCATGGATAACACATGGAACACTGTAGTAAAAAATTAAAATTTAAGTGCTGCAGATAATGGAGCATAACATGTTTTGAACTATTCAGATAGGTGTTCACTGTAGGTTGTTGGAATCACCTATTAATGGGGCCTAAWGGGAAAATTATTGAGGGAGGAAACCTGAAAATGTCTCTTTCAAGTCGACAGAATTGAGATGAGTTCAATTCTGAGATAGGAGTTTCAAGTAGGTGTCCCATAAAATTGTTAATGAAAGCACTAGTTGGCATTTTTCTCATTACCATAAACTTATTAGGAAACAGATAGTTTCCATTAGTTCATTTCAGTAACAGCAGTCATTGAAAAGCTGCCGATTGTAATGACTTTGAACCACCTGTTCATTTAGTTGCGACCCAAACAACTAACTAGACCTCTAAGAAATTAAAATAGTAATTTTCCTCTAAGTCCCTCATTTTTCATGATGACTCCTCTGACTTTAAAACCAGGCTTCAGCTAGAATTGGCATATTTCCCACTAAGGGAAAATATGTTGCATCAATTAGGCTGATTTCTGAAAAAGAACAATTCATGTCTGGTTGATTGGCCCACTCTTAGCTACTAATGTTTGGCAATACTCAGAGAGTTACATTTAAAATAAACATTTTGATAAGTGTAAGATGCAGTAATGAAATTTCTTCCAAACTCCTTATCTGGTGCACAYATCTGCTCATGAAGAGAGCATTGTGCAGGGATAGTTTTGTAAACATTTTCCATCCAGCATCTGACAGATGATATAGGTAAAGCTGTGCAAACACTTAAAACATGGCCCAGCTGCAGCAACTGTCTCTGTGAAATGTGAAAAGAAAAAAAAAAAAAAAAACTGATCAAAATACAGGGGAAAGTCATCAGCAGCTGAGAAGAAAGAGCTTGGAAGACAGCAGAGATGTACTCACAACCCAGAAAGACAATCATATCCCAGGCTGCATCAAAAGAAACCTGGAGAGCAGGTTAAGAGAGGTGATGTTCACCCTCTGCTGCATTCCAATGACACCCTACCTGCAGTCCTGCATCCAGGAGCTCCCAGCACAGCAAATCATGGACCTGGTGGAGTGAGTTCAGAGGGGACACAAAAGTGRTCACAGGACTGGAGCCCCTGTCCTRTRAGGAAGGGCTGAGTTGTGGTTGTTCAGACTGAAGAAGGCTCTGGGGAGACCTTGCTGAGGCTTTTCAGTGCTTAAACAGGGCTTATGGGAAAGGTGGGGATAAAATTTTTAGCAAGGTCTGTTTCAATAGGACAAGGGGTAATGGTCTTAAACTAAAAAGAAAGGTTGATTTGCATAAGAAATACAAAAGCAATTTTTTTTACAAAGAGGGCACTGGAGAAGGTTGCMCAGGGAGGTGGTAGATACCCCATCCCTGGAAACATTCAAATTGGATGGGGCTTTGAGATACCTGATCTGGAAAATGTCTCTGCTCTTTGCCGAGTGATTCAACTAGATGACCTTTAAAGGTCTCTCCCAGCTCAAATAATTCTACAATTCTATGATAATTCTGTGATGAAAATTGATTAGCTTAACCCACAGATGGAGAGTTTCCTCAGTGAAAACTCAGTCTCCAAGCCTGACAAATTGTAATATGCTCCACCAAGAGGTACTGATGATGTGACACAGGAAATTAAGATTGGATCAAAGGAAAAGCTGCTTAATTTCAGCAATGCTTGCTCTTCTGAACTGTTAAACAAGCAGAATCCCTGCTATGTCCTTGGTATATTTTTGGTCCTCACATTTTGCTCCCAAACCATTCCAAGGACTAGACAAGAGCTGACACAGGCTAGAAGCCATTAACAACAAAGTTTGGGTGCAACCTGGTATTTTTGTATTTTTCAATACRAAGCTGTTTAACATAACAAATGGGATCTGTTCCACATCAGCTGTACAGAGCTGCCCTCAGCACACAAGTACCATCCCCAACACATTTAATCTTCAAGAGAAACAGACTATCTTGCTGCAGGAAGATTCTGATTAGATAAAAGGAAAACTTTTTGCTGTGATATTGGTCAAATATTGGCCCAAGTTACTTAGAGAAGCTAAGGAAGATCTACTTCCTTTGAGATCTTTAAGAGTTGAGAAAGCCCTCATCAACCTGATCTGCTTCAAGAGGGGTGTAGGATTAAATAATCTCAAGAGCTATCTTACGACATAAATTATACTGTGATTTTGTGATTCATGTTTTGTTTCAAAATCCGTATTATTCGGTGCACGCAGGTAAGGATAATTTCACCCAACAAAACATTTGATTTCCTAAATTGACACTATATGTCAGATGGATGGATTTTAAATTCATTTCATGAGAGTAATTCTYGTAATTTGAGTCCCAAACAAGGCCATTATTGAAAGATGCAATGAGAATTATTATGTCATACAAGATAAACAATAATAGTGTGTGTGTTAACAGATATGCAATCAGTACATGAATTACATCTGGCAAAAGAGTGTGAAAAAGTATGGAAAAACATTAAGTTCAAAATGCCACTGAAAAGCCCTCCATAATGACCAATTCACAACATCTCCAATGGGAAAACAGGCCTGCATCTTGGTCATGCATGAAATTTTATATGTACAATTTTATTCTTTTAAAATTGTGATTCCAATTAKATTGGGGTCCTCGTTTTACTGAGCAGAGTTTTCAAAAGTCCTGAAATACCTCAGTAAAATATGACTCATTTTGAAATGTAACTGATTCTCCTAAGAAGTATTTCCCACTAGAAGTCAAAATGACCAGTAGTTTATACATTTTAAGTAACRCATTTCTATGTGTGTCTATGTGTATTTCCTTCTATCAGATTCTTCACCATGAAGTTGTACAAGATTAGGTATGTACTACATTTGATGGTAAAGATAACGATTTAGATTTAAAAGATATAAAACCAAGCAGTCATTGACTAATTCTTGCAAGACATAAACAAATATCATGAAAAAGACAGATAATGTCTTGAAATTGTCTTGAAGTAAACATTCTTTCATGCAGATTTTATTATTAATTTCCATGACATGACATAATTAAAAATACCGAAGCATTTAAGTTACATGTGTATTTCTTATATTAAATGTGTTGCCATCACTTTCTAGACTCTGACCAAATCAAAATACAAGATAAATTGTGCTTAGCCATGAATCATTTCCAAAAAGTACAAAAGTTATTAATGATGGTATCACTTCGTGCTTACAGAGACCTTACTCACATGGATCACTGGGAAAATAAACTGCAACAGGAGCTGTGTCAATCCATATATGACATCCTTAATCTGCAATTCTGCAAATGAACCAAGTCCACATACTGGTTACAAGCATGTTTTTCAACACTGGCACTGTTGATGACTTTTAAAAAAAGTTAATTAATATTAAGGAGTGCTGGCCTCAGTGATTTCCCTTCTAATACAAACAAGATTTCACACAGAGGGGATTCTAAAGCTGAATAGTTTAAAAAAGTATTTCTTTCCCAATTTATTCTAGGAGGAGTATGCAGTCAGCTAAAACAGAGACCTAAACGCTGGGGTCTGGTAGGAACTGCTCTGCTCTGTCCTGAAGCCCTTCAGTCCAGTTCCCCCTGATCTCTCTTCTCAGAATTCCTTTGGCTTGATTTCACTGCAGCAATCCCTTCCTGACCTATTTTTCCCCTACAACTTTCTTCATTAATTTGCATACTTTTCTTCCCTTTTACTTTATTGAAGCACTTAGACAATCACATCCTACACAATTTTCCTTCCTGAAATTATACCTCTGGAATGGTATTGTCTGCCCCAAAAGTAACCTTATGTTATGTTTTGCTTATTTTTTTTTTTTTTTAATCATTCTTTCGGTATTTGTTTGGACTGTGGTAAGCTTATGAAAAGCATTATAGTACCTAATGCAATGTGTCCCCATTCCTGACAGTTTACAAGTCACGAGGATTTAATAATAAAATTTGTGACCATTATTAAAAATTTATCAGGTGTATTATTTTCAAGAGTAGGAAATAAAATCCTGTTTTTGAAAGGGCTAGCTTTGCAATGCATGCCTACATTCATCTTGATGGAGTTAGTACTATAAAACACAGATTTTCAGGAGAAATACTGGAAAGACTGTTTCACCTGGAGGAGAAAGCTAGTAAAAATAAAAGGTACTTTGTGGAGAAATAAAACAAATATAGAAGAAGAAGGAAAAATTACTGAATAGACAAAATCTTAAAGGAAGAGTGTATTTTTTTATTTATAAGAATATGTATAAAAAAATGCGTCTGCTAAATTGTGTATGAAACACACAGGTTTCATACAGAGGTCCAAATTCTAGTCTGCGTGTTAAACCTGATCATTTTCTTCCCCACCCTTTGATTATGTGGCTTTAGAAATGTATTATGCTGCCAAAGAGGATTAAAGTGGATTTGAGATCCACGATGGTCCTATTATTTCCAACRTTTAGAAACAGCCTTTTGTTTTCGTTCAGCATTAAGCAAACTGACAACCTTCAACTTACCTTCCCTGCTGTGGTACACTGTGTAATGTCTGTAGTCTACTTAGCTGGGACTGATTTTAATTTTCAACATTATAGGGAAAGACTATGAACATTCAGTTAAAGCTTATGTAAAATATAGCTTAGTCTATCTAGCAATGTTAATCTTGGCCCCAATCCAGCAAAGCTCTTAATATTTCTTAATATTCTCATTACATTCAGCGGAAGAATTCAAAATCAAATATATAACTAAGCATGGACACAGTTCAAGGTTTTCAAGATAATCTTTGTTATAACACTGAAAGCAGTAAGAACAAAACAGAACATTGTAAATCAGGATGGACATAAGAAACATTTCTGATGATAGGTTAAAAAAAAGAATATATGAGTTTAATTTTACTCTAATTAATGTAACTTGGATATAGACTCTTAAACTAGGACTAGTTRTACACTGTTGATACTGATTTCTGTTTGAAATGTCCCTCTCTCATCTGGAGAATCAGACAGCTTCCAGTGGATAATGCCAGGCTAAAATTCTCTCTGTATACCTCTGTACTGTATTATAAAAAAGGGCCAAAGATTGAGGTCAGCACTGGACCATATGACCTTTAATGCCTAATTGTTAACAGCACTTCCTGGCTCCTTTTTGTTTTGGATTACTGCAGCTGGCTCTCTCCAAAACAAATTTCTGACAGAGGTGGCTAGCCCCAAGCATTGTGGACCACAGCCAGCTGGCAGCAGTCAGCCTTTCAGCAAAAGATCAATCCCTGGACTTTTATTTAGCAATATAGATGGAACTTCAGCTTCCATGGTTGGGAAACAGCTCAGTAAATTAAGCTCCCTTTGCAAGGTGCCTTGCTAAAGATCACTCTTCCCCTACTTTTTGTCTTCATGATCTCTCTTCTGTTGTAAAGGTTATGAAATCTTTTTAACTTTATGCATGGATTTCTCAGTTTCTTTGTCTTTCTACAGCTAAAATAGGCTAACATTCCTCTGCCTTTGGTTTGATAGAACTCCTGAAAACCTTGAAGAAAAAATTACTTTGAAAAGGACCTGTTCAGCTTTTAAGTAGCCCTTTATCTAATTTAAAGGGCTAGATTACCAAAACATAAAATTAGAATCTTTATGGCAACACCAAGTTCAGAAGTAATTTTCATTCTTCCTGTCCTTTCCTTGACTCAGTCCTAAAACTAGAAATAAGATCATGATATGAGACAAATGTTTGTTGAATATTGTGTGTGTTGCATTCTACAKTCCTGGGTAAGTCTTATCTAATGGTTGATGACCAACAAAATGATCGTATTTAGCCACATTTTAAATGTTTCAAATTCTTGATTTAAAGCACTTAAAACATGACTAAACAATAAGGAAAATTGTAGTTCCTATCCAGAAGAAGATAAACACAAGAAAATAACTTTCTTTGGATATCCTGATGAGATGCAACATAATTTCCTTAAAGCTATTTCCAATAATCATATATTAGCTACCGCAGCCTGTTAGGAATTCCCATATACATTCAAATTTTCTTGTGTCTTGCACAGAAAATAAAGCCACTCTGTATATTCAATTATGTAGTCATGAAATTTGTGAATAAGTTTTGCTGTAGTTTTGGATACAAACTATTTTTGACTTTGACAGGGAGCAAATATCCTCTTCAACTGATTATAATTCAAAAAAAATACTTTTAAAAGCAGTGAGTGTACTGAGGAATAGCTAACACATGTCTAAGCAAAGGAAAAAAAAAAGAAAGATAACCCAAATTTGTTGTTCTTGCAAAAGAAAAAAAGAACAGGAAAAAGAAGGGTTTTAGTAYGTATCATCTTACTAATAAGGATTTGAACTGTAAGATGGCATCTTAAATAAAYGGAAAATATTTCAATAGAAGGAGAACTCAGCTCTCACTTCATTTAACTGATTGGTTTACAGGCAGAATAATATGTTTATCTTTCACCCACATCTAAGTGAGTGAAAGAAGGCTGAAATAAATTCTTGCCATTTAAAATTATTTAATGGTAACAGTGGCTCTGAAAAATCATGAGAGATTATTCTTGARCAATTGCTGGAAAGTGATACAGGTAATTATGGTAGGTTAAATAAAACAGATTAACACAAGGAAAGGGGTTATATGGGTATCATACGTGGGTAATGACATTATTTTCCTTAATTTATTGACCGCCAAAATATGCCAGTCATGAAAGATATAATATTGACTTTAAATATGTCTGCTTACACTTTTCAGACACTCACTATTATATTGTACAACTAATGGTAATGGTCTCAGTAGACAAATATTATCAAAAAAATGCAGTTAAAGGAATCAAAAGATAAAAATTCTCTTTGCTATGAATTTTGTATGCCAGGAATCTAGTAAAAATAGCCTCATGTACACATRCTTCTGGAATGTTCATGAAGTATCCAAATGCAAGTTTATAGGTCAGGAYATAAAATGCAAAATGTCAGTCACATCATTGGATGTGTGTTTTTTCTTGCTTAAGTGAACAGACAAGCATCAGCACTGATTTCAGCTTCTGAGAATATCTGGCATTAGGTACAACTTGGGATGCTRCTAAGGATCTTGGAATATGATATGCAATGTTCTGGACAGTAACTTTCACAGAAATGTTTTATTTTTCCAAGGCACTAAGTCAAAAGGACATAAACGCAGCTTATCTGCCCTACTGTCTCAAACTGAAAAGGCACAGCAATTTAATTCAGTCCATCTGATCAGATAGGAACTGCAATTCCTTCTGGAAGGAAGATCATCAGAGAAGTTTAAGGTCAGATATAGTGAGAAAGCCAAACTTTCCAAAGAAAACAAAAGTTCCTACACAACATAAAGGGGCACTGATGAATCAAGCTACCCAAACTCAGCACACAAAAAGTAATCCTACACATACTGCCTCAAAGTAATAGATCATGACWTGTCTGGTATTCAGTCATGATCAAACCATAGAACACATACTTATTACTAGTCTTGGAACTTTACCAAAGCAGCAAATATAAGAGATAAGCAAGTTCAAAGTGTTCCTGAGGTGGGTGTTTCTGCTCTCAGTCAAGATGAAATGAAATGATGAGTCCATTTCAGCTCTGCAAGACAGATGTCACCTTGCAGAAAGAACACTGAAATTTGTTCAGGAGTGCCTCTGTAGACCCAAATGCAGTATCATTGTTTTTTCAAAGCAATCAAGATGACAAAGAAAGATTCTGATGACAGCAGAAAGCGAGGTTATTGCTTTGGTTTGTTTAACTCCCTCTGTGATACGCTGTAACAGACAGAACAACACCCATGCATATGGTGTGGGGCCAATGACTTATTCTATGAGTAAGAAAATATGCCCAGAAATCCAGCACTCAGATTATTGAAATAAAATATTTGCACATTTTTAAATTGTTCTTTTTACCTATGAATTTTTAAGACATATTTTTCACCCATAGTGGCACACATCACTGTAATAAGGTAAACTGAGCAAGTTTCTCAATTCTTCTTATATATTACTGACTCCTGTAGGGGAGAGGGGAACGTCAAAATCTCTTTATCCGTACCCCTCTAGCTGTCTTTTCCCTTGCTGACCTGGCTGTCAAGCCACCACATAAGAATAAACAGAGGGTGAGGATGGAATGAGAGTGGAGCAGATGAAAATGTTTTACTTTATGAAGAAAAGTTTCATAACCTGGGAAAAAAGGTTATAATTTCTGAAGATCATTTTAGCAAAACAGATATATGATATAAATGTAGCAATGTATTTAAATATAAATGCATTTGCCACATGTACAGATTTTCAGAGTCACTGCAGTTTMATATTTCAGAGTTATTGAAGTTAGATATTTTACTTGTGAACAGAAATACCAAAATGGCTGTGTGCAGCTCATACAGACAGGGCCTTTCTGTGGCCCTAAGCATGCAAGCAAAACTCCTTTACCCCCTCTGAGAGCTCTTTTTTTTCCTTTGGTTAGCTTTTTGCACATTTGACCTCTAACCTAAAGCTTGCTGCAGAAAGACCCCATCACACCCTTCTTGAGTTATGAAACAARCATGGAAAAAATTTCCTTCTTTAGATTCTTTTAAACTTCATCTTATGGTTATTTTCACTCTGCAAAGATATGTTAAGCTTTTTCCAAGGCCCCCAGGCAGCACAACAGTATTACAATAACATTTGCAGAAAGGTTTCAGAAAGACCTCCTACACTGTAATTCCTGTTGGCTGGCACATCCATGAGTCAGTTCTTTTTAAATCGTGTGTTTCGTCAAATTTTAGACATACACACACTCATTCCTAATGTGAGCTTGTTGGGTWTGGGGGCTCATTTGCTTTTATCACAGGTTGACATGTTGTTGAAATTTATCACGTTATGAGGGCTTCCGCAGGGATGTTGGGTATTTTGGAAATCCTATTGTGATTTGGTATAAAATATTAATGTCAATAGCAGCTGCTTTGTCTTATAATGCTGTGTAGAGTTCAATAGTAAGGCCATTAGTCACATTAGGAAGTTATCCTGGCAAATYACCATATGATTTGTTATACTGTAATACACTGTAAGGATGAGCCTTAATTATGATTTTATTTATCTTTCAAATGCAGGGATTATTTCCATATATTTACCTTTTTTTTTCCTTTTTTTTTTTTAAGAACAAGCAACTATCAATGGCTCAAAGTTTCTCWAAGTGCCCATGTCTACCCTTATCATCTTCATAGAACCTCATACCAGTAAATCAAACCCTGGTTGTTCTGAACTGCGTTCAGACCAAGCACAGTTACGCTTCATGASAGATCACTGGACTATTGCATGAACTAAACCAATGATTTCTAATGTGTGAAACCTGAATTCTGTCCTTGAGCTGCAGGAACACAAYACCATAGAGCTTTAAGCAGAAATCATATAGTGGTGTTCATGTTCATTTATTTTGGTTCAAATTATTTGTTCAGTAGTTGCTGAAAGCTGTCTAATGTTCAAAGTGTCTAAGAGGAGTGCTTGGGAAGAAACCTAAAATTATTGCATCTTTAGAATGTTGCTCTCATCAATGGCTTCCCCAAGCTACCTTTGATATAAATGGGAGTAGATCATGCTCCAGGTGAATTAAGGATTCATTTGTTGTCTGGAAGCTTCACCAGGAGTAATGGCCAGACAATGAATATCATAACTGATGAAAATTCAAAAACTGGCATGGACCAAAYTAAGAGGTATTACACAGACAAGGGGATGGAAAGTGAGCTGTTAACTTGGAAGGTGAAGGTCATGCAGATGGAGCTTTGCACATATCAGAATTAATGTGCAGAGCAGGGTGTTCTATATACACCTTGCTGATATTTGCAGCATTGAGAAAGAACAATCTTTCATAGATCACAAGCAATTTATAAAGAAGTAGTTCTGCCCTAAGAGAAAAACTRAAAAATATGAATAACATTGTCATTTTCATAACAGCCAAGGACCAGATTCACCTGACATTGTGTARGAAGTCACCTATGCTGTGTAAAGTGATTATACTTAAAATATTTTCCTCATTGAACATTCCCTATTTAGGGTTAGGATTTTTCATTTTGTTGGGTGAGCGTGCTAGTGTTTGTTTGGGGTTTTTTTGTTTGTTTGGGAGGGTTTTGGTTTGGTTTTTTTTTGGGTGGGGTTTTTAGGTTTCTTTTGTTGTTTTTTCTTTTTTGCTTGTTTGTTTTGGTTTTTTGTTTTTGTTTGTTTGTTTGGTTGGTTGGTTGGTTGGCTGGTTTTTGCGGGGTTTTGCATTTATTTAGCAAGGTAAAAGGCTTACTTTAATATCACATCTTATCTGTTGGGAAATTTCTTATCCTGTTTAGAAGTGCAGATTACAGAAATCCACCTGCATAATTAGTACAATAAAATAACACTGCGAATATTCTTTATTGACACATTGTATGACAGCATTTTCTTCTAATYAGGAAGAAACAGCATGGTATTAATATAAGGTACTAAAACCCCCAAATGATASTTCTATGCATTGTGAAATTAGAAAAGCAGAAACTTCTTGATGCTTGAAAGGCTGCACATTTCAGTTCAAATTAACCCAGCTGAGACATAAACAAAGAAATCATTAAGACATCCAGATTCAGACTGCAAGTGATGACAGATTTATATTTGGGCTTCTATCTGTGTGCCCTAATATGAGACTCAGATGATGGAGCAATCTGAACAAAGTACTCAAGATGGGCAACATAAAAAGACATTCCCTAGGACAGATTTTATGTGATCCATAGTTAAACATAATTATCATAACTACCATAATAAGCAGGGCCTAGCAAGCTAAAGAATTTATGTTTGCAAATGTGTCCCACGTGTCTAATTTTGAAATTGTGAACACTTTTCCTGTTTTGCCTTTTAATATGGTGAGTTAACACCTTGTTCTGTAATGCAAGGAAATCAAATGTGGTCTAAGTGCATGTTAGCAGTCTCACCTTAGTGGGAGAACATTCCATTTTGTCTCTGTCTTGTTTATCCATTCTGACTGTTTTCAGATCATAAATCCAAAAAACTGATTTTCTACCCTGCTCATATTCCATATCATGCTTGCATGCATTGGAGGATTTGGGGAAACAGGTGGCTGTAATTGCTTTGATAATACAGAGTTTAAAAAGTGGCTTGTCAGAAGTGAAACTGGGTACATGCACCATTGTTACCACAGTGGAGAGAGGTATTCACCAAAGGAAAAATGTAAGACTGGCTAAACCTGCTATCACTCATAGCCATTGGAATCACTCAAATTCAWAAAGCAGCTTCTTTTAAAACATAACACAAATGAGAATGATAGTTAGAAGTGTGAATGTGAATTTTTTTCAGATAGAAAAGTTGCTAAAGTTGAGCTTCCCAAATCTTAGATCAGTACTACAAATATAAAAAACAAAACACAAAAAACCAAAAACCAAAACAYCAAAAAARTAAACAAACTCCTTTTCTTTATTATTTTCTGAAAGTTTTTTWAAAAAAGCTATTTATAAAATCCCCCAATATCAGTTAATTTTTAAAAGCCATCCCAGGCCACAGAAGGTTCACTGTTATTAACTCAAAAGAGAAGTTATGAAAAGGAATAGTGTTGAAAACATCTCCTATTCTTAATACTTGCTGCTGKCTTAGTTTAGGTAGGTCTTTCCTCACTATGGTGCCAGTTCTGAATCCAGTTCTGCACCACATTGCCCTCATACTTAGAGACAATATTTGTGCAGGATTTTTTTCTCCATCAGAGACTTTGCAGATAATGTCAAGCCTCATAGGGATCCTTGTCCTTTGGCAAATATGACTGCAGAAGTCTTGATAACCTTCAACAGTACACTGTCTGATGTGTATAGATATATTTCATAAAGAACTGGATGAAATGCTCTTCAGTGTTGTTTCTCCATCAGGGCTTTGTGGTTGGCAGTAAGTCATAATTTGTGAGAACAGAATGCAGCTGCAGAAAATATTAAGTGTTTTGAAAAACGTCATTCCAATTACATAAACTCTTTGTTGTTTTTCTTGCCAATTTTCCCAGCCCGCATCATTAGCCCTATTAATCACAGTTGAAAATAGTTCTCTCATTAATAGTATTTAAAATGGATTTCTGGATATGACTTTGTATGTTCACTGGAAGACCTGCAATGTCCCTTCCAACACAAATCATTCTATGATTTTAGTGTTTATACCTGACTAATTTCAACTGACCAAAACTATCTGGAGGCAAAGCAAGATCAAATTCCTAGCAAGAACAAAACCTTTTTTTCACCCTGCAAACCTACAATGATCTTCTAAGGCAGAAGATTCTCTAATATGGGTGGTCCATTTTACAGGATTTCCAGCATCCAAAAGAATCTATCTTTGCTCTTTCCATTTGGAAAGTTACAAAGCCGACATGCAGGTGGCCAGGAAAGACTGGACTAACCTTTTCTAATTATGAACTAGCTGGGTCATTGGGAATGCCTGCTGGCGTGCATTATATTATGCAAGGCAACCGTTGGATGGTAATACAACACTGGCCACAGTCAATTCTTAAACACATGTGGATTTGCACAAATCCCTAAGTATATGACAAAAACATACACTTTGTACCAGAACTGTGTACTGTTGTGTCATGAATCATTCAGGTATCTCTGGTCTAATACTGATCATTTGGAATTCCTGCATATTCTCAACAGGAACTCCAGAGTAGCATTTTATATTTCTTCCAACAGCCACCATGTGTTTCCAATAAGAGCAGAAGTCTGCAGGTGCAGTTATCTTTTGCAGTACATAAATTTTAAGGGGACTGAATTCTTTTTCTCYCTTAACAAACACCTCTGAGACTTGCCATGCAGTTGAGACCTTGCCATTGAGGTGTCACCTCTGACCCGCAGTGCAACACGCCGCAGAAGAAAGCAAATGCCACCGCCCGTGCAGAACACCTGCCTGAAACATCTGCAAGCAGCAGAGTCAGCAATTTAATGAACTGGCCTCCTCACAGCCCTGTGATTGCAACTGCTCTGCAAGGATTCCTAAGGAAGCCAAAACTAAAAGAGCTCAGGATAGTATGATTTACAACATCAAAATGTTGGCCTTTTGCAATCTCAGTATGATTGACCTTATACTTCAGTTTGATATAACCTGTTAAAAACACCAGTCGACCTGTCTGTTACATTCTATGCTTCACATGCTTAGTGTCTTAATTCTCCTTTTTACTTATGGACTTGCAATCATTTGGAATACCCAGTGGAGGAAAATCCCACTGTAAAATTCTGGAAAAAAAAACCTTCTGTTTTCCTATTTCTCAATCTGTGACAATAATACTTCCATGTGTATGCAGTGATTCAAGATCCCAGGATAAAACAGGTTTTTTTTTTTTCCTTAGAGTTTGCACAATCCAGGCCACTGTGAAGATGTAATATGTAAGCCCCCATATAATCTAGACAAAGTCCCACTGATCTGTGTTGTCTATCAGCCCTGCTCGGGGCTCCATTGTGAATAGCATCTTCGGGGTTTTTTTGGCAGGTGCAGAGTGTTGGTTTGTTGGGAAAGGGGGTGGTTTCTGAGAAGTAAACAGTGAGTAATACCACATATTTTGGCATTTCAAAAACACACTCTTCTTGGGAAAGTGTTCTGCTGTGGGAGCACACAAAGATCTTTTACGTGCTTGTGGGTCACCTCTCCCTATCCCCCAGGGACTCTATGTGTGCACCATGAAATAAATGTCACCGGTTCCACAGCTCTTTGCCACCTGCCCGTGCTTTGCGACAATCTAGGCAGAGGGGACCTTAGTAAATATGGCAATCCTGACGTATTCTGAGCAACACATTTCCTTCTCAAGTTAATTTTTCTCACTTGCTAAAGACCTGAAGTCACACAAAAATCAAGGAATAAYGCTGGTAAGCAAAAAAGACACCCCAGAATAAGCTCCAGCCTGCCTTTGCTATAAACACAATATAATTATGCTTTCACTGCAAAGCTTATAAAATAATTTTCTGCTGAGCCTTTGCCAAATATAAATCTTACTCACTTATCTAGAGCATCCTAATTGAGTCATTAGCTCTTCCCACTTATCTGATCATTGCTAGGCTTATCTTTCATATTTAGGCACAACTTTTTCTTTGCTTCTTTCTACTGCAAAAAGTGCATGACATAGTCATCCCTTTCAACCTACTGATAAACCTCTGAGGATCCCTAGGATTTTAAATGGGGCAAGACTGCCCTTTGTTAGCCTCAGTGTTTGGAGGTTAGGTTCTTTATATACTGCAAACTGCGATGGTGCAGAGCATAAATTGAATGCCCAGCCTTATTTCCTCAGGTAAATTATTTTATCTGAATCTCTTAAAAACTGGGATTTATTCAATCATCCTCTATGGTAACATCTGTAATGCTGATAACCTGACTGCTCCAGACAAGCCAATCTGCTGAAGAAACTGAAGTTCCCTCTCTGTTAACTCTTGAAATTCAGTCCAACTAATCTGAGGCACAGGGTTGGCATAGCACAGGGCTCAAGAGACAAGTTAGTTTTAATTTTAATGCCTTGCAATACCGTAGTATGACAACACATCACTACTTGTGCTTGCAGGTTCTCAAGATACCCCACTCAATATAATTTGAAACTTTAATAAGTTTACATATTGAAAAATTMTTTACTATCATGGAAGGAGCAAAATCCATTAAAAAAATTGTTTATTCACATAATCTTCTGCAGAAGTTGCTTTCCAGCTTGATTTTTAATGTACCAAACAGCCATGGTTTTTTGTAAGTCCTTAAATTTTTCTTCCTATTGTTCTGTTGTAAGAATGAGTCTTACTTAAGTAGGAGCTCCTTTACTCTGATGGAAAAGATGTGAGCATCTAGGAACAGAAATGCCTGAGAAAAAGTAGATTTACAGGTTCCCAGTTAATTCCATTTCAGGACAGTTTTCTGCTACTGTCTCTTTCCCATCCCAGAATTGGGTTCAATGAAAATTATGTCCTAGAAGAATCCCTAAGAAAAAGAWCAGAAAACTGTCTTTCTCAAGTGAATCTCTAGACTCACAAGTGTAATAATTAAGGTGGTCTGCAGGATGTGTRTGCACTACAAATTATCTAAATAAACATCAAGTACTTCAAAAGAGTTTAATTGGCTTTATCYGTATCCATGACAGATCCCAAAAAGGCATTTTGTTAAAATTCTTTTGAATGGAAGAGTCATCCATTTTGTAGATCTGAAAAATCCTAATCCCACCATTAAGACTCTACCTCAGGGAACACTGAGGTGTTGGCTCCTGTAGTGTTCAGCATGTCCATTAATGACCTGAATGACAGGACAGTGTGTGCCCTCAGCAAGTTTGCAGATGAGTCAAAACTGGGAGGAGAGCTTCATACACCAGATGGCTGTGCCATCATTCAGAGGAGCCTCAAAACGATGGAGAAAGGAACAGAGAAAAATGCACAAAGTTCAGCAAAAGGAARAGCCAAGTCCTCACCTGAGGAGGCCACCTGAGGAGGGATAAGCCCTGCACTTGTACAGGCTGACTGTTAAGTGGCTGGAGAGGAGTCTGGTGAAGGAAAACCTTTCAGTCCAGGTGGACAACCTGTTGGCCATGAGCCTGTAGAGAGCTCTTGTGGCAATGAAGGCCAGCACAACCTAGACTGCACCTGGCAAACACTGCCAGCAGGTCCAAGAAAATGATCCTTCCTCTTTGCTCAGCATTGGTGACACTTATCTGGAGTGCTGGGATCAGTTCTGGGCTCCCTGGAACAAAATAGATGCAGATATAGTGGAGTGGGTGCAGCAAAGGACCACAAAGGGGATTAAATGAGTGGAACATCTTATACACGAAGAGAGGCTGAGACAGATGGAATTATTCTGCTTGGAGAGGAGAAGGTTCAGGAAGAATCTTATCCATGAGTGTAATTATGCAATGGGGAAAATAAAGTAGAGTGAGACAGACAGTTCTGTGAGTATCGACTGAGAGGACAAAATCATGAAAGAACATGAATCTGTGAACATCAGGGACCTTTTTTACTGTGAGAGTGGCTCAGCACTGTGACAGGCTGCTCAGGGATTTTGCGGAGTCTCAATCTCTACAAAATGGAGACACTAACTGCACACAGCACAGGGCAACCTGCTGTAACTGACTTAGCTTGAGCAGGAAAATTGGACTAGACAGTCCCAGGAGACTAGGCAATCCAAACTCATCTATTCAGTGAAATTCTGAGTAATCCAGCCTTTTTATGTTAAAATTAAATGTCAGCTCTAGGATCCATTTTCAGATTACATGGGACAGATGGCCAAGATGGGTGATCTCAGTATTCTCTGACCTCAGTATTGAAAGCACTGACTCAGAAGCAGTAACAGCAATGTAATTTCTCTCTCTGTGCAATACATTACCTGACTACATGAGGTCACATGGAGAAAACCTCTCTGTCAGGTTGTCACTTATCCTATCTGCTTCAGGTTGTAGACTAGGGAAACAGAGAAACCAGAATCTATTCCACAGTTAATCCAGGCTCATATAGAACCAAGGAGAAGTTTTTAAAGGTGCTTTAATAATTTTAAAAATCAGGCAGATGTAGCCTGTCTTATAAGACCTGCATGACCAGAGACACAAGAACTTTTTGAGCAAGCGTGAACATGATAAGGCAGTGAAGTTYTTCTTCCTCTCCAGGCAGCCAGGAGACTAATTGTCTCCTTGAGCATAAACTAAGGTGGAATTACTATGTTGGCTGCCAAAGGTGGTTCTGGATGTACATGCAAGTTTCATRCAAATTACCTGATCCTCAGGTAATTAATCAAGTAATTAATAAAGTAACCTTTCTGCCCCTGCTGCCCCAATAAGTGATGCTTCCTTTTGACTTTATTTTAAAATATATATGTTTGTTTATAAAAGTACAATGTATGTTTCGATTCTCTTTTTACTCCTCTAGGAAATGTACAGGTTGAGAGACATTTACTGACAGCAAAGGCTGTATTTCTTAACTATTACTGTCATGACAAAATGAAACAAAACCTTTTCATAGGCTTGATTTCAACCAGTTTGCCTTTCCCAACTTGCAAATTCTTCAGTTCTTTTAAAATTATACCACATAAAGCAGAAAGAAGTACTCATTGCACACAAATATGATAAGATTTGACTGCAAAAAAATACAGAAATGAACGACCATATTGAAAATGTATGAAGTAWTTAGCACATTGAGCTGTTCTGAAAGCTGCTGGCACTGTTTAGAGATTAAGTCAGTCTCTGGCATTGCTGATCATTATTATTTCAGTGTTGCACTTTTAAAGGGGATTTTCATGAAAGGCAATGGGATTAGCAGTTGGGGAATAAAAAGTTTGTATTACAAAGCARGTTTATAATGGAAGTCCATGTTGTTTGCAATGGCAACAAAAGCAACATAGCTCTGGYAATGCAAATTGTTAGATATGCTTTATGCTGAGCCTTTACCTGAAAGTACAGCTTTGAACAACAGCCAGTTCACCTGTGAATTGGGAAAAAAAATGAATCTTTTCCTTTGCAAAAGAACAAAACAAAATAATCCCAGGTTCAAGACATAGCTCTGAGAAATTTGGCAACCTTCTCTTGAAAAGGAGTTCCAAAAGAATGTGTTGATTCCTGAGATGTGTCTCAATCCATTTCCCGATTCTCCAGTATTTTGTTTTCTCTTTGCAATTTGAATGAACTGCTGACTTTCTTCTCACTGAAAATGGAATTTTGAATTTTTTCACTTGTTAGCTTGGATATATATGAAATATTTGGCAATCAGTGGGCCTGTTAATGGTTAACATCTGAGTTACCAGGTACAGATTTTATCGGGACAATAACCATTAACATTTGTGAAACAGTTCATGAGAACAATGTAAGTAAATCACACTCAGAATCAACAAATTTTTCCTTCTTCTTTTTTAGGTTAACATTTAATGCATATGTCKAAACACAAATACATATTGAAAAAATAATAGATATTAAAAATGAATTATTCTTGTATAAACTAATTTCTGAATTTAGATGGGATGCATTACTTCACAAGAGATATAGTGCTATATATTCTCTGTATATCTAGGAAATACTAGGGAAACCTTAACATAGGGATAATAAGAAATTCCAGATCATCCGCAACTAGGGAATAAACATTAGAAAAATATTTTTGTCATGGCCTCATTCCATYTGATCATGTTAAAGCAAAAAGTTAACTTTTGGAACATTAATATTTTCTTTTACAGGAAAGCATGCAGCTTCCTATCCACATAAAAAAATCAGTTTCTATCTGGACAGAGTCAAATGCTGCTCAACTCTTGCTGCTCAAAGAATTCTCTCTTTGGTTTATTCTTCAGATTAAAACACAGACCATTGTAATAATGTGAAATAATGGCAAATCTCAATGTCACCCAATTAGGTATTGCAAACACAATGAAAATCAGTTTCCTTCAGGACAAGAAACATTAATTCTGGAGGTATCTTGTAAAGAAATTATTTTCAGGATACAAAATTAAAGATGAAAACAAAAGCTGTGTTTTTTCYCTATTTGATATGTTGCCCCAGGCAATCCAGTGAACCTTGATAGTTTTGTAATATTTCTATCACTTTGTTCTTATTCCTTTTGTAAACTGGTGGGAAGTAAAGCAATTTGGAGCAACCAGATGCTTTCTGTTAGCTTCTTTATGCCATCAACACAAAAAAAAATCTTCATTCATTAGAGAACTTTACTTTTTATTCAGATGAAGCCTGAGATTTACCATTTTACAAAAAAAAAAAAAAAATCCTGTATTCTCTGTCAGAATACAGCAACAATTTTCCCTCTGAACATAAGGTGTGAAGTTTTTTAAAATGCAAATATATGTAAAGAAACACTTTGTACAGATTTAAACCATAAACAAAATTATTCTATTCATGACTTATATTAAACCCTTATTAATATGCTAATGTCTTATTAGGTACAAATGCAGTGCTTAGAATCAAAGTAAAGATTAAATAAAATTAAATGACTCTGTCACAGCCTCAATCTTTTATAGATACTTTCCAGGTGACTGGTATGCCTGAATGTTAAACGAGGCAAATTTGGACCATTTGGAACTACTTGGAAATCCTTTCATCATTTTCTTAAAAGAAATGTGTCCCAAATAGTTCAGCACATCATTCTCTGGAAACCATTTAACTAATTTATAGAAACAAGACCACTGTTGAGAGTGTGGCCTGCATCTACCAGACATAATGATGCTGCCTTATGTTTTGTTCATTCTGGAAACAATCAGTAACACACGTGCCAGGAATAATATTTACTACATGTTCAGAAAGTACCCAAAACCCAGAGACATGTGCATCTCATTGACTAGGTGGGGACTATAAATCTACAACAACAAGAATCATATCCTGATATACTTAAGATATTTTATTTCAGTGGCTGGCAGTTTCAGATCATTTTTATGTCTAATGCATCTTGGTTTGGAAATACCATGGAGATAAAACATGTGAGAAAAAGAGAAGGCTGTGGTGAACTGAGAAGAGAAAGATACAGAGAAAGAAAAAGACAAATAGAAGACAAATKAATAATTTTCTGTAACAAGAAAGAGCCGTTAGAGATATCAAGCATATATCAATAACTAAATATCCTATTTCTACAAATTCAAAGTAATATGCAGCCCAATTATATCTATTAGAAATTAAAACCAGGATATCTGAGAAAAGGAACCTACTTTCCTGGGACTACTCATGACATTAAGTGTTGTACAATTTTGGGAAATTCAACAAAATTAATTGCATAAAAAATTTGTTTTTCATAATTATTATCAACAGGAACTTGCTTCCCTAAAACTCCAAGAAACATTTAAAAAAAAGACGCCGCCTCTTCTACCTATTTCTAAAGCTTTTTCATGTCCATTGACAGAGGGTACAGGGAAACATTTCTGTGTAGAAAGGAAAAAGAATACTGGAGACTATATAGGTTGTAGCTGACTAGAAATATTTTGTTAGTGCCTTGTCAACACTTATATATTCCTGTGGGCCACAAAATGTCTTTTGTTCCCTAATTTATTCTGCCTGTGAAGAATCTCGGCTCTTGTTGGAACTGGAAGTTACTTTTCCTTTRTGGGCGATGGACAGGCACAACACACTACATTATCGACAGTGGTCTCTTGTTCTCCTGTCTAGTTCACAAAGGATTTATGGGGATGCATCCTCCAGTGACAGGATTGGCAACACAGCCTTCCTTTTAGCCCTTTGATGTGAGAAATATATCCCCTTAGTAACGTGATTTACTTTAGTATACATTCAGAATAACTACACATAGGCCAATAGGTTGAAACAGATGTAAATCAGCATGTTTGAGTCAGATTTAGTAGGTGAATTAACCAGTAAAATGTACTTTTACACTGAGGCAATAGACAGAAACCACGACTGACCTACTACAGGCAGGGAACAGAAATTACTGTCTAAGGGGCCTGTGGGCTGTCTTAGCATAAAATCAATGAGGGTTCGGATTTGATCTCACCAGATGAAAGGATTAGTGCATCTGAGCAATGCCAGAGAAAACAAGATTACAGTGCATGTGATACATAAAGAACKGAGGGTCAAGTATGCAGAGGGCCTCTGCCAGGTCAGTTTGCTGGGTCTGCTCCTTTTCTCTGAAGGCAGAGTAACCTACTAGCAAATCTTCACTGAAAATGCACCAACTGCCGCCATTATGGTTCATCTTAGATGTGTTATAAATGTTATATTAACAGCTACAGCTTTAAAGTGTGATTAATATAGAATTAGACATAGGTGAGCTAAAGAGCACTCGATGGCTCTGATAAGATACACAGCCCCATGTGGCTGGGAGTGATTGATCATTGGGATGATGGTAACTGGCTGCAAGTGGGACTGGAGGATACCCCCAGCCCACCTGGGCTCCCCCCACCTTTCCCAGGGCCCAGACCCCACTGTTGGACCACAGTGAGCTTGGCTCACAGCCACGCTGCGGAGAGTCCGTCACAGGGTTTGTTCTCCCTGCTTCCCGCATCATCATTACTAACGTGGGGTTTTTTCCTAAAATCTCTGGAATAATAAGAGGATTGTGCTATATCCCACTGGAGTGGCTTTACTGTAAAATGAGTCTGGGGGATAAGTGACACTGCCTGAGCTGCAATGTGGAAGGGTGATGGGGAGAGCAGGAAGGGGCACCTAAACAGTGATGGTTTAATACCATCATTCCATCTTTTCTCCTCTGCCTCTGGAGAATAGGTCAAGAGAAATTTATCCCAACTCTGGCTCTTGTCCCAGGCCTGGCTAGTTGGAGTGATCCTATTTAGGGTAAGAAATAAACCAACAATGAAGCAATGTGGCTGGTCAGCCATCTACTACTGAATCTTTCYACCTAATGTCTTTCATACTCATGGAGGCAGCATGTGTAACAATTACAAAGGAACTGAGCATATATTTATGGCCAGAGAATCCACGATGCTTTTCCTAACTCCACTTTACCCATAACAATATCACAGAATGGTTGGTGCTGGAAAGAACCTCTGGAGGTCATCTGGTGCAAGTCCCCTGTTCAAGTAGGACYATCTAGAGCTGTTCATGCAGACTGTATGCCAACAGCTTTAAATATCTCCAAGGATGGAGATCCCACAATCTCCCCAGACAACCTGTGCCATTGCTTGGTCACCCTCAGTAAAAAAAGGTTTCCTGATGTTCAGAGGGAAATATAGTTTAATAAGTTTGGGAGAGATAATGGAACACATATTTGGCTAAAATTCAACCAGTATCTCAACCTTGCACCCTTCTAACAGGAGCATCAGTCACTAAGGACTATGGCATTAAAGAGTAYTCACTTTAATATATATTGGCACTTAAAAACTTTATGTCAGACAAATTCTTTTCTTGAAAGTATTTGTGGGAACATAAGGAACAATTAATTTACTCTAGTTTTACCTGGACAATCTGCTTTGGTATCATGTTTTAGCTACATACAAAAGTGTGAAAGTCGTCACTTTTCAAATTACATAATTCCTATATTACTTCAAAAGAAAAATAAAATATAAAAATCAAATATTCACAAATATTTGATATTTATATTTAGCTACTATTTTGCATTTATATATACCCTTGTGRTATGCACGTGTACACTCACGCACACAGAAGTATATAGATCTGCTGTTTCTAGATAGAGTCTTTATTGATAAACAAAACTTATCAGGGAGAATCTCTGACCTGGGTCAAGCTGACRAGGCAAAACTGATAGGTCATGAATGTCAAGACCTCTTTCAATTAACCCCACACCATGTGAAAGGTATTAGGTAATTACTGGTTTAGATGTGTCAGGGTAGATTAATCATGTCTCTATGGCATTTAGACAATGAAGTATTTGTGAGTGAAACTTACCACAGAGTGCTACAGTCTACAGTCTACTGTAACATGGTGAATACTCATACTTGAAATTATTTTAATGACATAAATTTCAGGTTTCAGGCAATAAATTAGCATGATGTCCAAAATACTGTCATCAGCCATGTGGACTCCCTTCAAGCCTTCAGTTAGGGATAAGCACAGTACCATTTAATAAGAGGCCTAGCTACAGGCCCTTACCCAAAGAGCACTGAAGTCAACAATTGACAAGAATGCTAACTGATGAAAAAAATAGGTGCAGCCTTTAAAATTATTTACAGATAATAAACTTTAAAGAAATGCATATTATTGATGCACAAATTGTTAATTTATTCAATCTAACACCATAACTAATTTCTGTGGCTAATTTGTCAACACACATCAGTATCTTGATTTTACTTGAGAGAACATTTATGTTCATAATTCCAACATTATTAGCTTTGTGAGAAAGACTACAAAGATATTTTGCTGAATTAAGGCTCAGATTTGTTTACTCCTTTCTCTATTAGTATTCATTGGTTAAAAATATGTCATTTCTCTCCTATGTAAAAATAGGAAAAAAAAACAAGAGAAAGAGAACTGGAAAACTGGCAATGTTTTGCCTCTTCTAGGTTCTCATAGACTTTGGATGCACCATAGCTGGGTACACACTGAAGTGCAGTTTCCAGGCATTCAGGGGCATGACTTTTACAATTGGCCTGCCTTGATCAGAAAATTATTCTTCTATTAGCAAATACAGTTTAGGGTAAAAGGTTATTTTTGTTAAACCATTTTCAATATTGTTATAAAATATCAAAGCTACATAATTACTGCTGCAAAATTCAACAGTCTCTATGTTCATATGCATATGTTGCTGTCTTGATTTTGGATGGATAGAGCTCATATTTTTTCCTGGTATCTGGTACAGGGCTGTGTTTTAGAATCAGTATCAGAGTAATGATAACACAGCGATGTTTTAGCTGTTGCTGAGCAGTGCTTACACTAAGTTCAAGGACTTTGCAGTTTCCTGKGCTCTGCCAATGAGCAGGTGCACAGGAAGACAAGAGGAAGCACGGGCAGGACAGCTGACCCAAGCTGACCAAAGGATTATTCATACCACAGAACATCATGCTCAGCATATAAACTATGGGGAGCTGGATCAGAGCTGCCAATCACTGCCTGGGGATGGGCTGGACATGGATCACTGGGTGGGTGGTTTAACATTTGTACTTAGCATTTAGCATTTTAGCCTTTGTCCATCACTTGTCTGTCTTGGGGGTTATCTCCCTCTCTCCCTCTATTTTTTATTACAATTTTCCTAAGTAGTTGCAGCATTAGTATTACCATTATTATTATGTGCTTTTACTTTGTTTCAATTATTGACCTGTTTTTATTTTGACCCACAAGTTCTATTTTCTTTTTCCCTGTGATTTGCCTCCTCATCCCATTGGTAGTGGGGATGGGGAAATCATTTCACAGTACTGAGGCACTTGGCTGCCAGCCGGGGTTAAGCCACTACATTGCTATAAGCAGATCCCTTTTGTGTGATGGCTTTCTCCCAGTTATGGCCCCTGAATAGAAGTTTGATTCTGCAGCTTTCCCTGCCTCTGCTCAGGATAAGATAACCTGGAGCTGATCTTTCCCAGTGAGCAGGGTCCTGGTCCAGGACCTGTCTGCTGTRGTGTGAGACATCAGTCAGAAATACGCTTCTTTCTTTCACAGAASATACATGATGGAGAGCCCTGGTTACAAATGTTAGCAAAAGTACTCTACTTTTGCATTTTGAACAGCAAACATCTATAGCTTAAGACCTGGGAAATGAAAGGTGGGAAGTGAAAATTCAGAGCAGGTGAGGAGATGGTACTTCTTTCAGGAGAAGTTTAGTGGCTKTGTGTAGGTACCTGGAAGAAACCTGAAATTCAAAGCTCCATTAAGTTTTGGCACAGATCTGCCYCTCTGAGCAGCATGGGGCAGTGGCCACAGTAAAGGCTCATGTAAACTACTGCTTCTTCGAAAAAAACCAAAGTTTTCTATCAGTTTTACCAAAGTCACTGATGTTACATTCATGACATTAGCATCCCTTCATAGATGTGTTCACACGAAAGAGTATAGCAATGTTTGCAGGAGGAATAGAGTATATTTCAACTGGAGCAGATGCTATGAATTTTTACAATACAATAAATTACATTGAAAGCCTCAATTTTTCAGAGCACAACAAAAAGCTTCTGCTTGGATTAGCTCCCATTCAGTTCCTCATCTGTATGCAAACACCTAGTGCAGAAACAACACTAAAGCAGAACCATGAAAAAGCCTCACAAAACACCTCCATATCTGTCCCATTCTGATTTTTCTGTTTTTTCTTTTGTACCTAAGCAGTCATTCTCAATGGAAATTTAGAGAATGTATTTTGCCTAAAAAGGGCTCTCCATCTAACATCTTTCTGCACCTGAAAGTACCAGTTAATGTAAACTAAAATCTTTGCCTCAAAAAGTTCAAATTTCTATGTATCKATAATAAAAATGTTTATCAGCACAAGAATAAAATTGCCAGTAAGAGGAACAAGGCAGAGGACTATGCCACAGAGCAGACTTGCCGCTGGGTCTCTACCATGGCAAGGAGGTATTTGAACAATAAAATTTTACTTTTTATGGGCTGGGTGTCTGCTTTTCTATGGCCAGGCTTGTTCCCATGTAGAATAAAGTATGGGAGTTCTCCAAACAATCCTTACTTTTTCTGGGTAGGGGATTTGATAAAGAAAGAGAAATTGTGTTCTCAGTTTGAGCTGTGCTTTACTAGATACTCTGAAGTAAAAAATAATCTCTTTCCCAAAACATGTGAAGAGAAACAAAGTGGTTTATAACAATCGTTGCCAATGTTTTATTGCAAACACTAATGCAGCAGGATTATTGACCTCTTTTGACCTTTTGACCTTGGTTAACTACATCTTTAAAAAATACCATTTGCTCAATGCATTTTTCTCCATTAATGGCAGTAATTTTTAACCTGTGGTATTTGTTCAGCATAGTTCAATCAGGAGTACAGGGAAAATAAATGCTGTAAGCATAGGTGGTGGCATTATGAATTCTGAACCTTATCATTGAAAAAGATGCTTACAAACAGCATTTTCTTTCTTTTTTTTCTAACTTGATATTAATGCAAATATTATTTTTCCTATAATTTGGAGACTAGAMTAAAAGATCACTATTTCTATTTTGAAATCATTATTTTCTCACCAGCTGTAATCAGAAATATCATTAAAACACATGAGCAATTTGCATACATTTTTTGCTAATCATTAAAAATAAAAAGAGTACATATGTCATTATATGTTGTTGACCTTTAGAAACACAATCTCTTTTTYCACCTAATGTTCCAACTTCTTGCTTAGGTGTTGGCTTTAGCAACAGAAAGCACAAATTTGGTGAGAGAATGAAAGGCTTAAAGCACCTMATTAATTATAATAATTAAAAAGTTACATCTGTCTTTGAACATGGTGTGTATACTTATATTTTAACTGAAAGAATTAGCACTTCTATATACTTTTAAACATCAGAATTACTTTAGGTAGCAAATTTCCATTTCAAAACCCTTAACTTTTTCTTCTAGGAGTGTGTCACGAGGATATATTTCTCCCTGTCCATACAGAAATTCTATCAATATTCAATCACAGGAGGCTTTACCCCTTTTTCAAAGCCAAAGAAAAGAGCACTGCACTGCTTCAGTTCTACTGCTCCTCACAGAAATTATYCTTTATAACACCTCTGTATAACATCCCATTCATCTTGGTGTTAATTTTTGCACATAAATACATTGCATTTACAGTCTCAGAGCTAGAATATCATGAATCCCAGAAATGACAACATATGGGCAGTGCTATAGGAACATCTCCATTCCAGTCCCATTGATTCACTGAGCTGTGAGGGTTGTAACCCTTCCAGCTGTGAGATCCATTACAGAGGATATTAAGGATATTGGCCACCAATGTTTTGKTCTAAGAGCAGTCCCAACGCAAGACTCAGCTGCATTTGTGATGTCAGAAACTACATATTTTCTGTTTTCATTACAGTGTTGATAACATCAGAGATACCCGGGTCTGAGAAGAGCAATATAGGTAGAAGTAAAAGATTTTTTATCTGTAGCAAATGAGGGTGCATGGCCCTAATAAAATGGGAAATTAAAATCCATCACATTTTTCAGTGAGAAATCRACAAGGTATCAGATAATTTGAGATTTTATGTTAATCTAATGGYACTTGTGAGCTAAACTGTTATTTAACTGGGGGAAAGAGTTGAAGAAAGGATAACACACCCACCTCTGCAGGTTTKTTTTGATGAGCCAATTTTGGAAAAATATTCAACCCTTCTCTAGACTAAAGTGTTTGCTATATCATGAATTAATATTAATTAAGTTTCTCAGTATCTACTTAATCTTGGTTGCCTTTACAAAAAGGAAAAAAAAATTGAGCATTGTTTTCCATTAACTACAATGTAATATGATTTGGCTAATGTTAATGAGCTGTACTACTATGAGACCAATCCATTTCTTCCAGAAGTAGTCCAAARCACTGTGTGTTTCACCCTTGGATTAATAAATAATTATGTAGGACAAAAGAGGATGAAAAAGTAGGCATTTGGGAAACTGAAGAAATCAAAGTGATTTCTTTTAGAACTAATTTGATTTTTCTTTACCAGACCAAAAGCCTTAACTCGCACCTACCAGGTGTGCACATTAAATGTTATTCAACTTTTTTACTGAAATACCAACAACCAAGACTTAACAATTACAAGGTACAGTGYAGGAATTTCTTGTGCTGATTAATGTTGCTACATTGGCATGTTGCTCTTTGAATCCAGAGGTCATACCTTGCAGTGAAATTGTGAAATTCTGGTGGATTTCTTAACTTTTTTTTTTTATTATTATTTTTTGTTGTTGTTGTTGTTGTTGTTGTTGTTGTTTGTTTGTTTGTTTTTTCTGACATACTACAGTGCAGAAATTCTGAGATAAAGCACTCTTTATGAATAACCTGGGAAATATTCAGAGAGAAAATGTGCCTTGCTCTCAAATCACTCCAAAAATCTTCTCTTGCATCATAAAATTGCTGAACTCCACCTCAGGCTGATGCCATTTAGAGTCAGCTTCAAGGATTCAGAGGAGAACTGTAATTGATTACTCCTTTCTTCTTCTGTTTTTCCTTTTGTCCCTCCCCTGGGCTATGCAAATCAACAATTTATAACAGAATCTGGATTAAACTGCTCTGGAAAATCTCCAGTTCACAAAGCATAATAGCTATGAAATACCATCACATTGTTAATGGCCTGAAATAGCTATGTTATATATTTCTTTTGAAATAGCAGCAGCAAGTTGCATAAATGTTTCCTTATGTGATTAAYGCATTAATCCATTAGGTAATGAATGTCAGTGCTCACACTTTGGTGGTAAATGTCCTTACAGTAACCTGTGAAAGAGGTTATAATATATGGTAATATCATTTAAGCATGCTTAATTAGTTCTGTCATAGAAATATCCTGAAATGCTACTATGATCAATACTATTTTTGTAATTTTAGAATGATTCTAGTAGTTATTTTTTTTAAATGTAATATTATTTTTTAATGTAGTTAAAATGTTTTTTATTTGAGCAGTATCATGAACAGGGGGGCAGATACTGCTCAAAGACAGCATCTGCAGTTCTGCAAATATCTGTGAGGTTATTGCAACCACCTGAATACCATTTTTATGATACCAAGACTGACTTCCAGCCTCACTAGTTTGACTCAGTCAATGRGCACACCTTTAGCATTTAGCTCACACTTTTTGCTTAGGTTTTGCTGAATAAACACTTACAAACAGCCTTAAATAGAAGGGGGTGTTTTTCCGTTCTACAATTAATTTGCTGACTGAAAGCAAGTTTCTTATTAGTTGTGAGCAACACAGATTTTATATTCAGTGATGTGTATTTTTTAGCAAATCCAGTCAGTCTCTAGTCCACCAAAATCTTACAGTGTGCATGCTTAAAAAGTTTTAAGAGGGGTGGTGTCATGTGCCTGGAAGCCCACTTTAAATAGGAGTAGTTTAAAGCATTTACATCAAAGCCCCAATTGTTTTGCTATTAAAGATTGTGGAGGTGAGCTGGGTAGACACAATGTCTTCAATTCAAAGCCAAAGGCAAACGTATGTATATCTAGGCTTGCTCTGTTCTTGTTYTCATTAATTCCAAAAAATGTATTGCTTTAGGCTTACTTTATACTATAGATAACAGAATCACMTCAGCAGAAGTAAGAATTTTTAAATCATCCACAGAATTATCTTAGATAAGACATTGAAAAATTTTGTRGTCCCTACTCTACTGTTAAAAAGCTTTTCAGATTTCTCTTTCTCTTTACARGGAGAGCCACTGGTAGAAGATACTTTACTGTTATGATCAGCAGTGCTGATGGTACTAATTCTCCAAATTGCTCTGATATGGGTGAAGGAGTTATGGAAATGGAAGGAAAAAACTGGGTGGGGATCAAGTGAAAAAAAAAAAAAAAAAAAAAAAAAAAAAAAAAAAAAGCTATTTTAGCATTTCTATGGCTCTAGACTATAAGGAATTTGTGGTTAATTATAAAACTTCTGTTTTTGAACCTGGCACCCCAGCAGCATCCCATGTTGACCCCATCAACAGTAGTGAACTGTCAGTGTCTCTGTTGGCTCCTCAGCTATGTGTGAGAAAGAACAAAATAAGGGAGTATTTGTTGATGGGGTTTGTTATCTGTGGGAGGTGCAGTGATAAATATAAAGGAATTAAGAAAATAAGACAGAAGAGCAGTGAAAAATAAGCTATGTACAAGCTGCTACTATAACACTCAGGGTAACAATCTTCRTTTCTTCAGGAGGAAAGGAAAATCATAGATTTAGACAGTCTTATTTTCATATGTTTCTTATACACCATTCATAGTCACAGCTAGAATACATCCTAACCATACCAAACTATGGTTCTGGTAGGAGGATGACTGTTAAAGACCAAGAAGGAAAGAGAGAACACTCTCCTGGGTTTTTCTGAGCATAAAAACCTTTGCATTTGGGGTTCCAGATGATGTGGATGTCAGCTGTGGAGAATCATGCAGTGTGAAACCAACTTTTCAGAAAAAACCCTCTTCCAAAACGCTAGCAGAGCTGGGAAATCTCCTTATCCAAGATGTAAATACAGTTGCTGTGCAATATTTGTGGGGGTAGCCATCCCTCCAGCTGGAATGGGATCAACATGCAATCACCTCAAAATGCCTGGAATACTGATGTGGTAATTATTGTTCATGCTACAATTTGTAAGTCAAGTCTGAGGCACCTGGAGTCATCTGTGGTTGCAGTTGTTTGCTGGCTTTACCCAACACTTGGTGTGTGCATATGTGACAAATCAATGAATTTAACCAACACTGTTATTTATATCCCCACAAAAGGTAGACACTCAGACAGATACTTTCCCTGCAACTTGAAAGGAAAGATCACTGGGGAGCCAAATTTTTTGTTCTTTCCATAAGCATTAAATTATCAGTGGGGTTTCTCAAATTCCGTGGCCCTGTTTGCCCTTACTAAAGACTGCTCTATTTCACACATACAAGAACTCTCAAAGAATGAAAACTCTGCTGGTGCTTAGGGCAAAAAGGAAAAGCTTGCTCATTTGTGGTAAAAGCTTAGGCCAGAGTTTTTAAGTGCACAGGACAATACTCTCAGTAGCAYTGTTAACCACAGAAAGTTACAACAGGAAAGAAGAAGCAACTCAGTGGGATAATGTAAACACACGCTGGGGAAGTAAGGGATGCTTTTAAGAAATGAAGGAAGTTAATGTTTTAGGTTAATGGTAGTTTTCTGGAAATTCTTGGGAGGTCTAACTGTATTCTGAGAGATCTCTSGTTTCTCATGATTGCAAAGCTTCTGAATTCCCCCTCACACRCAGATACACACAGACACACACAAAACCAAAAAAAACAAAAAGCCAGTGCTTTGCACCATTCTTATAGTTGTGTGAAGAAATGAAACTCTCTGTAGGAATAACTCACAATTTTCTCTGCATTCCAGAGAAGCCAGTGTTGGAACACCACTGAGGTCCTGGCATCTGTGTTTTTAATAGATGGATGGAAAAAAAAAGCCTTTTGGGAGGTTCTACCCAGAAAACAGCTGTAGCAACACAGGGATTATCACTGTCAGAGTTGTGCATTTGCCTCACCCCACCCATGCATGTGTGCTTACTAATGGAATAATTTGATTATTTTTTAAAAGTTGTACACATTGCTWAGTTGGTGTAATAATCAAGGATTTGAAAAGCAGGGCGTTTATAAGATAGGGTTTAAATTATCTGCCCTTATGCTTGTGTTTCTTTTAGTGCCCTCCCTTCTCAATATCCTATTAAACCACTGCTGTTTGAATCCCTCTCCTCCTCTGCCCYGCTTTTGGTGCTGTTCTGCTCCCATCTTTCACCACCCTTTGTTTGTTACAAATAAAATGTGGTCATAGTTACACACCTGCTGTTCTCATTTCATGATAACATCAGAATACGACTTTCCCAGCAATGTGAAACCGACTGCAGTCAGAGCTTTTTGTTGTATTTTTCTTCCTTTTTTTTGCACATCTTTTTGAATATTTGACATTAAGTGAAAAGCAGTCTTTTACTCTTACATTACTGCTGTTTTGAACAAGTAAGGCTTCAATTTCTTTGAAGATGAGAACAAAAAATCTATTCTTTGGGCACATCTTTGCTATTCTGCTCTATAATGACAATATTGACTCTTCTCATGCCATTAGATCATCTACCTTGAGGCCAGGGCAATAAACATGCTTAATTTGCCTCTCACCTAACCTTGACATTTATTTTAAAATATGTGATGTGTTGTGGGAGAAGCATATATATCATAACCTTCTCTGTTTCAGATTATTTAATGTGTCTCCCTGCTCATGCTACCTTTACCCCTCTTTTCAGTAAATTATTTCAGAGTTGCTTCCTCTATTTAACTCCTAACTAGTGGAAGTTGATTTTTTTTTTGCTTTTAGTTTTGTTTGCTCATCTCTGCCCTGATTCCTTGAATACACCCCATGACCATCTCTTTCACCTTGTTTGCACTGTTAGTAGTGCTAACTCTCTATTTATTGCCTTTTTTTCAAGCCATTTTTCCAATTGTTTCCATGTGTTTGCTGTTTCCATCTGCTTGCTGCACAATTATATATCACTTAAAAATATGTCTGTGCTCACATGAATTGTGGAAGGAGAGTTCTTTWTGTTGGTTTGTTCATAAGTTTATTTACTGTCAAAGAAAAAAGTTACCTGAAGTGATTACTTCCTCTCAGTCTCCATTTTTAAAAGKGTGAAATGTAAATCAGTCTGGTGTAGGAATATAGAATCAAGTGTGTTGTTGGTGATAAACAACATTTTCATATGTATTTATTAACTTACACAGAGATATATATTTAGGTGTAACAACCATAAAAGCTTTTCACAGTTCCTTACTTTGCTTTGAATTAGGCTTTCATGTTATCAGCTGCAGGATCTGAGTCAGAAGTTAATCTGTTGCAGCTTTGGGATAATTGCATAATGCCAAGATTATCAGGAATGCTATTACCATTTGCATGCCCCTCAAATCAATTAAATAAATGAAGCAATGAAACTTCAAGCTAAGTAAAGCATTATCATCACAGCAGAGTTTAGYCATGATTATGCACATAGAAATCTGAAAAGACCACTGCTTAGACTCTGATTTCATCTAACTGCCTTTGAATTTGTATGGATAAAACTCAAGTTGGAAAATAATTAATTCTCCTTGCAAGGAGAATTATATAATATCTTGGCAAATGTGAGTGTTGTTTATAATCATTTTATGAATGGATATTAATTCTACTGTGTATTTGGTAGATGAATGAGAATATTAGAAGGCTCAGAATATGTGATAACTTCAATATCACATACTAGAACTATTAGATTATTTTATAATATTTTGGAATATGCAAAGTCTTCAATACTGGGAGTATTTTGTATTATTGACTATTCCTATTTTCTATTCCATTGCAAWGCTAAATATGCACAACTTTTCTTTGAAAAATTCAAACTCTTTATGAACACACTTTCAAAATATGTATATTATTACTGAATAAACATGTCTTCAAGTCCAATATTATATGTTTTTCATAATTTCACCTTTCCTGAAGAGTTCAGCCTTTTTTTTTATTTTTTAAGATGAAAATTATGGTGTAACCTTCTTGGGTCCTACCTAGGGAACAGTTTATGCCATAATCTTTTATGAGGACATAATTCAGACCGGAAAAAATATGGACAAGAAGTTAATCCTTTTGCATCATGASTACATTGACTATAAAGAAAAATTGGGAAATTCTGAGTATTTTTTCTCCAAACTATCTGTCAGTAAATTTCACTATTTTTTTGTCCTGTGACCTAAGCTGTCTGCTTGCTCTAATGAAGCTGACCCATCCTGGGTCACTGAAAAATCTGAAATGAAAGAACATGAGGTAGTCAAAGGTTCTTGTTTAATAAACCTTTATTCTCCTCCCTCACATTCCTTCTCATTATGTTGATTTCAGTCTTAGGAAAGATTAAAAAAATATATTCAGAGAAACTGCCTGCTGTGGAAAAGTTTGGTTTGTGAGGAATGTGGTGGTATGCCAACTCTTTCAGCATGGAAAGAGAAAAACCAAGAATACTTCCCAATTAAGGTAATGCAATTCAGCCAACCAGAGCCAACTGCAAAACAGCCCTGCTAGGACTGAAATAATGTAACAGCAGCATAGCAGTGCAGTCCCAGCGAGGATTTGTGAGAATCAGTTCCTATAAAACAACTTTACAATAAAATTAATTTGTAGCTGATGACCTTCACCAAGGAAAGTAATACCTGGGAGGAAAAGAACTGCCTCACTCTTTRTGGTGTGACTAGATAGCATAAACCAGTAGAGCCCAAATAAACCATTATTAAAGTCACTATTGAGCAAGAGGATAATGGAGTCTTGCAAAAATACACTTTAATTGGTAGCACCTAGGAGTCAAAATGGCTATGTTGATTTACTGKAGCTGAGAAGGCAGTCTTTTATCTTCAAAGAAATCCAGTTCAAGGAGCTTTGAATTATATAGGACTGAAGTAATACTATTTGCCTCAAGACAGTTTTTTAGTATAGGGAGGCTGCTACAGAGTGAATTTATTGATTGCATCTTTGATGCTACTGGCTAAAAGGAAATGGCACTGTATYTTCTCAGATTGCAAGCTCAATTTTAAGGATTTCAATGTCAGTGCTCTTGTCTTGTGGAATGAAAGATGAACTTGTTAATTTGTTCTTGACCTTGAGGGATGACTGTCATAAAAAAACACTGTTCCCCATATGTAGATTCATATTTCTCTTGCCTTTCTGATTTCTGATAAGAATACAAATCCATAATAGAGATCTTTCCTGATCATGTCACAGCAAGAAGGATGTTTCCTATTTTTTATCTTTTCATCCTTTTTTATCTTTTTTATCCAGTTTAGGTGTAGTTTTAGATGTTTAGCCCAGGTATGCTTGCTCTCCTCTTTGGCTGGACAGAAAAAATCCCACTCTGTGCCAAACTCTGATGTAAAATACAGTTCTATCTTCCTCGCATTACTGTAGGTAACAGTGAATATTATGAGCATTATTAAAGGAATGAATATGTCTACACAAACTCTGAGATGCTCTAGTAGCTGTGAGGAGATTAATAAAGCCCTTGGCATCCCAAGCATTTGACTTCCACATCAAGCAGCAGAACTGAAAGAGTTTTAAATATCTGTGACATTATGTAAAAGTTAAATCAGGACTYGGAGCAAAATTTTGTGGACTAGCCACATGTCTATTAAATTTCTGAATAAACAATGCCACTCTTGTTTTTATTTTCTTGTTTCAAACACAATTATACCACATAAAAATCTAATCAATCCAAGATCCTCAAACATGCTGTGGTCTGGTTGATTTTCWAGCCATTGCTGCTCAGAGAAAAGAGTTTAGGGTTGCACATTTTCTTCATACATGTGTAATTCTGTGAGAACATCTACTTCTTTCTCCTYCTGAAGATACACCACTGGAGAGGACACAGCTGTACTGTATCCATAACAGAAGGATTGGTGGAGAAAGCTGGGAGGGGACTCGGCAAGCAGGAGAGAAAGAAAAGATGACCAGAAGAAATAATTTATCTTGTAATATAGTTTGCTTGTCCTAGCAGCAGGCTTTAATTACCTTATTAAACTAAGGTATGGGTTTTCTTTTACATATCCAATAAAGTCAGAAATTCTAGAGTAGGGAGTGAATATTTTTCTTTTGAAATTCCCTGCCTTTACTTATTCCCTACMAAATAAACACATAGGAGATTAAGAATATATTTATTGATGAAGTACAGGATTTCAGGTAAAAATAAATCTCTAGTCAGACAAATTTATTAACTAAATAATAAYCAAAAATTGCTGTTATCTATATTTCAGTAGGGCAAAAATCAGGAAACAGCAAAATCCAATGATTTATTTGCTAAAGTTTATACAGTACAATTGATGCTTTGAATGCAACCCAAATTTCTCTAGCTCTCAGAAACAGGCTGAGTTTGCCTGCTGACAGGAGAAGTGTCTGGCAGCATTTCTGTTTAATCCTGTGCAGTAAGAATGTACTGGGCTGAGGGTATATCCATTTCTGTCAGTGTACCCTAAAGGACATGGAAATGTACAGCTTTTCCCATACAACAAAAAGGGTTAAGGCAAATGTTATATACAGACCCGGCAGAAATAAACTACCCAAAAGTGATGAAGCATGAAGAATTATTTAGTAATGATGGAAAATTCTAGTCAATACTGACCTTTACTCAAGTGGCAATATTTCTAGGTGATTAATAAGTGCAAACATGCAGTGAATATACACCTTTCCAAATATTTGACTTTTTATGTGGCCTTTTTCTATTTAATCAATACTTTTTCCTCTTCTACTGTATTTRTCTATTAAAAACCATCAAAATTAAAGCAGCCTAACTTTTTTTTCCCAAAGCTTTACTTAATTTATTAAAAATTTTCTTACCCTTAACAAATAATGTATGCCCTCCTGCAATGTCAGCTTTRCATTCTGAGGTGATAAACAGTTTTTAAAATACATCTGGTACCTTTCATCTCTCAGTCATAACTTTCCTTCAAAACAAGTGAAAATATACCATGACCAGCTTAGATAACATTCCTGGGAAAGTATGGTAAAACTCAGAGTTGACTAAGGCTAGGATTTATTAATTTATTATTAGGATTACTCATGGACGYAAGAAATATGTCTAGATATTTATATATGTAAAATTATATTTGGATCTAATAAAACACCAAACAAACCTCTCAGTCTTGTGTTACACCAGTGCAATAATGATGCTAGCAAAAAAAAAAAAATTAAAAGCTACAATATGTACAACAGGTTCTTCTTGAGAGCTCCATTTCTTACTATGAAGCAGTTTAACATAAGCACTCTATAGTCACTGAAGTCAAACGAACTGCTCTTAAAAGTAATGTGATCCTATTAGCCYTTTCCAATTTTAACAGCAGTCCTCTTAAAAATAAGACCCTTTATAAAAGCAATCAGAAGCAATCTTGCATTAGTAACAGTGTTGTTAGAACGATGTATTGCTTCACRTATTTTCTAATAAGTATAATAGTGTATCAAGAGCTAGAAGTTCAAGTTCTAAATAGAATAAGCAACTCATGKTGCAAATTAATAATTTTTGATCTAGCAGTAACAGCTTCTTTGTTTCAAATAGTAATAAAAAATGGAAAATTGAAGAGAATAATTGATTTTAATCCTTAAAGAAGRGCTAATTCTGCAGTTACCTTCATCCAGTTTAGAAATATATTAGAGCTATATTTTTTTTCCTGGTGCCAGTTCTAAAGCATTTGATATTCATCTTAAAAATATCAATTTTCAGAATTTGTTTTACATTGTGTTCCAGTCTTGCCCATGTTAAATTCAATATAAAGTTATCTATCATCATTTTCCACTAATTAATTATCACTCCAAATTTGGCAAATTGTGCTTTCCATYCTGCCATTCCCCCAACAGGTCCTTTGGGCACCAATGAGAATAACTTTGTGGTTTCTTGAAGGATGCAGTAAAATTTTTCAGAAAAAAAATATATAAGCATTTATGAGATGAAGAACTGGGAAAGCTTCTTTCAGGCAGGGTATTTAGCTGCATTCATTTTTTTTTTTTTCTAATTGAAGTAGGCACAGTGATTTGCTTGAATACTGGACTGAGAAATGGTGGTCCACTGCCTGGAAACACCGATATGATAGCTTTACTGCTTTACAGTGAAAACTAAACCTCAGTGTAAAATGAATCAGTGTAATATGGCTAAATTGAAAATGGAGATGATTAATGGAATAAAAAAGTTTAATCTTTGGAATGATGACATGTAGCAACCACTACATGAGTATTAGGGAAACATTAACAGACTGGCAAATTGCATGAGCTCCATGAGCTCCATGGCACTTCTTGGAGACTTTTCTCACTGTCCATTTCACTTGTGCTGCACCCACCCAGATATCCACCTCTCCTGAAAACAAGTTTTTCTCTTTCAGGAATGAAGTAGAAGCCTTCATAAATATATTTAATGCTGGCTGAGGCTTTTTAACATTCCTTTTAGTATTCACATTCCTGAAAGCAAAATGAATAATGCTTAGGGCTGAAGTTTATTTAAGTGTCTCTTAAGCCCTGGAAACCACATAGAATCTCTTCAGGCCAGGTTCTCTAGTGCTTTATTTTCTTACTAATACAAAATACTTTCCAAATACTTAAATTTGAGTCCATTAGATATTCATCATCCTGCTTCTGCATTTGTCTTCTGCTTTCCTTTTCTGAACAAACTGGACCCTTCAATTAATAATGCTATGATACATCAATCATCCAAGAAGTTTTTAATCAACCAAATGCCACTTGCAGCAAAATGTTGCTCRTGTAATAAAGCCTCTGGTTCCTCCTAGATAATCCCTGCGCTATCAAATATATTTGTTAACCAACCCACCATTTTCTTTTTTTTTGTCCCTTTTCTGACCTTATGGCAAATACTTATTTTTTTGCCAATATTTAGCCTTTTCTTAAGGGCAGAATAGTTCACACCAATCTGGTRGGTTTTGTGAACCTGTCCCAATAAATCAGTAAACTGGTGTGAGAGGGGTGCAGTTCTTCTTTGTGGAACATTATTCCACAGTCAAGGCAGCTGACGTTCTGCTGGCAGCACCATCTGTTCACTGCCATATTTATCTCCATGTCACATCTGTCCCTCAGCCTTGACCTTTGATCAGCAGAATTAACCAAAAAGCCACCTGAGCTCCTGACCCTTTCACCTCCCCATTCCAGATCCTCACAGTAGCTTTTAATCTGCATAGTCTCATTCCCAGTAGTGTTATTAACACCCACATTGAACATATAAGCACAGGGGAGTGTCCAGAGAGTTGGAGGAGCCTTGGCAATATTTCARTATCACCAAGGATTTGGGTTCCTCAGAGCAAACATGCCTCCCACAACGTCAAGTCATGCCAACAGATGGGTCCCATTGTCAGGCTCATCACCACTGCCATTGACAAATCTTATAATCTCATCACAAAAGTGGTGTTACTTGGTGTTCCTCATTCAACTTAATCCTTAAAAATCTTAACTACATGAGAATTTCACATTCTTCTCTTCCAACCTCTCTCCCTCCATTTTCATCACTCTTGTAAAATTATAACTTTTCTATTTACAGGGGGAAAAAAAGGCTCAAAAACATAAATAATGATTTTCAAGAAACCAGAATGTAAATTAAACTGAAAAACACTCAAACAAAATAAAATCACATATTTTTTTTTTCTCTTTAGAAAAGTCTTGGACTTTTGAAAGCATATATGAGTTTGGTAACCCCAGTGATTATTTTACCAAAAACAATGAAATGTACCATAGAATGGATGAAATGTACCATAGTCCAAGTTTACAGTGAAATGAACCCATACACACGCAGTGCATTGCCATAGACAATGTCATCCTTTAGAAACATTTCAAGGAAAGCCTAGTATAATATCCAATCAATTTTTTTGTGACTTACTGATTTGCTGCTGTGAACATGTTTCTTGTTTTAATTCTAGAGCAAAAAATTTGTTGAATTGACACATAAAAAAGAAATGGAATATTTTCAGACTGAGGTACAAATGACAGAATATTTTGTAACTGGAATTTAAGAAAACATCTTTCTTTTAAAAAAGTAGCTATTGTGTTTTGTCTTAAATGACTAATGGAGAAGCATTACTGTCCAAATCAGGAAAAATTCGAGATCTCCAATGGAAAAAGAGGGGAACAGCAGTCATCAAAAAGCAAAAGCAAGCTCCCTAAAGAAACAAGGAACCCTTAAAAATGTGTTCTTGAAGAGTGGAATTCTCATGGCAGAAATATGGCTCTTAGGGGCAAGGCAGAACACAGCAGAGAGGAGAGGTTTAGACAACAGAAGTTGTCAACATGCAGAATGAGTAAAGGAAAAGTCAGAAGGACTGTCTCTCAAAAGGAAAGAATTAGAAAAATACCAAATAAAGGATAAGTGCTTCACCTAACCTAGGATCTGTTTTCAAAGTCAACAATGATAGGGAAGTTTGGTTTGTTGGTTTCAAATCTGGCAGTGCTACTATTAAATTTAAAATGGATTTAAGGGCAGAGGTGACTGATTTGTAAAGAGACTTTACAAGAGATGATCCCTGGAACCAGATGGAGTGGTCACGGACGGTGCTCAGTAGCCCTGGGGACAAATGAGTGGCCGTGTTTAGTGCAAAGTCTACCTCAGTGACGCAGGGGAGGCGTGTGCCTTCAACAAACTCAGCACTAATCGGATTCCAAAATCTGAAACCCCTAACAAAATCACAGTCATTGGGAAGGAGATGATTAAAAGTAATTGGAAGCTTGGCCTAAATCTGGCAATAATGACCTAAAACCATGAAACAAGTCTTATTTCATGCCTTTTGCTTATGCATTTTTTCCATTCTTTCTGCTCATCTGGTTAAAGAACATGGAAACACCAGAGCAGCAGTCATTACTGAATTGGCAAGGTGGTGGGGCCTCACAGAGCTGATGTTGGTCATTGCTTTGCTAAGCCAGATACACATTTCTTAACAGCATTAAAATGTATTAACAGTGATACAATAACTGAACTATCCAAAAAATGTCCAGTCTCACTGAAATGTTTCAATAAAGGCTTCCAAACATTGTACAGGTGTTTTTTTTTTAATTCCCATGACACATGAAAAACACATTTCACAGACTGACACCTTAGAATTTGCAGAAATGTTCTCTCCAAGTTTCTAACTGAATTTGTCATTTCATTCTTTATATATTTCCATAAGTTCCTTATGTCTAGGCAATATGCAAAGGAAAAATWAGGTTCTTTGAATATTTTTTTTTCACTCTTTGCCTCATTACAATGTTTTCAATACTGAACAATTCATTGAATAGTGTTGTCAAACATCACATGAATCCTTATTCATTCAGTTTTGCAACTTAAGCAACCGTACAAATTCTCTGGAAATATGGCTGATCAGGCTTTCATTTCTCAGGACTCAACARGTAACTACTGTGTGAAAAAAAAATATTGAGAAGCTGCAGGCTTAATTTTCTCTTAGCTTTGCTTTCCCAGGGGCAGTGTACAAAGTATTTAATCACAAACATATTAAGAATAAAAAACATATAAACTTCTGCTTCAAAAGAATATTTTTCAATTTCTTTGTAATTTGACAGGCCTGTAACACAATTGAAGTTGTTTATGCCACGTGGTTTTTTTTCCCCAAACAATTTCCTTGATATTTAAGATGTGATTGTTTGCCTTACTGTTGTTCCACAAGTCATTAATGAGGATGCAGAATCCCCATTCTTCATTATCTCCAAAACATGAAAGGACAAGGCTCTGAGCAAACCATCAACTGTGACAGAGATGTTCTACAGATTTTGAGGTTAGCTAAGAAAGCAAGTCTCCTAGATAAATTCTRGAGCTAATGAAAACACTGATTATACTGTTACCTCATAGTTTCCCAACAACTGTATATAAAATTTTGAAATAAAAATTGCTATTGGTTCCACATATTTTAAAAAGCTACTTTCTTTTCTGTTGGAAAAGTATCATAAACCAAAATCTTTACAGCAATAAGCAGTGTAAAGAAACATCAGTGTGCCTTCAGTGTGTCACACACAAGGAAGAATAGCAACTGAGACAAGCCCTTTACAACAAAAGTAATGAACAGAGATCCATTATAAAGGAAATCTAAAACCCCTTTCAAGTTCAGGTTAAAAGACAAGAGAAATTAACACTATCTTCAGACAAATGAAAAAAACAAACCCGGGTTTATTCACTAGTGTAAATCTACTGTAAACCTCTGGTGGCTCAGCCATTCATAAAGCACTTTCAACAGTTAAATGCTRTCCCTTGTGACAAGAGAGATTTCCCTCAAAGCACGGGAAACATGTGTATGGATYTTCTTTGTCTACAGTATGATTCAATAAACATCAAGCAAAAATAACAGTTGTCCCTAAGTTCTCTGAAAGAACAATTAGCACTCACCCAATTTTCTTTTTCTTGTAAAATTCTTTTTCTAGTAAAATTCTGTTTTATGGTTATAGTTCAACCTACCTTGGCTTGCAGGCACATTCACTGAAAGTCTGAAATATTTCTATTTCAAGCAAATATTCTATTTCAAGCACGTCTCAGAACAGAAATTTAAATAACTAATCTGCATGTTTGCAGATAACTACGAATATTGAAATCAATACGAGGAATTGGGTGCCGGCAACGAAATTAATCCATCAGAGGAGCAGATTCTTTTTGTGCCACCAATGCTCTTCTGTCCCCAGTACCTCCTCTACCTTTGACTCATAAAATGACAGCATGGAAATTTCAGCTTCTCAAACTACCACAGTTCAGCCTGAACCATTTAAATAAAATAAAATTTCTAAATAAGATATAAAAATATGATAAAAGTGTTGACAAATCATTATTAATCAGCAAAGCCTGAGTTACTTTTAAACACTGAAATTTTGAACCCATTACACATATATGGACAGCTCGTGTAAAAGACAAGCAAGTTCTATTTGCTGTACAAATATATCTGCACACAAATAAAAAGGGCTATTTGTGTGCAGCATATTTGCCTAACTCTCCTGAAAAATGAGAGTTTACTGTTTCCAAAGTTGATCTTCCATTGAGAAGGAACAGACCTGCTGAACACAGATTATTATGAGTAACATGAATAAATCACCAGCACAGGTAAGGAGCTGGGTACGGAAAGCATTCATAAATTCCTTAGTTTCTGTGCCACACAGCACTCTCAGTAATGCTCAGAGCAGGGTGTGTATGAAATATTCATCTGTGCTGCTGCCAGCACCTTGAGCAGAAGCGAGAAGGACATTGAGCACCACGTGAAGGGGACACAGCAATTCACTCCTTGGCTCTGTTTCAGAGCTCACATCCTCACTGCTCTCCCTGGTGCTTCCTTCACCCTCCCAGGGCTGCACTGCCACCGAGGGGCTGACAGCCACTGCTCTGGCCCAGGGCTGTCCTCAAGGAGGGTGGCATGGATTCACACAATGACAATACAATACCTGTCRTCAGAAAACAGAAATAGAGGGTGTGTTTGGTTGGTCGGTTGGGTTTTGCACTTGAAAAAGCTTTCATTACATTAATTTTTTTTATGCAATGGAATCTTTCGAGTGTATTCTGGTGTTAGGTGCAAAAAAGCCAGGTTTTACAGAACCACAAGCCGCAAAACCCGACCCCAAAGTGATGAATACTTTTTGATATAGAGCAAATTTGCTTTATTCATATGCTTTATTTAATCCAGTCACTGTGTCTTTTAATTCAATGTTGAATAAAACATTTCTTTGAAGATGTGGAAAGAAAAAATGAATGGCTATTCTGAATTACAGTGTAGAGAACACTTCAAGCATTTATTTTGACAACTTATCCATTCACATCTTCAGGTGATATATTATTATCTGGGTTTACTGAACCATAATGGCAAATATTATAGAAATAGTCCAACTTGCACAGAAATTTAACTGTAGGGGTTTTTCTAAATATGATTCATTTATGTAAAAAGAAATGTAAGTAGTTATTCCAATGAGACAGAAATACCAGGAAATTTTGAAAGTTTTGATCAAGTTAAAAAAAAAAAAAAAAAGTTTAACAGGTAAGACAAGAGTTACCCAAAGGTGCATCTTCAAACCAAGGTTAGTGCACCTGAGAATAATAGTGCATCTATGAAAATTTGAAACAGTTAAGTATKTGTACTAAGATAGATATTTATATTAGTTAAAAATACAGAATTTAAACTATACCACACTTTAAAACAGAAAATACTCCAAATTTGGTGCATACATATATTTGCCCTGAATTTCAATCATGAAAATCTTGGGTTGCAGGATCAGGCCAGTGGAAAAGATCCTGAAGCTGAATGAATTTCAGCCAGCATAASAAAAGGATGAACAAATCTGCACTGTGAACCATCCAGTTAGAATAGAGAAAGCACCAGTTCTGACTTTTTACCKTCAATATTGGTTTACAATGTGAATAACTCAAATGATATTTAAATTTATTTTCAGATTATTTTGATGACTATCTAAAGAAAACAAAATGCTGTAGTAAAGAGGGGATAAAATGGCATGACTTCTTATGCAATGAAATTTAGATGAAGCAAAGGTATTTGGTATTGGACACTAATTTTTCTTACATGGTTCTATCTCTTCAACTCAAGAAAAACAAAATTCTAAATTCTGTATGGAGGAGATAATGTAGCAATATTTCGATGTAGGATAGTTTATTACATAAACAGTATGTACAAATTCTAAACATGAAAATAGTGAGTAAAAGAAATCAGACTCTATTTACATTTACATTTTTTTACAAAATGTTTTTACAAGTGTATTTTTTTTCTCTAAATAACAGGACAAACACATAAGACCAATCTTTTTGTATTACATACATAAATAAATATTGACTTTAAATGACTGTTAATTTCTACAGCCAATTTGGGTAACAGAGAAGCAGTTCTGTTACCTCTACTACAATATAATTAAGTAAAAAGGAAAAATTTTACATATAGAGCTCTGTTAATTACTTTGCAAATTGTACCTTACTAATATATCAGTAGAGGTAATACAGTCGTTACATTTCATGCCCACAACTGAACAATGAGTTTTGGCATGCAAACCCATATATAATCATCAACATCTGCAGGTATCCATTTACATTTTTTAAATAAAGGGTTTTCTTAATTATTGAAAACTACATGCAACAGCTTATTAGTATCATATTCCTGGTTAAAATGCACAAGTTTGCATAACATYATTTTTAGTAATTGATGTTCACAGGTACTGATCAAAAAGGTAGGAACATACTTGGCACATAGTATAAGAAAATGAATTAATAAATAAGTCAATATCACTATGACATTTACATATACACAAACAAAAATAAAAGTTTTCATGGTGTTGTACACAGAATTTAGAACTGTCTGGTTCCCCCACTTTGTTTTACAAGGCCCTGATTTAAGACAGTGTTCAAGCAAACTTTGACATCCATGCTTGATTTGAAGCATCACTAAAGCTCATTCTAACTGCACAGGTTTAATTCCATCCCACTGGCTTCCTTTGTGCCAACCTTCCTGAATCAGGACCTGCTTATTTGAAACTCTCCCTGACTCCAGCTGGGAGCGTGGAAATGAAAGACTTGTGAAATAAATTGAATCAGTATTAAGATTTCTACACAGTTCTGGTAATACCAATGGTAAAATTCCCATCCACATTAGCAATGACTTTGTGTGTGACCACCCCAAATATTAATGTCAATGTCAGCATTGCCACACCATGTCCTCAGCCCTTTCTGAAGCCACTAAGTTAAGGATCTTCAGCATTCAAAAAATCAGACTTCTTATTTATTGTCTGTGTGCTGTATTCTTAATGAATATTCAAGTTGTTACATATGAATGACACAGCACAAGTTCTGTCTTATTTTCTTCTGCTCTATGAACAACTCAAAAATGGTCAAAAAAAAAGATATAATGAGAACAAACCATTTTCTTCTTAAACTAAAAACACAATGAAAAGACATCCACTTCACAAAGCAGTTAGCAAAAATAGCATAATCTTATCATTTTCTTTTAACAAATAAACAAAACGCATTCTGAATTCAACTGACAAATCCATCAGAATTGTACATAGCAAATAATACATTAGTGTGAAGGTGCAGAGTATCTTAAAACATCCCAATATCTCTAATATCATCCCAATATTAACTCTGAATTACAAACATCATTAGAGAAAATAATTTTTTAGCTAATGAATTAAGCAGCAAACTGCAACTCTATTGCTGACTTAAATGTTTAATGTGGCTAAGASTAGCAAATTAGGACTATACCCTGTACGATTCAGCAAAGAAAGCTTTAGTATCAGGCACTAAAAATTTCAAATCTGCACTGCTAAATTTAAAAAAAAAATAATCAGGAAATCCCTCACAGCTGGGAATTTAATATCCATTCATGAGCTTTGTTAACTCTGTATTTTTAATACTTGAAAGGCGAGTTGTTAAGATCGTTTGTAGAAGGAAAAAAAATAATTTACATCTTAGTGGACTCTATATATACTGGATCAATACACTTCTACTTCATCAACTTTTGGTTTTGATCAACCTACTCCAGAAGGGAAAAACTCTCGATGTTCTTCAAAAGGAGCCTGTTACTTTGAAGAGACAAATGCTTCAGAGAGAATGGCATCAGCAAACAGCATCAGTTTGGATTGGTCTCAGAAGCATGAGGGTGTCACAACCCAGGGCTCACAGTTCYTGCTTATCTCCAGTGGTTTGGCATCAACAAAGACCAACATCTGTGTTCCATGATTTACAGTGCCACTCCGAGTGAAATGTAATTTCATTAACAATAATCAGGTCACTGTAGATCTGATGCAGCACAACCAGAACAGACTGTGATTGAAAGGCTTGCACAGACTTCTTCAGAGAAGCCAGAAGTAACTATTTTCCCTGATGCTGATGATCCAACAAACACCACAAAGATCAGTTCTATATTCATCTACCCCCTGTGCCATCCAAACGGCCAATTCAAATTTTGTTTTCTTTGTAAAAACACACACAAGAAACATCTCCACCCTGACAAAAATCTCTCAGACTTTGGCCTTCTGACAAAACTGAAAACAAATCTCTATACTACAGGTTTTTTTTGAAGAAGACTTCATCTGCTAATTTGCTAATATATTTTGGAAAATAGAGGAAGGAATTAAAAGCRCCATAGACTTTAACATACTTAAAGATATTGTTAAAGGCCCAAATCATGTAGAAATACAAAAAGTCTGGGAAAATTCCTGGTCACTAAATGAGTATCAAAAAAGACAACATGCAAAATAGAATGGAAAAGAGCCCTTTAAAACTGAATGTAAAAATGCACAAAAATTGTAATGAGCAAGTTAAAAAATCAGATCGGAAATTAACAGTTTCCTTCTCCACCTGCAGTATTAATGCTATCAACTTCAGTATAGACAAACTGAATATTTCATGAACATCCCAATATGATAAACATAGCTCTGACCCTCGGTTTCAGATTAYTTCTTCATATTTGCTTTTTCACAAAACAGTTTGTCATCAAGACAAGGAAAATACATTTACCACCAACGTCTGAGCTACTCTTACTGAATATCCCAGAAAAATATGAAGCACAGGWGAGTCTGTAGCATCTGCTGGTAGAAAAAGTGGCCACTTTGATAAGTTGGACCCAAGTTTTAAGGTACGTTAGCCACTTGTGATGATTCAAGGAGCAATGGAAATGGTGCCAAAGAATTCAGGAGTGCTTTGAACATCTTGAACAYTAAGAGCTGATTATGGGTATTTGTATGGATGTCTATTGGCAGATACTTTCCACCCTCTCAATAATAAATCCAAGCAGTTTCTGTTTACTATTGAGACATGTGTCTCTGTGTGACAAATTATTCTAGACAGTTTATATTGCACAATAAGGCAACATTAATTCCCTTATGGTTAAAAAGGGCACCCTTCTGTCTAAATTTGAAAAATGAATTCAAATAAACTATAAGCCAATGTTTTCCAGATGCCAGAATATTGTCACATAACTCTTCTGTAAGCAGAACAGCAAAATAGAGCCAATACATCCATCCTTCTGTTCTAAAGATCCACAGGGAAAAGAAATATGTGCATCAAAATTCAAAGCCAAAAAGTAGCCCTACAGCTACTTGAATAACAAATGTGCCCCAGAATTTCAGTTTAACTATTCAGATTTTTAACTAGAAAACTGGTGTTTATATTCATGATAATATTTTACCTTTAAATAGTATATATTAAAAAATTGTGAGATCTTAAAACTTATTCTTCCAGTACCTATTGATTAATTGCATTTATTGCCATGAATTTTAAACTATTCTATTAATTGCCATTTGTTTCTCTGCAATGGTATTTCTACCCTGTATATTCTTTAACTATTAATATCTTTAATTATATTAATAGAAGTCCTACATGATAGAACATTTCCACTTTAGACCAGATGGGTAGTACATCTGGTATCATCCTCCTCCTCCATGGTGACACTGCAGTTATTAAAAACTGGCTATTTTAGAGTTTCTGCTACTGGTATTTATTTTACCTATGTCCTTATTTCTGGCACGTGGTGATATTCTTTAGTAGCAAAATACACTAGGGCTTAAATTGAACACAGRTAGGGCTTTAAGTAAAACAGATAATTTAAATTCACTGATGAGAACATGGCCTCTTTTAAAAGTATGTATACATCACAGGACCTTGAAAAGAGTAACATTGAATACAGTAAGAGAAAAAGTTGTATACACYGCACCGTTTCAACCTACTTTAAACACAGAATATGAAAACATTATAATGAACACAATTCCAATATTCTCACAGGCATTGAGTTGGATGCAATCTTCAGTTTGTTGAACAGTGCTGGTACTGAAATGATACTTGCTGTAGGATTCACCCTGGTCGTGGTGCAAATATAATTCTTCATGGCTAAACTACAGAGAAGTAGATACAGACCGTACAGGATGGCAACTTTCACTGGAAACCTGGGTTCACTGCTCCAACAGATGGGCTGTTACCCAGCCCTCATTGGGGAGCTCAGTTTTTTTTTCCCTCAGTTATCTGTATAATCATCTGAAACAGTCTAATATTTCTCTGGGGGTGGCTTGTAGTGATGTGGATGATGTTGTTTCAGATGAGGCCCTAAAAAAAAGAACAGGAAATTATGCACACATAAAACCCTGGATATGTAATGCCAACATTTATCCAGACTGAAAGAGTTTGCAGACCAAGAGTCTGCAAGTGCAGTGCCTGTGCTGACAAMTATGTGCATGCTCAGTACAGGCAACTTTAGTGGGCCTGTGATAGGACAAAAATATTCAAGCAGATGACTTTTGAACTAATTAATTGTATTCTTTACTTGGCTTTGCAGCACTGACCTTAATTTTGAGAAACACATGAAGTGTTGGAAATGGCCATTAACAGGTTTGCATTGCTTAGAAATATGATCAGGCTCTAGCCAGGCTGGACTGAGTGAACCCAGARAAAACTGATCTTGAAAGCTCTGTAATGCTCCAGACAGCACCTGCAGCACAGACCAACTTTGAACCCCAAATGATATAGGCATGAGCCAAAAGGCTGTGGCTGCAATGAATGGCAAATATTATACTGCAGAAACTGAGTGAGAGAAAGACTGTATTTGCTTTCATCATTGCTGATGAACAGTTTTGGCAGAGAAAAGCCACTATTGTCACACATCTGAAGATCATGGAATGCTATTGTACTGGAATCAGTAAAAACACTAAGGCTTGGAAAAACCCTTTACGTGTGGAAGATTGAAGTTGTGTAACAAGTCAGCACCGCGTGTCAGAAGAGTGTAGCACTTACTGTGGGGTGAAAAGGGAGGGAGGTCGGGTGTTCGGAAGGATTTAATCGTCGCTGGCCCTTCCCCGCCGGTCGTCAGCACCTGAACTTCCAGACGGTACAGCATCGATGGCCTCAGGTTGGGCACGGTGAGGACATAATGGTCCTGAAAACAGATAAAACACTTGAATCCTCACAATGTGTAGAAATAAAACAGCTGTTCTACTCACACACGTCAGTGGTTTAAACAGGTTCTGTCACTGTCAGCACCCACAAATGATTTTCTTAGAATTCCGTTAAAAGGATTTAATCTATGCATCACTTTGTTGAGAGAGTTTATTTKGAATTTTTTGCTTGTTATTCCCTTTGAACAGACATATTTTTAACCATAATGCTATGGTTTCATGGGGACAAGGTTCAAGTTGTTACAGAGATGTTTGCTCAACACTTTAGTGATGTGCTYATCACTAAAAAATGAATAAAAATGTAACTTTCTAACCATTCTTTGTAACAAACATGTTCATTACACAAATTTGTTTTTATTTTGGATTTGCATGTGAATTCTACTGATTGGTAATTTAAGTAGTGGCTGGCCTGGGGCCACTTCTGCAGCTATTGAAAAAAAGGGTGACCACATTAATTTCAGATTTGTACCAGTTACACCATAAGAATCTGTGTTCTGCTCTTAAGACCATTTATGGCATGATGGATTCGAGTTTCACTGCTCCATACTTTTTGTGGTCACTTAGATTTGTGCAAAATAATTTCAAAGTAATTTTATAGAAAAACTTCCAGATGGGAATGTATCTGGCTAAAGACTACAGATATTAAGGAATCAGGAGTCATTAATCTAAATTAAAATCAGAATTATAAATCAAAGCATCATCTGCTTYAAGCTGTAACAAATCACTCATCTTATTCCAGGGCCAATCCTGGGAATGGGACTGTTGGAATTCTACAGTAGTGAACACAGATATAAAAAACTAAAGCATAACACAATAAAAAGGAGTGTTTTAAATAAAACTTTATGTGTMTTTCAGATCTAACTGGACCAAAAAAAGGAACAGAAATTCTAGATAAAATATATGCCTGCTCCTGAAAAATGAAGATGGAAACCAAARTAAATCAATATGTCATGGTCTGTTGATGCTGGCAGCAGAGTTTGAATGAAGGTGTCTTCACCTGCCTCTGCAGAGGAGAAACTGAAATAGCAAAGGCCATCTTAAGAGTAAATAAGGGGAAGAATAAAAATTGTAATCCTCTGTCAATAAACAGTGAAATTTAGCTCCCCTTAAAATTATTTGTCCATCATATTATGGTGCATGTTGGTCGAGGGGAACATGATTTTTTTTTCCCAGAACAACGATTGACTGAAAGGAACAGAATATTCTCTTAAATTCCTCAACTTGAACACTAAATAATCTAGCAAAACTAGAGGATTAGCTAAATTGAACTGTCTGATCATGAAAAGAAAATAAGAACTGTATGTTGCTACACAGATGATATTTTCTTCCCTTCAGGCACTTTTCACACAAAGGTTGCTAATTTGAAAATTTTGAATATTAAAATATTTGATGTGTCATAAAGAATAGTCACTATGCTTTGTATCTCCATCAAGGAGGAAAAATTACACACTTCCTGCTCCAACTTACCTGCAGAGCCAGAGTGTTTGACCTGCATCACCACTAAACATTTCAAGGGAGCCCCAGACACACACACACATTTAGGGAGCCGCTGGTAAAAGAAAATAACAAACAACTTACTGCTGGCAGTATCTGCGACTGTGAAATGATGCTGTTGGGCAAACTGTTCTGCCGACTCTCTGTGGTCACTTCTGCCCAAGTGACCTGAAACCCTGTCATGGGCTGGTGAAGGTCTGCCTTAGATATCTTCCAGGAAAAATGGCCAGTGATGTTCCCTTCCTGAACAATGAAGGACGCAGACAGATTCTCRGGTTTGGCCAACACTTTGGGTAGAACTGGCACTGTAAATTTGGAAAGCAAAACAAAAAAAAGATAAGCTAAACTTTGATAGATAATCTTTAATAACATAAATTTATTGTTGAGAGCAAAATTAACCTAAAAAAAATTAAACTGAAAAAGCAGCTTGCATCTGCAGCTAAACACTGAAAAGATGCATCATGCCACTATAATCATGTTTACAYTTATCATCTACCATTATAATAAATACAATTGGTACATTATTTTATAATAAATACGTTCTTCCTTACAAAAAAAAAGGTCATAAATGTTATTGTATGTCCACTAAAACCACACTTAATTGACAAAAAATTGACAAATAAAATACCAGCCAAAATCTAAACACCTCTGCATTTCTATTGATTTTCACATAAGCATTAGTCATATTTTTATTTGTTCTGAACCTTTGATTTCCTGTTCTAGAACTGCCTTTAAAGACTCTCTTTGGGTGACTATAAAAGCATTTGGAATTATTCGGTAGTTCTCCAGATGATGCCTTACCTCCTTCTGCAGGACAATTAATGTGCTTGTGTTTTTTGTCTTTAAATGCAGWGCAAGGTGGGGTAACAAAGAAAGCACTCTCAGCCTTAAAACGACCTTTAGATTTTGCAGGCAGAACAGTTACTTTGTATTTGCACGAAAATGACAGGTCCTTCAGAATAATGTAGTTTTCCTACAATAAGAAAAACAAAAAGATCACATGCTGCAAATAGAGCCCAAGGGGAAAAGAAGAAAAGAAAAATACGAACAAATTGAAAAATAATTTTGGCAAAAGATGAAAAGTTTTCTCAAAAATATATTTTCTTGGATGTTTAACACATGCCAATGTGGTGGTTTTAACTCAGAGAAAAAAGCAAATTTTGTCAGTGTTATGATTATTTTCAGTAGTAAAATATATTAGCATGGTATTTCAATATGTCCTTCCATTCTACACAGTTCCTTTGACAAACTGCATCAAAGCAACTGAATTCCAATATTTAGAACAGTCTCCCTGAATGATGGCAGTGGGGGTAGCAATGTGAGGATATAAATGCTAATCGAATTAAATAAATGTAAGAAAGCTGAGTTAAGCTGCTGTAAATGACAGGCTTCATCTATGTTTAACTTTTTAAAAGCACATTTAAAGTTCAGCATGGCATTATAGATGCATATTTTTCCACTTCAGTACATTAAGTACTTCTATATTCTTATCAGGAAGAAAAACTCCATAGTTAAATACAAAGCACAAAGTCTCTGTTTAAGGACAATGAGTGGAGAAGAAAACTTTACACAAAGTGAAAGTGTCCTGATAAACTCTTACTATTGTCTGAAGTACTTTTGAAAATTACACTCTGAAAATTTAGCACAAATTTTACATGGAAAAAAAATGGTTGGTTAGTTTTTATTCTGGAAAAATCTCTAAAAATACTTTAGTGGCTAAGGTCAAAAGTCTTTTACTACCTTTTAGATCTTTAATTCCCTTCAGAATCACTAATTTTCCATGTTCTTCTCCATAATTCCCTCTTTTCTAATTGCAAATTAGTCTAACCTTCACTTGGAAGGTCATTTTCRATTGGACATACAGATTGGGCTGAGACTGGACTTGACTCCCTGACTTCCACCTGCCAGGAGAGCGGTCCAACAGGTTTGATGTCTCTTTAGGATTGTGACAGGACTATTTTTATTTATCCTGACAGGGCCTAAAGGCTCAACACTGAAAGCATAAGGCCTCTACCCTCCYTGACCTATTCAAAACCAGTTCTAAACTTTTGGTACATCACCCTTCATCTGTTTGCTTGTAGTTAGTTTCTTTCTCAAAATAAACTCAGTTTCACAGAGTAGATTGCATGAATTACCATAAAATTATTAAAGGAAATAAGTTCATTAATCCCACAATGCATTTGGACAGATGTCCAAACAGTCTTTCCTGACCTCTAGTGGAAATAAACTTCTTTAATATTAAGTTTTTCCTCCTATCTCCAATGTGCATATATTGAAATATTGGGAATGATCATAACATTATGTCAAAATAATTTTTTTTTAATCAGCCTCTAATATTTGCTCTGCTGACCCCATGAAGCAGTAAATCTTACAGGCTAGTAATACTGTGTGAGAAATTACATCTTTTGATTTACTCTTGTACATGCCATTAACTCCCCTGAATTGATGGGGTAGTACAGATCAGGGTAAGAAGGAAAAGTGAATTGAGATTTTGTCCATTCTCCATAACACACTAAATCAATTGTGATGCACCAATCACATTACTCTGTTGTTCAAATAATGTGTTACAGAGACAGATGACACTAAATTGCCTACAAATTGAGTATGAAGTGCTGCCACTGTAATATATATTTGGACTGACRTGTACTTAGATGGAGCTGTTCTCTCTATCTGATATCTGTCTGACTCCCAGATTTAACATTTAGTATTTGTCACCTACAGTTCTTCTTTTCATATCTATTATTCTCCTCAGGGTTGTAAAACTCACCTGCACATATAAAACAAAAYCTGGTTTATTAATTACTATTATTACTGTCCAGGATTTGCACTATGCTAAGGTCCCATATTATTAATTGTAGATAAAGCTCCATGTTCTATATGCTGTAGAAATATATAAGGACATTGTTAACAAGTTTGCGTGGTCTCATTTYCTAAATAACAACAAAAACAAATAAAGTATTTTAGCCTAGTGTGGATTTAAAAAAACCAAGCAACCCAAACACAGTCCAGATACATAATTTTTGTGTTTTGCCAMAAAGGAACATAAAAAAGAAAACATCCTTACTGATCAATGAAACAGGGTATAACACATATTATGTCATGTTACAGGACCAGCATTTGTCTTGCTGCCTAGAAACTACTCAGGGTCAAGCAGAAGGAGAGTGGACACTTACATAAGTCAGCTCTGTTACTTTCCTAAGTCCTTTGGTGTCATTGTGTGCACAGGACTCCGGTAACCAGTGGACTTGGAATTGATTCATGCTGATATCTAAATGATATAAAAAGAGAGGAAAATATATCTATTATATTTTCACCATTGCAACCTTTTCTGGCTTCTCTGGATAAACAGGAGTTTTAAGTACTGTAGAGTTGCCAATTCTTCACTTGTACCTAAGCAATCTTTAATTTAATGGAGAAAATATTACATACCAATGTAATTTAAACCTTGTATCAGACAATGGAGATAAAATTTAAAATAGTGATACTGCATTTTCAGATATGTTACCACATACTGCTTACATTAAAAAAAATAAAAAATTGAGCATTAAGAAAAAGAATCTCAATGTTTCTACTTCAAATCATCCTGCAAATAATGGGACTGACTTTGTGTCAATTGCTGGACTGTTTAAATTGCTAGAGCATTGCAATACTGCTGCCTGGCACTGCTTGAGAAATCTGTGCTTGAAGATATGTGAAAATGCCTGTAAATCCCTGAGCTTTCTTCTTTCAGAATACACCATAAAATCTGTTCAGTATCTGTCCAAATAAAATTCTAGTCTTGCCTCTCATGAGTAATACCAAAGGCTTAAGTTTACTCTCATCTAAATCAATGACAAAACTTGCTGCATTATCAACAGTATAAGCTTTCAACTTATTTCCAGCTCTTCTAGCTTTTTGTMTAATAATGCTTGAACAAGGAAGCAAAACAAAAAGCAATAAAGAATTGACAAAAGAAGGAAAACTCATTAGGTAGTGCAAGTAGTTCCTGACATTTTTCTGGATTTCATTCTCTATAMAGATATGCAAAATTATGTCTGTTATTATTAATTAGCTCGGTATGACATAGCCACTAATGTGCCAGACCGTGGGTTTCAGGAGGGAAAACAAATATCTCTGACGCCTTAAGGCTGATCTGGCATTAGACTGCTATGAGCACTTTGGATGCAGAAGAAAAGGATTGTAAACTAAGGAGAAAATAACTAGTGTAGGAAACTAGCTGAAATGGCCCCTTGAAATAGATTTTTGCAATAACTGTTCTTCATTACAACATGTATGCTAATTATTTTTGCAATTTCTTTGGAAACAATATTTCTTTCAAAAAGAAACCTATTAAAAAATACATTTCCTGCTTTGTGATTTTTCCCTCTCATTTAAAATAAATAAAGAAACGGATGTGCTTTTGCTTGTCTCTTCAAGCTTTCCCACTTGACATGCCTATTGGATGAAGACAAAAATTCACAGGGCATTTGTAAATAGGTTCCATCATTTGTAAATAGATTTAATCTCTTATTAAAGAACCGATTYGCAAACACCTGCAGTTTCTGATAACTTCTGTATTTGAAGAAAACAGAAATAGGTTAAAGAAAAAGATAGAAAAAAWWRRAAAAAAAAATTAACATTTTTTAGACATTTTTATATATTATATATTTATATATAAATTATATATATATAAATATTATGTATATATATATGAAAGAATAGAAAGAACAGAATATAGAAAATTACAAATAGGTTAAAAAAATCTATCAGCTTCCACTGTGAATGGGGTAGGTACTGGATGAGCCACTCAAGCTGCATCCAGCTGAATGTCAGCCACGGCCACCAGAGCCAAGGATTCTGGATTAAGCTCAGCTGAGGTTAATACACTGAGCCCACAGCCACATCTTTTTCCTAAAAAGTCATTTGAGTAGTTAATATGCACAGAACATTCATTACTTAATGAGACTGATTTTGGACAGTTTTATCAGAAAACTCTGCTATCCCTTCTAAAATAAGTACAAAACACTGCCAAGAAACTGTCGGACTCCTTCAGTCTGCGTCCCTGATATTTCAGATGTCACAGAATCAATTGCCTTCTGAATATCTGGAGTTTTCTTGATTCTAAATTTTCTGTTAGGAGTCTTTCTAAAGCTTTTAAACTTCATTGTTCTCATGGTTAGAACGTCTATCATTAGACATTCACACTTTCCAGAACTCAAAATATTTGTACAGAAACATTGAACTTGAAGCACATAATAAGTACTAGCACTCAATTGAGCAGCTCTAAGCTTGTGAAATTAGTCAATAAAATAGCCACTTAAGTAAGAACACTAGACAGCTTATCCAAATAATTACTTTTAGTTTAAATTTATGTAAAGAGAGAAAAAAAGGCAATCCAGAACAGTTACTTTAAAAATCTCTTAATGATACTGACATGGAAATTATCTCCAGATGCTCAAGCTAAAGACTTTTAGATCTCTAAGACAAATGCATGTAACTAATCTTTTCAAATAAACTAATAGTTGATGTTAATTATCTTGACTATGACTTTTAAAGTAGATTTTCTGAAGTATAAAATGAGTTTATAGAGTTTAGAAGAAGCTTCTATGCAGATACCTCATGATCATGTTCCTTAAATCCCATATATACTTAGCTCTTTTGCTCAATAAGGGCATGCAGTTAACTTTTTCGGACAGAAATCTTACATCTCTAATTAGAAATATATGGATCAGGGGATGCTCTAAAGCATTTTTTTTTAATTCACTTCAAACTGCCTTTATTTTTACAGGAGAAGCATCACAAAACTCTATTGATAGCGTTAAGAAAGATGTTCTTAAGCAGATTTTTGTGCTTTCGCCCTCTCTTCAACTTAAACTCTTTGGTTCMATTTTAATAAAAACAAATAAATATATTCCCGATTTTTCTGGATGCAAAAAAATGCATTTATTCCACATCTTCAAGCTGAAAAAACAGATCAAAACTTTACTAATGCCAATGCCAACTACATCTGTTTGCCACTTGGAAAAGTTCAGGTTCATATGCATAATTTAAGGATCTTAAATCAGTAAGTAACAAGWACTTTAACACAGCCTAAGCCATGGCTGCACAATGGTTACTGGGCTAAATCTCATCACATCCCCACAGAATTAAAAACTCTGAGTATCCCTCGGAAAAATAATCCACAAAAATTCCAAGTAACTCTGCAACTTCTCCTAGATGGAATTTCTAGTTTAAATGGTTCTACAGTTTATATAAAATAAACTACATTGTAAAGATGATTTCTTTTTCTCATCTTTATCAACCTCTTCCACATTTCTGTTTTGTACAAATACTTTAGTGCTGGGACTATGAGTAATTTCATCTAATGTGGTCTTTTGTTTGGTTTTTTTTTWAYGTACTACTGCAGACAGCTACCTTCTCTGCCTCAAATATTTTTTTCTCCTTTACATTGCACAGTTACTGTTCCAGGAGAGTGCCAAATTTCAGGTTTTTAGCTGAAAAACTGGCATAGCATGGGCATAACAGCACTGAAATTTGTTCATGCAGCCCAGCATCACCATTATGGAGCTACTSTCACTCCAGGAAACCAGGTAAAGAGATTTAAGAGGTATTTATTTCTTTGTATCCTGTGATACACAGCAAGAAAATCGCAGCAGACTTGTTTTGGGAATTGGGAGTAATTCTGACATTGGTTTGCTYGAGGTCTTCAGGCAAAACAGTTCAAGGCTCCTTAACTCTGTTCCACCCCTGTCAAGTGGTGGAAATGATAATGGTGTGTGTTCTAAAAGTATTTCAGCTCTTGTATATTATTCTGAGGTAGGTCTCTACTATTTGGTACAAAAATGCCAATTAATACCAGCTGTGACAGCACTATTATGCAGGCAACCAAATTACAAAAACTTATTAGAAAGGAAAATCAAATGGGATTTGCTGGAAAACAAGGTTTCACAGCAGACATGTTCAACAACAGCAGCTCAAATTAAGGTTTAATTACAATAAAAATGTCWGGCATCAATAAACACAGTAACATCAAGTTGATTTCTGCATCATGACAGGATTGAAAGCAATTAACATGCAGTGTCTGACAGATTGTCCCATTATAATAAAAGAATATATAAAAGTAAATATTATAAAATAAGACATATGAAAACCTTTACCTGCTAGCATAAGATTATTAATTTAATTAAAATAACTAACAGCTGTGAAATGAGTATTTCAGTAAAAAAAGAGACTACATTCTGCATTTTTTGTCAACTACCTCAACAGACTCCCTTCAAAACATATACATATAATTAATATGCTCACTGTATGTGAAAAGGAGTTGCTATCAAAGCTTGGTAGATAATGAGCCATATGTAAACCTGATGTCTTCATTCAAAGGTAACTTTTCTTTAAACTGAATGCCAGAAGAAGGATGAAAWATCTGTGAAATTATTCAGTGAGAAAATTATTGAAATAATTTGTTCCGTGTGCAGCTAAACCTTTAAGTTTATTATATTTTGTTAGATCTCATAATTCATATAGCAAACCACTGTGATTTTTTGTGACTGGCCATGTTTTTTGTTTTACTTTGCATGCTGGGGGCATTGTTTTTACAAGCTTCTGAGCATGCTGGCCATTATTAATAAAGCACTTGGGCATATGAACAGTTGTGTTAACTTCAATAGTTAAGGGTAGCCAAAGGATCAGGCCAGCAAGTTTAGAACCTTTAGAACCTAGCAACATCAAGACATTAATGGCCATCAAAACCATAGTTAAAAGTCAGTYTTGAACATGTCTTTGATGGTCTTATACTAACAGGAAGAAGGAAATACAAAAAACTAAGTTCCTTTCTGGATTATGTGTCTTGCAGGATTACTGCTCTAAAAATAGGCTACAACAAAGAGATAAGGTTTCATATTTACTATCACAACACAGGGCAGAATCTGCTCAGGGCACATAATGTACATGTCTCACTATCTACAAAATTGATTGTTTCTACTGTAAAGTTATAGTATGATTTTGCAGAGCTCTTTTATAAATCCTGGAAATTTAAAATTTATACATCATCCAGGAAAAAAAAWATATTTACCTCCCTATATTGAATGGGGAAGCTGTAGCAATGTTACATTGTGAAATTAATAATGTCTTTCATAAAGTAAAACTTATTATCAACTCTGAAGTGCCCAAAGATATTATACAACTAAAAGGCTTCCTGARGAAATGTTCTGCTGCTCTCTCAGGCTCATGTTCATCTGATTATTGGAACAACATTACTTTTCATGTCTATACAGACATCTACAATATGCAATTTTTCATCAATGCTTTTTCCTGATAAAATTCAATTGATGGAGAGGTCCTGAAAAATATGCAGGGAAGGCTGAAATATGGGCCAAATCCAAGTGAATAAATGAAAAAGTGTTAATTACTACTAGTCCCTTCAGTTTTGAAGACATGGTTAGCAGGAAGTGATCCACATGGTATTTATTGCATTGCAATAACAGCATGACAGAAGCCCAGCTTGGGAAGGGATACTTCAGTACCTCAGTCAGTACTAGATCACAACACATTTATTTCTTCACAGATTGGTTCATGATCCATTATATTACTCTGATTCATGGTGTCCAACATTTGCAATCTGAAGCTAATGACTGAGATCTGAAGCTAGGACGAGAAATAATAATATAATAACAAGTGCTATTTTACTCATGGTAGTTTAGCAAATGCAAAGTGAGGTAAACACAATTTACCTTCAACTCATGTTAAAATGTTGCACTGATGTGCTAATGTACTGAAAGTCTCTCTGCACTCCCCTTTTTCCCGGAAAAACTACTTGTTCTGTTGYTGGCATTTTAGGTAAGTTCACTTGAAAAAAAATGAATTATAACAGCTCTGTCTCTTTTGCTTCCTCTGCCTTGATTCACCTGATGGTGTAAAAACAAAAAAAAAATCCGAAGTTTTGTTTGGTTATGAAATTCATGGTTGTGGTTGTACTCGTGACACCTCTTGAGAAAAAAAGCGTTTTAATAATCACCTATTCAAGAAGTATGATTAAAAAAAAMCACCAAAACCTTCAGCTGACATTTAAACTTCACCCAAAAAACAATTATTAGCAAGACAAACTATACTGTTTCCTGCTCTTACATGGAATATAAGCAGTTTAAGTTAAATCACAAAGATTTTGTTTCTCACATTATGCCATTTAAAACAAACTTTCTTTCTACAGAACACATTCTTTGCATAATAGAACAGTAAGCCTTTCCAAAAATTGTGTCAACAATTACTGCGTAATTTAAAGACAGGCCTGAGACACGGTATTTTTGTCCATATCTAGACCTAGGAAGCCTCAAGGTTTGAAGATGTTTATATTGAAGGATTTAAGCCTGGGATCATCTCTAAGCCGGATTACCTCTACCCTTACTTATTTTCCCACACACAACAACCTATACAAGTGAGTTCAACAGTATCTCATTCTGGTTTTCCATTACAAGGAAATTTGCCTCTTGTAAGCTCCAAGTCTCACAATAGCTGCTTGTAGCCTGAATAGAGGCTTTCTACATTACTCCCTCATAGCCACGTTTTCAAAGCTATCTAAGCACCCCAGACCTGAATTTAATGAAAAGAAAAAAAAACCCAAACAAACAAGTCCAAGGCTTGTTAAGGTTATACACACATTGAAAATGTCACTAGGTACTCCACCATTAACTTTAACCTTCTGTGCAAGTTTGAAAAATGTKGACAGTTATTTAGATGAGCAGACTATATTGAGGGTAAGTAATCTTGGAATCTCTCCCAATTCCAGAGACAAAGTACAACTCATCTTGTCCCTAATTCCACAGTGGGGAGGAGATGCAGGGATGCACCAGCTACTCCCTTCTCACTCACATCTCACACYATGTATGGGTGAGTTTGCATGCACATACAGTGATCCACTGAGCTCCAAAATTGGACTTTCCTGATATGCACTGCAGAATGCCATACCAGGATGTTGCTTTGTTGAGCTAGTATTCAAAAAGTTTATGGCATTAACATGCASTTTCTAAATCTGCAGTTTAAGATCGATGAGTCTAAGAGATAAAGAACAGAGCAAAACCAGGTTAAATAGCTATAAAATCACATGTGTATAGACAAGGGAAACAGAGCAAGAAATGGTATTCATTTATTTACAAAAAAAAAAGGCTTCAAAACAGAAAAAAAAAATCCCACCCAAAAAAACAACCAAAAACCAAAGTGGTTCTACACAGAACTAGCACATAAAACTCTGGAACTCTTATCACTCAGGATGTTTTAGATGCTCCGAAATTTGGCGATCTTCATAGGACACTGGGTATTATCATGAAGATAAATGCACCAGAAGTGAATAAATGCAATGAAATCACATTGGGCTCAGGAATTTTTGTAAACTAGAAGTTACCTGAAGCTGGAACAATACTATGCATAAACACCATTATACTCYTGTCCTATTCTTATGTTCCTTTGGATTTGCTTTTGACTACTGCCAAGAACAGAACACCTGTTGGTCTAGACTATTCTAGATAATTTTGTATCCAGTTCATGGTCACAGGAGCAAAATGAACTGATATTTAACAACTCACTATACATCAGCTCCTTATATAAATATAAATTTAGATATAATTTCAGTTTCAGATAACGTTTTTTGGTTTCTTTCCCTCCAACTCTAGCTACTCATTCAAATAACCCAGTTTCCTCCCCCTGTTTGTAGTGCCTACGCAACTGCTTTTATGGCCACCTTATAAACTAGCYAATTAAAAAATACAGGTTAAAAAGAGGCACGTGGAGGAAAACTGACCCAATTTACAAGAGGACACTCATTAGTTTAAACCACCTTCACCATAAGCATGATGACTCCCTGCTGATAGGTTAACCTCCCCTGGATCATGAGATCAATGCCTTATCCAGAACTCAGGCAGGCTAAGAGAGCACTTAYGAGCAGTTATGAACCCATAGCTCATGAGAAGCATCTTGTAAACTGCTGAACYTCAGTAGCTTTTTGCTCACAGTAGGAATGGTAGGACTGCTTCAGGTGTGGTGGTGTAAGTATGAGAGACAGAGCTGTGACTTAATATGACCCAGTGATACAGTTTGGGGAAAAGAAAGGAGGAGCTTGGTTGGTCAGAGCATGGTGTTAATAATGCCAAGGTTGTGGGTTTGATCCTCATATGGGCCATTCACTTAAGAGCTGGACTCGATGATCCTTATGGGTCCAACTCAGAATACTCYGTGATTCTGTAAMTGGATGGTGAAAAGATTCCCATTTTATCCCTTGGTTATTGAGAGTGCCTCAAATCAGACATTGACACTGACAAGCTTAGTGATAGACATATACATATAAAGTACTGTGATTGTTGTTAAAATAATTAACTTTCTAYGTTGTGGTAATACTCAGGAAGCAATTCAAAATCCAGAAAAATTGTACTAGGCATACAGTATTATTGAAGGTACATAAAGATGCTGGTTTTGAAGTTGTATTTTTTTCCTGAAGAATTCAAAATCGGGCAAGAGATTATTTATTGGTTAGATGGYTAATTTTTTTGAAGCCTTCAAGTGGGTTAAGTCTTGATTAATGATTTTGCAATGAAATATTGAATGAGCATTGACAGTCTGACTGCAGGTACTGATTCCACCTAAAGATGATCTATCCTTGGATTGAACTCATTGACCAGGTAATTTGCTGTTATATTTCTATTTGATCTTTAAATGTAAGTTCAAAAGAAATCAAGCTCAAATTTCTATCAGTTACTAAATTTAAGAATAAAAGAAGAYTTCTTTTAAATGCAAAAATTAAGTCAAATTAAAACTACTTTTACAATGACTAAAAGTGTTCTGGAGTTCTCAGGTCATACTGAGGACTCGTGCACAGCTCACACTACACAAATTTTAAAATGAAGCAATAAATGGTGTGTAAATTAAGTGTACAGAGTGTTAGAACCAGTCTGATGAATGTTCTGGACCAAACCAGTCCAGCACAGSCTCCAGCAGGCATCAGTGGGTGCCTGTTAAGTAAAACCAATGTTCTGTCCTGTCTGTGCTCTGGGACCACAGTTGGTAGCTCTGATTTGACTTGTGATYATTTGATTTCCTGGCAGACCTTGAATCAATTCCAATTACATTCCTGAGAATAACAGTTGGACAAACTTGTCTCTAAGTCTCTCATACAAAGAGCTTTAACCACCTACCCTGAAAGGTATGGAGGTTTGGAAACAAGTGAAAGGTAACAAGTAATGGTTTTCKGTTCTGCCTGTGAAACCATGAAGAAATGCAGCAAACTGTGCCTTTGAACAGACTTTCCAATATTATCCCATTTGCAGGAGAGATGCCACTGAGGTTGCCACCACTGTAAATGTAATTTTAAGACTTTATAACTGGCCCACTAATCAACTGCAGACTATTTGAGAATTTGAAAATATCTGCTCCACCAAATTCTATTAGTTGTGGTTGATGTTTTTCATGACTCCCACCATTTACAACATTTAAAGTAAGTATTTTACATTTGGATAGGAACCAGTCAGTCCTATAGCCATTTCATAAAGTACAGCAAGAGGAACTGCAGATGGTCAGATATTCTCCTTTTTGTCCTCTTCRAAAAGGTAAAAACATTTTTCCTGAAACTACTTTAAGATAAACTAAAGGACTAAGACAAAGTCAGGGAGGAGTAGGAATCACACAGAAACTTCTGACAGGATATTCTTTTAACTGTGGAATAATTTCTCATGATGATTAAAGCTGACAGCACTACYTATCTCCCCAGGCACAATGGTGTGGAAGCCCATAGGATACAGGAATCCGAGCCAGATGTGGACCATGTGGAAAAGCAAATTCTGTATATTTACTAGTGCATTTCTAAAGAGTTGATCTAKCCAAAGAGTCCTGTGCTTAGAGCCAGCTTTGCCAATTAAATCCCTTAATACTAATGCACATTGTTCATACCCACACAATCGACCACTACTGAGACAAAGTCTCTGTATTCTCATGGAAGTCTGAGGGCAATATATCAGTGTATGCTTCACTGTAATTAAGTCAGGTCATTTTGTGGAAAGAACCATCTGGACCACAGTGATACCTTGAAGTACAAGTATTTTACTGCTTGAATATCAATAATCAGAATATGGCCAGCTGCTCAAACACTAATCTGCCCAGTGCAACAGCTAGTACTAAACTAAATAATGCTTTAGCGTTAAGCAAGTACTGTTGAATTCTGTACAGCAACAGCTGGAAACTCCAGCTGCCACTGAAGGATCTCTTTACCTTCAATGGCTCTCAACTTCCATGAGAAAGGACCATTTGATATCTGTTATCAATGGGCAAGCTTTCATTTTAAAACCTGCTGTATGAAATACCTTWTTACAAACAAAGAGTGAGCACACACAGTCACTTCCTTTATGTCTCTGAACTAARTGAAAGTTAATTTTGTTTTCCTAAGATCTGGGTTTGAAAGCATTGGTGTTACCTTTCTGTTTGCTTTGCCTTGCCTTGCATTTTATCCTTTTCTGTTACTGAATTSGTTATTCTTGTTTGGTTGATTTGTCAGACAATGGAGGATTCTCTGCCTCTCCCTGCCTTAAGTGCTCTTTTTTTCTTCTGCTTTAGCATTTACAGAAACACAAAGAAAGAAGCCTGAAGCCAAGTCTTAATGCATTTTAAATATTTGTCTTTTTAAGCAAAACCAAGGGGTAGATATATTGATTTTAAATATCTAGAAGTACTTAAAACGTTTAATTTAAACAGGGGGAAGTAAATGCACATAGACTTAATTCAAAGAAAAGGAAACTAAAGCTTTACCTGAGCAAGGAGAGTTGTATTATACTCAAATAACAGGCACTAAGAAAATGGTAGTGAAGGCAGAGTAATGAGTTAGAAAATATTGTTGTGACAAGTGCTTTGGARAGAAATTACATTCTGATATTTTAATGTATTATAATTATTGCAGCAAGTGATGAGAATATATGCAGTGAGTTTATAAAAAATGGGATTTTTTTTCCTTCTGTCTGTGGGCAAAATCTTATTTTCACACAAATTTGCAGCAACTTGAACACTTTTCAGCTGCCTCCAACACTCAGCTCTCTAGTTACCCAACCACAGAAAAATAGAGAAAACTTAAGCATCTTTTAATTCTCACACTTTCAGTCTTGATTACTGCACAAGATAGGGAGGTTCTTAATCATCCTAAGTATCTACTCTTTTTAAATAAGGGTTTCAGAGTGCATCCCTTCTTGCTAATGGATGGTACTCTATGACCTCAGCACCAAGGAGTTACAAGTGATTTGTATAATTTGATTCCACTACTTGACAATTTCTCAATTCAGATGGCCAAAAAATCTGGGCACAAACACATTCCACTTTTCACTTACAAAAGGGGGATTCATGCTGTTTAAGGAATGTTGTGTTTCTCTAATCCCAGGCCTAAATGAGAGGCAGCAAGGAAAGGACATTTTTTTTCCTTCAGAAAGGAGCTATTGTATTCATATGCAGCATGCCTAAGGATGGCTCTGTCTAGCAAACATCCCATGCATTTGCTAAGTACCTTGTACTGCTTGAAGTTTGGATATTTTTGCTAGCATACATCCTGGAGTGATTACTGTCATCATACCAAACTACTCAAACTGAAAGATTATTTCAGAAAGAGCTTTATTTTAATGTAAAGTCCAGATTCTGCATTGTATTCATGCCTTATACTTACTGAAGTTAATGGGACTTAAGAAATGACACTTGAAGAAYAGGCCCAGATAAGCCTTTCCTGCTCACCAAATTGTGGCACATTATGATGCACACATATGGAAATTTATCCACTTTCTCAGACTTTTATTCAACACTATGTTCAGTTTCTATGTACTGCTGTGCAATCACTCCTTTACTGTATAACAAAGTCAGTTTGGTAATAGTTTGCAACACCCCCCCAGTGCAGTTGTTGCACAGGACAGAGGTGTGATGAATTCTATTCAGAAGGATGATATAAAACCAAGAGCTTCAGCCCAGATGTCATCACCATGTTCTTTTCACTGCCATCCTAGAGGCACATCTGCAAAGCTCCCTAAGGAATACATCTTCATAGTCATGGAAGAACTMTCTTTGAATGGTCAAGAGACAGCACTACACTGTCTGTAAATCCTAAGGCACGTTGYAATAAACTCAGATGGCCTCTGCAGGCTGCTAGTCATGAAGGATAAATTCCCTGTCACTGAAAAAAAACAATGACAATATCTGTTACATGACTTTAGAGACGGAACTGAATAACTTGAGTTAACTTCAGAGTTAGTTCTACTCTGAGCAGATGGTTGGACCATCTGATCCCCAGAAGTCCCTTCCAGCCCATTTAAATTCTTCTATAATTCTGACCTATTTTTAGCTCTTCAGACTGAGTAAAAAAACTTAAAACCCAAAACAGACAAAGCAAAAACTACTACAACCAACTGAAATTTGATCAATTTACAAATGTCCAACATGTTTAAACATGACACTTTCAGTTCTTCTACTTTTTTTTTTTTTATCATGGGAACTCTTATTCTTATCAACCTACTTATTTCACATGGTTTCATGCTGACCTCTTAATTTTTATTTTTTTACAGTTATACATTCTAATTCAGCATTATAAAATGGCYGTGTTTCTCCACCAAGAAAGTGCTGATTTTTAATAGCAAAATATACAAAAATGAGAACATTAGTGCAATCAACAGGGACTCCTGTGTTCATCCACCATGTCAGAGAYGAAGAGGTCAATTTTCTGTCAGGAAGGATTTGAACTCTGCCTACCTACAATAAAAATAGATGTTCTGCTAAAGCAGAAGCAAAAAAGAAATGTTCATGGCAATGAGCAGGCTCAGGTACAGTCTCTCTCAGAATTTCCCATTACATTTGCTGCACTCTAATACCTCCTACAACTCCCTGAACACAACTTAAGACAGTGCAGCTCATAAAGGATAAAGATGTGTGGGTACAGTTCCCAATGCAGCTGGCTCAGTAAAGGCTGTTTTTCAGGAAGATGGGACACAGCCAATGTGATCCTCCTGCTGTGTTCCTTGCACGCTCACAYAGACCTGCTCTGCAGTAAATTGTCACCAGCAAATTTACTGCGCCTCATCCACACACTACATAATCTCCAAACTCTTGCAGGGACTACAGAAGCTGCTGGCTTCTCAGGAGCAGGTGATTTGCTGTATTTCAGCTCCACATGAGGCAATGGTTCCTGCTGAATTACTGCATGTGCTGTCACTCAGAACACTGATATTTTCTTTTYAAAAAASAARAGAAAAAGGTAAGTKTSACGAACTGCCACATTCTGCCCCTCTTCACAAACCTTTGCTATCACTGTTTGTTCTGGAAGAAAAATGAAGGCATCTTCCATGGTATGGCTGGGGCAGGTACCTAAACATCCCAGTGCCCCTCACAGCACTTTCCCCCACTTTTCCCCAGGACCAAAATGTGCTTTGGGTGTCCCCTTCACACAGCTTCACACAAGGTGAGTCAGCTGTACAGTCAGCAACTTCTGGCACAAGGTGACAGCACATAATCCATGACATTTCTGACAGGCCTGTGACATATCTTTCTTTGACATTCTCCAGTTCTGGAAATTATGCCACTTTGAAATACTCTTATTTCCAAACTATGAGTCGCTGTAAAGATGCTGACTACTTTATTTCTTTTTATGGATATTTATAGCTTTTAATACCAATATTACCTCCAGGTATGCAGCAGATGGTGAGATTCAGCTCCAGATTTAGATGGAAACATTTAGGTTTCTATGGTGCAATGGCTCTAAGCTCAACAGCAGTGTTATAGYACCATTATAAATAGTGAACACCTATTTCAAGGTATCTATGTTGGAACAAGAATATCGYTGTTCTGCTCAGGATTTTTCCTCCATTAAGTATAACTAACTGTGGAAAATTCACAAGGTGAATTTCAGTGGGGTGCCAGCATTTTGGTCTCAGGACACATGATCTTTCTCCTGGCAAGGGGCTGGCAGGAAAGCAGCTGCAGTTGGATTGATTGTTCCACTGGGCTCAATCCTGACTGCAGACTGAATTGCACAACCCTGTCTGACGCCTGTGGGAGACACTGGCTCCTCATCTTTGAATCCTGTCCCTCATTTTTTTCAACTCACASTGCCAAGAATAGAACCTCAGCTCACAGAGAGATGTCAGGCATCTCTAAGCTTTCTACAGAAGAGCTTTCTAGGCTCCCCTCTGCTCTCAGTAGAGAGGCATCTCCAGAGAGCAATTCTGCTGCTGTGGGGGATGAGTTGCTTCAGAAGTCACCTGCTTTGCTTTTCTGACAATAAAAGGAGCTTGGACGACGAGTTGACATCTCACTCGCAGAAGTCTAAAGTTTAAGGTGATCAGTCCCAACCAAGCTCAGAACATATAAATCTCACTTTGGATAACAAAAACCACATTTTCCACTAAACTGAACATTCCTGATTAAAAATGCCTGAACTTTTATTTAAACTTTAAATTATTCCAGGTTTCCACAAAGTCACCTAAAGATGAAATAATAATGGGGGAAGCTAGAAAAAAGAAAACTAGCATAGCCAAGACAGGGACAAATATTCAAAATGTGTGTGTAGTCAGCAGAACCAAAGYTTACACAGACATAACACAAGGAGGAGAGGAAATGTTTCACTTTAATGTGATGGTGAACGGATGGAAGGGCAGGTGCAAGAATCAACTCAGAATAACTTATAACATTGTATTAATGTTCTACAGTTCTGAGATGGATGATGAGTGTCCTCCTTAGAAAAAATAATAAAGCAAAATTTGACAAACCTGTCTTCTTCCAGTAGACTTTGACCTGAAGTTGGTTGTCCTGATAGAAAGGAGCTCCAACTTTAAGAAAACGAGTGGTTTTCCTTCTCTGAAAGGTCGGGTAAGAATCTATCAGTCCTTTCTGTGGCTTCTCAGCAGATGTCCGTTCCTCTACAATACATAGAACAATCTGTTTAGCTAACTGCAGTGCTGTGTAATGATCATGATAAATTTGATGAAATTCCTAAGATAATAGTATCTTTAATCCAAATGATCTTMTTTCAGTTTCTCACCTAAATGAAACAAATATAAAGAAACAACTGTCCATAGTGGTTGAAAAATCACTCATTTGAAATTCAGTCTAAAAATTCAGACAGTGACCAAAAAAGATAAATATGTTTTAACACATAAATATGTTTTTACCAAAGAGTCATAAGGAGATGGACTGTAGTCATACCTTCAAGAACAAAAAATGTTAACACACTGACTTTTTGAACAGGCACAGTATAGTTCTCTGTAACACTTCACAGTTTTTACATTCATGCAGTGTTTGAATATGCACAAAATGCAAGGACAGCATTGAATGTAACCCACACAGTKCCACATGTGGTTACCACATCAAAGCAAACACAGTCCTCTGCTATGCTATATARGAACACYGTGGACARATTAAAGATARGTCTTGCCCACTTTCCTGTTCCCARCAGTGAATGGTGAATRCTTAGGAAAACAYTGCAATCAGTGGAATTTTCTTTCAGCAATTCCCTTGGTGTTATGCACCTTGCTTCCAATAAGCAATTGTAATTGGATGGCTTTTATCATTCATTTTGTTTGGCAATAATTTATCAACATTTAGCTGGGTTGGTGGTACTTATAGAYATTTTCAGTTGAAAAGAAAGAAATTTTCATTCAAACTGCACTTTTGATTGCACACTAGCAAATGCATGTGATCCAATTAGGAGGATCAGATTATGAACAAAAAAAGGCTTTTAATTAAATATTACACCTAATGAAAACTAAAAAGTCCAGTAACAAGGAAGTGGCAAATTATTATTTACATACTTGAGAGAAAAAGTTTCAGGTTTCAATAATTGTGTTATTGTACAAGTCACATATAAACTTGAACATTTTGTCTTATATGCGGCTTCACCGGAAACTCACTTGTTTTATCATGAAATTTTACTTTCTCAACCCTTTGCTGAATCCAGTATGATTCTTCATTTTGTTTGTTTTAAATTAAACTAACAAACTTCAGGAAATTCCTTCTCAAGATAACCATAATGTTACTACTGTCTAAACGGAAATCAAAAAGTTATGGAAAGAAGTACAAACTAAAACCTATTAGGCATTCCTCAACTTAAATTATTTTAATTTCATTAAATCTCTGYTTTGCTATTCTCTGTCTGATCCACTTCCACAAAAACCAGGACACCAATTTAGAGTATTTCTATATAAAGATCAAGCAAAAATCTTGCTACATTTCCCAGAAGTGAAGCACACAAATATAGTGAGGCATCGCATTTCTGAGTGTGGGGAAATGTAACGCCAGAGGGCGAGGTCAAAGCTCACAAAGGTCTGTAGGACTAAATTACTTCAGCGGGTTATGGGCCATCTCTRCTCTGACTATAGGACCAGACACCTAAAAACCAGAGCTGAATTCCATTCTACGCAGTGCAGACCATTGGACAGTGGGACTTCAGCAAAATTGGCATGTTGCTTCTGGAGTTACTTCCCAAAAGCCATGGAATTCCCAAAATAAAGACAAGCCATGAATGTCATGTCCTAGATAATATTTCAGGTTTTGTTTTTTTTTTTTTTTTTGTTTCTTTTTCATATTTTTCCATGTGCTTCTGAGTATTCTCAAAAGTACATCAAGCAGGATTGGCTCTGTACCTGACTAAACTGAGTGAGGTTCAGAAGATGAATTTGCATCTCCTCTTCATTTTTACTTGCTTTTCTATGCAAGCAATAATCAAACCATTTTTCAACAAACATTTTTCAAAAAACATACAAAAAGGCCTAAATACACCTCTCAGCAGAGTGCTCTATCGATTAAAATGGGCGATATCAGCGGTTTAGGGTCAAAGAATCTTGAATCYTTTACCTCATGGCTTTAAGAGAAAGGATTCTCAGTTTTGTCTACAAACTTATTACTGAAATACTCTAAAACAAAAATGTGCTTTAGCTGATACAGGCACTGATTTGCAGTTAAAAAGAAAACACTGCTTATTAAATAAATGGATGCTCATAATTTGAACAGTCAAAAGCCTTGAAAGACATGAGATTACAAAAATATTGTGCTGGGTATAGTTTCTCTAGTTTGGAAAACAATACAATTAATGAACCTTTTAGTACAGAAAGGTCACCCCAGTAAAGCAAAATAAAGCACAAGGCATTAGAAAGTCTGTACTAATTAGACATAAGCAGATAGCAGACTTTCACAAAAACTACTGCTGGTCTGTTTTCTGAGGCAAAAAAACCAAGGAGAGGGCAGAGTATCCAAGCAGAATTGTGGAAGGAATTTTAATCTAGYTGTGATAGGAAAGCAATGATAGGAAAGAAGTGCCACTGGAGTGGACAGAAAATGATAAAACAGCCAAAGTCACATGTGAGGCATAGCATGAATGAACTCCAATTGGTAGAGGATTTGTAAGTAGTGATTTAGAAGTGACCTGCATCAGATTCTGAAAAACCTRACTTTTTGAGGAGGGAAAGCTTTAACAAAGATCTTCTTTTTAATAAAATTTCACAGGAATTTTATTAAAAGAAGCAGAAAATTGGGCAGGGAAGGGTGTGGAAAAAATTTTTGCTAGTTTATCTAGCAAACTTTGCAGAGGGAAAAAACAAAGAGAAAAAAAAAAAGTACTGAACCCTACAAAAAATTCTTAGGAAAAGAATCAGCAAAATGTGAACATGTCCCAAAAACACCAATGATATGCTCAATGACTCAGGGCATGGAACTAAACACACAGCTCTCACCATGATTTTTCTTCTATTACATCTCCTGTGTACAAATAGAGAAGAAACTTAATGTGGTGACTCTAAAAAGATTTTGACATCGTGCACAGTCCTGCAGACTAGTCCTACTTTTTTAGGGGATGACAAAAAGCACGACTGTATAAAGGTACAACCTTGGAGGGCCAAGAAGGAAAGGGAAGAATTCTTATATTCATTTATATTGGGCCTCACTGAGGGTATAACACAAACTTGCCTAATATACAGATTGTGGAGATTCAAGCTGCTATTCTGGTATGGATTTGAAGCAAGCACTCAGTGTATGGAAGAGACAAAAACTTCACCTTCTGCTTTTGCYCAAGATGGCCCAAAAAAGTAGTAAAGATCAATTTAACATGGGAAAAAAAGGGATATTTAGGCTTATTTTTCTTCTTGGTACATTAATATGGGAAGCAATCATAGACAAGAAGGTCTGTTATAGCTTACAACTACATTACAATATTTTATGTATACCCAAACACAATATGGAAATGATAGCAGTTGATTAATGAGGTTGAAAGTAATTACAGTTATGTTATGAAAATGGCTACAGGCTTAAACTTTGAGTGTACTTGAAAGAATGTAAATGAATAGAAAATGAAATGGAGTCAGGGGAAAACATTTAAAATGTTTAAAATTCTTTAACATCTTATTACCAGAATTCTGCTGTATTAGTTTACCAGAGACCCATCAGCATCTGAAGCAGTAACCCAGTATTGTATTCTAAATGTATAAATAGCATTTAAGCAAGACTGAGAATCACGGTTCACTCCCAGATTCCGATAAAATAATAGTTAAGTAACAGTAAAATAATATTTTTCAATTGTATTACTTAGCATGTGAGGCTGTAAAGACCTTAAAAATATACAGCCTAACATCTGAACATCTTGAGAATTTAATCTGAATGTGGGTCCTATGCGTGCAATATTTTGAGAATGCATGGTTGTCAGACATGGAATGTTTTCGAGTCCCTAATAGAATAGTCAATGTTTTGTTTTATATATCAAAGTATCAATTCATAATAGCCAYAAGTTTTTGTGGTACAAGATTCCAAATTAATGGGCTACTAAAACTAACCAGGATTTTGGAAAACATTGCAGGTTTATACTGTCCTGTTAAGAAGCACAGAAATCTTTTTATGCCATCCAGTTAGAAACACAGTCAGTATTTATACCTGTATTGCATCTAAAGAATATTAACACTACAGTTATGCAAAGGTTTCAGTTTCCTTTGCAACTGTTTATCTTAGGTGAGTAGGGTCTAAGACAAAGAATTAGGCAAAAATTGTCACCATTTTTTATATGAGAAATGTAACATGAAAAGGTTACTCAAGAGATGATCACCGGACTCTTGATTATTTGACCAAGATTTGATCACCGCACTACGGAACAGCCTGCTTTAGGAAAATGATTTTTTTAAATTTGAGAAATCGTTGTATAAAACATTCAAACTCCAGATAAAGGAGAGAGAAAGCATCCAGGTGTTTGAGTATGATTACTTACTATTATTGCTGATGTCCTGAGTTGTGCTAAAATGSAGAGAAACCTTAGCACTTTTCAGGCGAATCTGACCCCAGCGTGTCACTGCCTGCAGCTCTACGTTGTAGTTGCTGTTGGGTTGGAGCCCCTCCAGGACCACATAATTTTGGGCCTGTAAWAGAATAAATATACAATGCAGTTACAATATTGCTGAAACATAGGCCTTTATTAAAAGCAGGCTTGTTATCTTAGGCACGCTACTTTTTTGAAATTAGTAAACTCATATATAAAGTTCAGATTTATATAATCTTCTGTAAAAGATTTGTTTAATTGGACTCTCTGTTTTTCTGTGTCATTTAAAAAATACCAACCTATTTGAGTTTGCATAATCTTGGCAGTTCCTTGGCAATTCCAAAYCTATTGTTTAGGCAAAACCTAGGGGGTTTTCATGTATGTAAGAACAAGTTTTCTCTTATGCCAAAATCATTTTAGCAAAAGGAATGTAAGGACTTTATTCCCCAATTCCATGTTAGTCAAGCAATTGAACTTTTTGCTAGAGACAGCCAGTCTGAAGATGGCTAAGTCCAAAATTTAATGCATTTGTCAATACTTTCTATTTGTTTCAACTCTTGAAATAAAARTTAAAAAGCAAACACAGATTKAAAAAACCCTCTCCTTGGAAAGAACACTTTTCCTATATAGAATGGAAAACAGAATAGAAAAAATACAGTTTCAAATGTCATGGAAGTGTCTAAAATGGAGAAAGAACAGATTAGATTTATCATTCTCTAGTCAATAAMTCATAAATTAAAGGCAAGGCACATGATACTGCAAAGAAGAGTTCAGCCTTTTCAGTAGTCTTGAATTTTAATTTTGTCTAGATTTAATTCTAAAAATGTCCTTCTAGTCCATATGCCAGATGGAAGATATTACTCCRTGTTTTCATTGGAATTCCTTGTGCCTTTTAGGTTTGACAGTCGGTACAGAGTTAAAAGAAAACCATGTACCAAGATAACCATCCCATATTYAACACTTGGGATCTTAAAAAGGGAYTRTCAAAAARTATTTAATATTGATTATCTTTATCTGTTTAGTCCTGACATATTGACTATAGCTCTTGATAACAGCATCAATATTGTAGTCAAACTAATACAGTATCTACCTGGTATGAATTCACATGGAAATCAGTATGAAATTATTTGTGTTGGGCTACATCTAAAGGTAAAAACTGGTCAAAAGTAATCTTCAGTGATCTTTAAAAGTTAATATTTTTCCACCTTTCTTTTAATGAAAATATTCCTGCTTTTTCCATTTTTAGCCTAAGAGATGCTAGAATCTTCAAATGACCATTRATTAGCCATAGCATGTGGAGCRTCCTGAATCTCACTGGCATTGCTGWGMAGTTTCATGAYAYGCTGCAGAAAAAGTACAAATCAGGAGTAATACAAAAGTTATTGTAAGAGCCGGCCTTTTCTGTAAAATACACCCTGATTCTTCTCTATTTCCCTATATTCAAGGTCATATCGGTCTCAATTACTGTAATATTCTATACTGAATCTATTTTAATATTTTAATTTACTTATATAGGAAGTATCCTATGCAAAGGTATTAAGGACCCAGAACAATTTTAAAATTCCCTGGGATTTCTGATTTAAGGACCAGCTTGAAGAGAGAAAGCTCCTGGGTACCTTTAGGCTGAAGCCTCTGTCCTGAAGGTCTTTAGCCAATGTCAGGTTTCGTGAGGAACACAAACTTTTCCATGCAGCACAGTCCAACCCTACTCCTATCTTGCCACAATTATTTTTTTAAAGAACAATAAAGAACTAACCTTCTTTTCTATGCAGATTGACTTGCATSATTTCATCACACAGCCTTTATTTCCTTTATTTTCTTTATTTTTGCCAGTGTTTGGTGACTGAGGGATAGGGAGGGAATTGTGACCCTCTGACTGCCATTCATCACAGTGCAATGGACAGCCAGAGCCAAAACATAGTGTTAACAAAGACATAGGACCAAATCCTCACTACTAAAATAACTGAGAATCAAATTRTCTCTAACTGATTGTTATTTCAATTTAATTATTTCTATTAACTGCTTTAAAATAACATGTAATATGCTTAAGGATATCATAACAAAAAGCTTTCTAGCAAAGCAATATTTAATACATTATTTAAGAAATCCATAGAAACTTGCTGCTAAGGAAATATTGCCAAGATTTCTGGTAAAGCAGTTTATTTAAAGAGTTTTGGATATGTTTTTCAATTGGACCTACACTCACTATTTAATAATTGCTTTCTATGATAGCATCACAACTTTAATTTGCATAGTGAAAGAGCAATGTGACCGATGATGTCAGGCTTTTTTAAATAAAACAAACTCTTTAAGAAGCACTAATTGAATAAGCCTAAATTTAGAGGACTARCAGCATTTAACTTTGTATCCATCTTTCTTAAAAAATCTTATAGTATTTACCTATATTGTAAGGCAGAAGTTTACTACCCTCCCTGAGTTCAGTGAAAGAAAAGGATTGAGAGATTCAGAAAAGAGTTCAGAAAGCAAAAGATTGAGAGATATCACTCATTAAGTGTATATCTCATAAGAGATATTAAGAATTAGGACCACTATTCTACCAGTGGCTGAAATCATTGTAACTTATCACACATTTATACTTACACTCTATTTTGTGTCAGGAATAAACCACATTTCTGTCCCATTTACTGATTTCTTTCTTACCCCATCGGTAATCTTYCTTCTCTTTTTTTTGGCTGGGATTACATATTTGCTGTATGTCCAGCTCCAGAAGACTTTGTAGTGGTGCACTGGGATATCAGGATCTTCTGGRAGATCCCAAGTAATCACTACATTTACACTTCCATCATTGTTTGCACTGATATTGGCAATTCTGATATTAGATGGAGCTGGTGGAGCAGATGGATCTGGAATTAAAAAAAAATATTCTAAGTTAAAAACTACCTTCAGAAAGATAAAAATTATCTTCAGCTCATGWATTTATGAGGCATTCATGAGCTGGATAAAACACTCGAAGTACATTGAGGAAAATTCAGTCAAAGGTTTCCCATAACTGCAAAGGCTTCTTGTAAATTCTGGAAATTCAAACTCTACTGAAATAAAAATTATGGGTKAGCACATAGTTTTGTCATTAATCTGTGTTGTTGGTGGYTCACAAACATAACAAACTTTGTGAAGCTTCATCAAAATGTGCCAGACTATCAGTTTTTCTTCTGCCATTCACTACTTTAAATACATAGTGAGTGTAAAACACTCAAGTTCTACAAGTGGCCTTGTAGAGTCACCACAGAACTGTATGGCTGAAACACTGATTTTTTTTTTGTTGCCAGATAATCCTCAGATGATAAAATTATTTTTTGACACATTGAATCTTTCCTCAAAATTCTAATATTGATATCTACCACCATGGGACATAAACATTTCCTTAGAATAAATGTAATTAAAGCACAATGATATATTGTGCTGTGGTATAAATCTATAGGGTTTTTTTTTTTTTTTAGAATGTCAAAAAGTAATTAGCTACCCCTGTGATTTATTCCCCTTTTCTGGTCCAACTATCAATATCAACTGTGATAGTATTCCTTCACCTGCCTTTGTGCCGACTCTAGAGTCAAGAATGACACATGACAGACAGAGGTTGAATATCCAGAAATTATTCAATATTGAATCTTTCGCAGTATTAAATGTAAGGTCCTTATGGACTCACATAATATCCTGGCCCAAAGCAATGTGAATCAATGGAAATTTTGCAACCAAGCTTCTCAAAGTCCAATTTGCTGTTTACCAAATCCTACCTTTTAATCCTGTTTTTTTAACTCACCCCTTTTTCTAAATGGCTGTGTCAGACAAAAATTGCTGACAAAATCAAAAGAAACCACAAAACCAAAATTTACATTGAAGTGTGCAGTGAGGCTCAAACCCCACCCCCCCCCCAAAAAAAATAACATTAATAGTATATCAGACAGAGTAAAGGAAATTAATAGTAATTAAGACATGCTACAAACTTCTAGACATATGACCCATCATTTATTTGTCAGAAATAAAACTGGAAGTGTGAGGAGAGGACATCAGACATTCATTTACTGTAGAGTTCACCTGCATTTTTTTTTTTATAATGGCAAATGAGCCGTTAAATAAACAATCCAGGCATACTAAATTCATCAGATTATCCCTATGACAAATGGTCTCACTGAAAAATTCCATCATTTAGTTTACAAAAAACGACATACTCAGAATTAATAAAGACAGCATTTCCCTTTTAAAGACCAGCAATGTGAATTAATGACTCATTTCTGTTATTGAACAGGACTCTTGCTGAAATAACAATGGATGCTCCTGTTTCCTCACACATGCCATTATAGTTAAACAGTAATGGATGTCCCTGTTTCCTCACACATATAATTCAACCTCACTTTTGGCCATAAAAGTTACAAAGCACACTTGAAAATTCTGGAAATTTAACATAATTTCCGAATAATAAAAATGCCTTACTTCTCACTTGTTTTGTTTTGGGTATTCTTTAATCCACTATCAAGCCAGTTGCCTTTATTTTTTCTGGCTTTSGAGAAGCACTGCTGCTACATTTATTTCCTTACCTGTGAAGTTACCAACCCCTCCATCTTAAAGTATGGAAAACTATTTATTCCAGAAGGGACAAATTAAAGAAAAACATAGCWAAATGGTTTGTACAATCCTCTCATACAATTTTTCATTTACTTCTATTATTTAATAAGTAGGTATAAAAAGTAATTTAGGTACAATAAATATAAACAGAACCATGATTAATATATCTAAGATCTTTATTAAGCATTCATCTTCACTGATTTAGAATGTTCAAAGCTTTTTTATGTTATATGACATTATATTAGGTAAATAAAACATTTATAACCTGAAGTGCAACATGATCATATTACTGTAGGTGAATTATTCAGGTTCTCTCCCAGAAGTACTATGCATCATGTATTATGTATACAAAACATATGGGATAAAATTAAAGTGTTTCAGAGAATATATCTTCCCAAATGGTCAGACTTAAGCAAAAGCAATTCAAGCTATAAAACGTGWTTGTCTTCATTCTGCCTCTTCAAGAGACAGAGAGTTATTTTYAAAAGTCTAATAGTTAAATTAAATAGCTCATCTGGACAAAGTGTATTGCATGATTAAAAATATTTAGAAACTCTCTTCACCTATTTTTTGTAGGTCTAAAAGCAAATGACCAAATTTAGGTTCTCTCTTTTCAAATGTATTTACTCCACTGCAGCAAAAAAAAAAACAAAAAAAAAAAAAAAAAAAAAACCAAACAACCATGTGCACACTGAAGCCAATAGATCATGTCTTCTGAATTCTACAGCACCAGCATATCAACCTGTACTTTTTATAATTGCAGTTTATTGAAAACATTGCTTTATCAGTAGCATTTCTTCTGTGCTCACTMGACACAGYCCAGTCAGCAGACAAAATGCTGATCCACATTTGAAAGAAAACCTATCAGGGTTTCTACTTTCCTATGAGAAAATAGAAACATTGCATTAAAAATCTTTAGGTAATTGCAGTTAAGGACAGAAAGAATGTCCTCTTAGAAGGAATATACATGTGAAATAATACAGCAATACAAGMTATTTTCCTGAGTGCCCTCTTTCTTCAAAGACTCTTGCAAACCTCTCAAATGTCATCCACAAAAATGCCTTTGAACAAGGAACAGTGGTGGTGGTAGAAAACAGAAAGGAGATCTGCAGCTAACAGACATTAAAAGGTGAGACATTGAAAGTAACACATTTTCTGTAAGAGCTTTCTTAAAAGTAGACTAAGCTTAAGAAGAGAATAAGCTATAAAGATGTAAAATATCAAAGATAAACCAAACTTATTACAGCTTTGCATTTAATCAACGGAAAAAAAAAACATCCTGCCTGACTGCATGGATTCATCAGTAAAACATTTCATGGATTTAGGGTGCATGACCTGAAATATTAAGACACCTAGTGAGCATTTTATATCAGATTAGGATCTATTTCATACTAGTATTTCAATACCACTCTATAATTTATTTACCTATTTCTATATATTTCTGTGACACTCATTACTATTACAGTTAAAATATCCATTATTTTCTAAGTTAAGAACCCAAGAATATTGTATCTTCATTTGAAAGGATTTAGTTTGACCTGCACAGCAGACAAGTGAGAAAGAATAGCAAGGTAAGACATTGTGATCCCTGTTAACCCAAAGAAAAACTAAACCCCACCATCAAAGAAAACATCCCAAAAAACCTCACGCCCCCTGGACCATTTTAAAAAACAAGAATCCACAAAACAAAATAAACTGTTTAGAGTTTACAAGAATGCCACTATGCATGCCAGCCAGTTACCAGAGAACAGATCAGCTGTTTTTTTTCTGCATTATTGAATGGGAAAGTCATGCTTCCACAAGGTGGTCTGTTACGTTTATGTCCATGTAGATACTAAAAGCACTATACAACTCTGCTAAAATACTTCAAGGTCTAATAACTGGTACTGAATCATAAAGCTTACACACATAAGGTGTTTGTTAACCTGACTATAAAGCTAAAGTGATGTTCTGCTGACTATAAATCTTACAGCCATTCTACTGTTAGTCTTCATATACCTGTGATCCCTTTGACTGACTGCCCACATGTATAATTCACATACATGGATATAAAATTGCTGGAATGGAAACTGCTGCCAGTTTTTYGAGAATGTAAAGTACTGAAACTTTATATAAATGAATTTATCTGACCGTTAAATCAAATTCTTTGCTTTGTTGAAAGGGTGATGCTAGTTGCAGCTTTTCCTTTGCAGTTTATACAACAACTCAAATAAAATAGAAGTCATTCCATACATCCTAGAATTTGGCACAGACAGCTGTCCTCAACTCCAAAAAAATTCTGATCTCAGCAGCCTGACAAGTAAATCGCTTCTCACTGCTAGAAATGATAGCTTCATTAGGTCAAGGCTGAAGCTGCTGTTCCAGCACATGGGGTAAGTACTGCATTTGTCTGGATTGTATTTGGCTTGAGTATACCCAAAGGACTTAAATTCCTGTCTTGCTGGCTACTCAGCCATCACAAGCAAAATTCTGTCTCCAGTCCCCAAAAGGGAGGATTTCTTGCTGCAAATAAAGGAAAAAAAGATAACCCTCTCATCATCTCCATTTCAAAATGCACATCTTCCCACACTCATATATATAAACATAGTGATAGTTTATATTTTCCAAAAYTCTTTAAATCAGTAAGATTTGGAAACACTTTTGCAACCTTAAAAAGCAGTATGGGCAAGATATACACATCAAGCTATGAATCACATCATACACTGCTGCAGTGCATCTACTTTGCCTTTCAACTGTAGAGAAAACAGTAAATKATTTGGAAAAGGTGTCAGAGACATCAGAACCAGAAATCTCATTCTGGGCTGTAAAAGTGAGAGCAAGTGTGACAACAATTTAAACCCTTCTTAATGGAGCTTTTTTCCTGACTTAAAATAGATCTCCCATTGCTGTCTTTCAAACATTAGACCTTCCCAACTCTAAAAATCTGCTGAAGCTGCTCTTCAGACAAGTTTCCAACCATTAAACCGTTGCACGGCATGAGCGGGAGGACTGGCTCTGCCTGATGGAAATGGCACACATAAACCAGCTGTGCAACAGCATAAAAAAATCATTGGTCTCAAAGGAACAACAGAAAGAATTTTATTGCCATGAGTGGGTGTCTGTTCTGGTTTTTCTAACACTCAGTAATGTATGCATGAAATCACATCCAGCATGGTACTTATGTGCTGTGAAAACAATGTTGCCTGTTCCTTTTGCTGGACAATCTATCCAGTGTATGCTGGCAACTGCCTTCTTGGTGAAGATAAAAACCTTTAGCAGAGGTGGCAGGGTCAGATGGTTTGGGCTCATTGTGCTGGTCTTGTTGCCTCCTTTTTACTCTGAAATGGCACAGTACCTACCCACACACCAGTGAGATAACAAATTATATAGAAATGCCTGATAATGAGTCCTAGAGTTATCTGAAGTCTCTGTTACTGAGAATTCATTCTCATCACAAATCATAAAAAGATARGAAAAAAATGGCCTAAAAACCTTAAACCAAAACCAACAAAATAAAAATTGTATTACCACTAGTGCCAAGCATGTTAGGTTAGGCTATCCAGTGCCCAYTTAATGAAAGAAAAACACAGGTAGYTTTCATCYAAGGAGAGTAATTTATGGATTGTAGGAACAGTTCACTMCTGCTTCCAGAAGAAAGGAAACAGCTTGGAGAGAGCCAGTCTAAATATGAAGGAAGAACATTTGTAACATTATGGATCAAAAACGTTATGTCAGTTATTCAGTTACCTTTATTTATTGCTGTTATTGCAAATTGTTGCCACCCAATTAAAGACAAAAAGGAAAGCACACAAAATTTTAAAACTGTGAAAAGAGGAGTGTAAACACTGTCAAAATAGCAGAAAATTTTGACCAATTTTAGGCGACAGTATCAATGTAAAAGTCCATGTGTACAGTCCCACTTATACAAAAAAATCCACTTTCTAGGTGCAGTATTCACTTAATTTTCCAGACACTTCACCACAGACAGACGTAGTCCAACCTGGCTTTCTCATAATTTTGGAATAGCATTTTGGCAAACAAAGCACCACCTTATTCCCTGTAACAGGTCATGTCAGAGAAGCATATGCAAACCCTTCATTTCTTTTATAAAAAATAAATAAACAGCATGAAACAAAAGAGCTCTGCCTAAGCTTTGACTATTTTAAAAACTCTCAGCTGTGTCAYTTTATTTACTATTTACAAATTATTGCCATAGATGAACACATGAGGCAGTGTAGAACAGCTAATAAACCTTCATCTCAAATATTTACAGTAGAAGAACATCAAAAGCTGCAGTAGATCAGACCTCAAAACAGAACTGGATGAAGAATGGCAAGTTGAAATGCCTGATGAAGGACTCTCATTTTCCTGGTTTTGTCTTTTTCATGACTGGGAAATTAAATTACTTTGGAAAATAAGGAGCTTTATTGAGTGATAGAGAAATTAATGGATATTACCTCAGAAGACTTAACACCATTTTGAATAAAASAAAACCTTATTTTTCTATGTCTAAGAGATCATGTTTTTTGCATTTTCAAAAGACACAAAACAGTATAAAACAGTATTGTGGTAACTAGACAAAAATTCTCYCTCAGAGTAATTACAGCAGGTTTTTGAATGTTCCTCTTAACAGCTTAAAATATTTAGTGACAGAGACTTTGTGGTGCCATACTTCTCCCTAGATTCAGATTAAATATCATATTTGTCTTCCTTTAAAGAAAAAAACAAACCCAAGTAATTTGCTATTCATTAYAATTTATGAGCAATTGGTAAAAGTTCAGTATCTTGCGTGAGAAACTGTCTCAGGAATTACTGTCATGTTTCCTGATCAAAGGGTCTATTTTTGAAGAAACCTTCTGCTAAGTCCGACAAAGATAATAATCTTCTCTTGGTCTTGGCACAACAGGGTGAAGTGAAACACTGATGTGAATTCCTGTCCATGCTTCACACAAACACAGCACAGACAGGCAGCAAACTTCCAAAGGTGATGTGCCAAAATCCACTTTTCTTTTCCAAASTGGAGGTTAAATGTGCCTGTAAGACCTCAGCAGGGGCCAGTAGAAGCTGGCACTCAAAAAACTAGACCCATCTGAGCAGCAGTTTCTTGCCTTTCTACCAGGCAGGGGCTGCCACTTCCCACTGAGCTCCAAAGTAGTAATTAAATGTTTGTGTGACACTGTCACTGTTACCACTCTGACTGCCTACCTGGGGCCTCGGAGGCTAAAAGACCCCAATCGAAGCACCCCAGCACCATTCCCAGCAGTCAGCACCCAGAAACATCCTGGTGTGCGTCACCCAAGTGACAGCACATTTCATCTGGCAAACACGACATCTTTRTAACAACCACTGACAGCTCCACAGCCCCTGGAACGGCCAAATGAGCTGCCAGCACAGGCTGATTGGGGCTATGGAGCTGATAACTAACTCAGCTCCCTGCTGCTTGTCTGTCAATTCACAGACCTCTGCCAAGGGCTGGAGTTCAGATCTGAAAATAGTTATTTTGAGAGCTACAGAAGCCTTTGGAAGAATGCTGACTGCACACTTTCTGCCATTATCAAAATCTGCTTATTTTGGTTTGTTAGGTGAGAGCATGCAGAGGTGCTACTGACTCCCACTGCCCTTGTCACAAAGCCCTGAAATTGCTCTCCACCTCCCSGAGACAGCCATGAGCATTTCTCAAGGAGAGCAAGTGCTTTGGGGTAGCTGCAGAGACCACAAGAGGACTCTGGTATTCACGTAATGATTTCAAAACCACAAGTTCCTGAAACACAAATTACTGCCAGCTGGGAGACTATTCTGAAAAAATACCCCCATGCACTTTTCCTGCTCTTACACTGTTATCCAGAAACCCACCTCTGGCTGGGGTCAGATTCTGGGCTAAAGAGACCTTCAGAATGACTTACCATGGATATCCTTTTATTCATTACTGTGGATGGTAGTTTGAGCATGGCTGGCACACAGTAGAGACAATTTTTTTTGAAAGTAATACAAATCCTGCCTGAAAATGTCATGTTCAAGCCAAACCTCAGTGCTACCAAGATATACCTTTAAGTAAATGCAGTAATGGTTTCAAGAAGAATAGATGGAAAATATTTACAAACTCAGAAAAAGAACTGTCAATGATCTCAATTTTAAAAAACAGTCGGTGCCAGATTCAGCAACAAACTTCTTGATCTGCTGAAGTGCTGTTCAAAAGAAAAAGGTACTGCTGCTGAAGAGTCCTTAAGTAAGCTCAAGGCAGCTCGAAGGAGCTGTATTATTTCATGTGACTGAAATGGTATGCTACTTAAGTATAATAAATGCTTAAAATAATACTTCTTTCATACATGAAAAGGTCTGTGGTCACCGGAGTAGTGGGCCAGCTGTGCCAGCCAAMCATCCTACCACAAATACAGTTAGACTACAAAAAAAATTATTAAGGCTAACATATACCTATTCAGTAAGTGATTAAACCATCCATACCAGCAGACGTACTTGCATGCCTCTATAAATGCATCTCAAAAAAGGTTTTTTTTTCTAGGACTGACTACGGCCAAACAGCAAGCTAAAAGCCAGCACAGGAACCCTTAGATGGCAACTGCCTGTACTGCAAGGTAATTCTGTGTGAAGAGAAAGAAATACATTTCTCAAAGTAYGCAAAGTTGTAACAGTGTAAAGATTCTGACACTACTAAAATAACAAGAAATCTTTCTATTAGAAACTACTTCTATTAGTAGAGTGAAGAGCATTGAATCTCATTCTTTGGCTCTGAAGTCAATCACCATGGTCTGACTATGCCCACATTATCCATTGCCTTTAGGAGACCGTGACCACATCTGTCTGTTGGGAATAGCGTCTGGTCTGTGCTACCTCCTATACTATGCCTATGAGTCACTTGGGAAAATTTTGCTTCATGTGGGTCAAAAGCACACCAGGAAGAATGCCAAGAACTTCATAGGATGGGAGAACCATTTCTATCTCCTGCATTCCCCAATTACTGGYACAGAAATATTTTTCAAAGTTATTTCATTACCCAAACAGTTGCAAAATCAGAACTTTCAACAAAAATTCCTACAATACTTTGTGGGTCATCAGGCATGCCTTTATAATGAACAGGAACATGCTGCTTTGCATTTATGCCCTTTTTTTATTCTTAAGCTCTTCCAATTAGTGCTAGCAAGGGGAAAGTTATATTAAGAGGGTCCAAAGTTCCATTGTAACAATGCTGCTACAATTATTTAGATACAGGCCACAAAATATTCCAATACTCTACTAAACACATGGCAGTAACACATTTCTCATAACTTAAAAGCAAAAAAAAAAAAACAAAAAACAAACAAAAAAACCACCTCTCAGATTAACATACTGAAACCCCAGTTCCCTCATGTTTCGTGGTCAGGGTCATGTAGTTTGATACCAATCACGTGGAAAACGTTCAACAGGAGATTTATTTGTGGAGACCCTTACTGATAAAAGAACAATGACACTYCAACTTTTAATTCATTTGCTGACTTCCAACAAATTTCACACCATTTCTGAAGGCAGCAGCAAAACCACTCAAAAAGCCACCTGTTAAAAACCTTGTGCCACAAAAGCGGGCAGATGAGGCTGCACTCCAGGTGTGGGTGAGAGGAAGGTGAGCACACAGAGAGGGTGAACACTGACCTTTGGAGGAGCGGAAGTGCTTGCTGGGGGCAGTGAATCCCCTGGTCCCGTGCACGTTGACAGCGGCCACGCGGAACTGGTACCAGCGGCTCGCTCGGATGTCCGCCAGCCGAACCCGCTCRTCCGTAGTCTGGTGGGGAAAATGACACACCTTGGTTCTCTGACATGGTTTTCTGTCACTTGCTGTGCAGCACCAGCCAGTCTGGCTGAGCACACAGCAGCAGCACAGGCTGTACCAACCACCCCACCCAATTCCAGCCATCACCCTGCACTGCAAAGCATTTACAGCTGTGAGCAAAATGATAGAACCATCCAATCTTACAGCGCATTGCAGGGCTCTTCTGCAAACAGCAGCCTTTAGAAAAYTGGTGAAGTGTTAAATTCACAGAATTAGTTTTGCAATTATCACAAACTTCACCRATGTTTAGGGCCTAACTATTCAGGTGCTGATGTTTCAGGGAACTCATTGCACCAGGTCACACTGCACCAGGTCACAGGACTGATTTCTCCAATTCTCAATTCTCAGAGAATTAGGGGTCCAAAATAGCTTAATGAAATCCAGTGCTGTGGGAACTCACTCTTCTAGTTCATAGGAAACACAAARTTCTCTGGTAATGAATGCAAGCCTTCTTCACTTGGCACTTATGTCAAAAAGACACTTACAGCCTTAACTCTTCCCTGAAGACCTTTCTCAGGTCATAGGAGCTGACCTTTTCTCCAACAACACCTACTGAGATTGCCAGTGTCATGAGTTCAATTTCCAAATTCTGTGGGGAGAACCACTGAAATATGGCATAACCATAGACGTACTTTGAACCCTTTCAGTAGGAAGTGCTTTACACATTCTTATTCTGAACCCTGCTTTCCTCTGGTGTTTTTACCCCATTAAACTTTTGAGGAGCTATCTTTTGCATTCTTTCCTTTTTTTTTTCCTAAGGTACAAACACCAGAACTGAATACAGCCTCCTGGTAAAAACTGRATCACTTCCAAGTACAGAAGATGTAGCATTTTTGTAGAACTCATCAAAAACACATCCATTTGGAGATTTTACTTTTACAATTACCTCTCAATTATCMAGTTATCAATTTACTTTAGGATGTCATATTTACTACATTTTGATTTAATTCTTTAATCAAAATAATGCAYGAACCTGAACCAGATGTCACGTATATGTCTAAATGTATTATACAGTCATTACTGATTACCATTACTGACCAAACATGCAAGTTCATTAAAATACATACATCAATTTATTTTTACAAGCTCTGTTTTATAAAACTTCAAGAAGCCACCTTCCTTGTATAAGACTCAACATTACCTGTAATGATGCCAAAAAAGGCACAAGTTAATTTCTGCTTTTTGCTCCCTTTCAAATCTGCATAAGAAACTGGCAGCAGCAGACAGATAGCCAGAAACTCAGGAATTTTCTTCAGTTCTCCGTAATGGCATTTTTAAAATCCTCACTAATAAAATTTGTAGGTGTTATMCTGCACTTAGTCTCTTCATGTAGAGAAACATATCTCATTTATGTGTGCATGCCAGGGAAAAGAGAGCCTTTGTAAACCATATTATTAACTGCTCTCAGACTGTTGCAGCTCATCACATATTGCTGCTACTCAAAGTCCTTCTCCATTCAGACCACCATATTTATCTTCTCAACTTAAACAGGAGTAACAGTCCTGACATTGTTTGCCTCATCTCCTTTTCTTTTTTAGCTTTTATGTTACCTGTAGAGTGAATTATCCATCCAAGGTTTCCCCCAGGGAAGTAAGWGCCTACCTGAAGCAAATTTTGCTATTACCTTCATTTTATGGAGCACTCAAATGTCTTATTTTGTTTCCAGCCGCGAGGTCCACATACTCAAGAACTTACAAATGAGACACAACAGTGAAYTGAATATAAACTATCACTATTACAGAAAAAAACCCAAGGATACATTCAGGCTACTGCTGAAACTGAAATCACGGCCAGGACCAATGTCTAATAATAAATAACTAGTTACAGTCWTGTGGACTTTTTAAAACACATTTGCCAAACTTTGTTACAAGGCAAGCATAACTGAATAGACTTGATCCCAAATTCCTCAGCTAAGGAATCTTATTTGTCATTGGCATCAACTCAGCTATTCTGTGGATTAAAAGAAAGTATTTCAGTTGTGGCAGTTTCCTSTGGCAACCATGAAATATTGTAAAATCAAATAAAATGTCAATCCATAATGCCAAAATTACTTTAATTTATGAACATGCTTTGGGCCAATTACTTTCATTATTCATTGTGTTGGCCAAGCTCCTGCTAAGCTCGATGGGATGCAGGAGGGCCACCTCCAAACTCCCATGTTATAAACTACTTGGGCACCTCTACGTATCCTCTACATAGAATTAAAAAAATTTCAAGAAAGGACTAAGTACTACTGAGATACCTTATACTGCCTTAATGCTAAGTCTAATTTCTTTTTGTTTAATTGCTTTAGTTTAGTTAGTTCTCAGTACTGAAGTATATTTGGAACTGCAATTGTAATATTCAGTCCTTTCAATATCTTTCACATTAATGTAAACCCACTAAAAGCTATGCTGAGCAGTACTAAATATCTGAATTAATTATTTCGAATGAATTTCAAATACACACTTGAACTGACTTTCACTACACACTTGAATCTGAATATGAAAGAAAAAACCTAACAATTTATTGAATTTTTAGAAGGCTAACATATTTTTTTAAGAATCAAATAACAGACAAAAAGAAAAGATCACCACTCAAATCACTATAGGATCATAAYTTACTGTTTATTTTGGCTATGCACTACCTTTTTACTTAAAAGATGAACATTTGGAAGATAACTTCAAATCCTAATAGGCATTTAATTTGAAATAAAATAATTAATGAGTCCTCAGACAAAATAATTGGCCAATATGTCCACCTTAGTACCATGCAAAGTTCAATGAAGAGAAGGCAAAACCCTTATTAATTACATCATCAGGATACAACKTCATGTTAGAGCAGCATCTAATCTTTATAACATAACTTGGACAATAGTTTGACATTCTTTCTCAAGTGTTCACTTAAGTCCAAAGGACAACAGGCCACCTCCAGTGGCCAGAAAGAAGACAGAGGTTGGGTTTTTAGATGAGAATTTGGCTGAGACTTGCCCAGAGCTGCTCTGTTTAGGAARCACTGACAATTCCACTCCTCTCCCAGCAGCTCTTGACTGTTCAAATCCTGAGCCCTTTCCTGTACAYAACCCTCCTCCTGTCCTTCAAAAGGGAATTATCTGTTATTCTCTTCAACATCCCTACAGAAATCTTCTCTGCTGCTCCTACAACTGACTAATGATGAAAGGGCTTTCCCAGAGCATGAATGACCTGTCTTCAATTCCATCCTTTGTACGAGAGGCAGGGGGAAGATATTCATCATGGATGAATATGAACATYTTGGATGTTGCATGGTATTTAGACCTAGAATATGTTCTACATTTACACGCTAAACTGTTCCTTGGAGAAAGAAAGGCTGAAAGTTAAAAATTCTCCTAAGGAAAAAGTGGGATTAACTAGGACTGGGARGGAAAAGAAAGAGAATATGTGATCCAGCAGCACAGCAGTTTGACCATCCAGGTTGGGTTCTTGTGTCAACATTCCAAAGGGGTTTATATATGTAAAAAATTGGTCCAAGAAAGTCTTCACAGTGAAGACTTGTACAGAGGACTCTCCTCTATCCAAGGATTACAGTAATCAATGGACTGTTTCACAGTGCTCATTCTCATTTTTTCCCCACTATGAACCCTGGACTCCTTTCTGTAGTGAAAGGTTTAGTAGAAAACAGGAGAGTAGTGCCCTACCCTGCTGAGTTCACAGCTCTACACCTTTGGAAATAACACACAGTGACAAAAGAATTTGCATTTCAGAGTGAAGGGATACCATCCAGGGTATCAGAAAAGCTGAGTTTATGTTTCCTCTGATAGTAAAGAAATCTGACAGTGCTGTATCCACCACTCCACCAAAGGACAGCAGACCTGCCCTACTTCATGTGAATGCAATCCCATACAAGGTGGGCACTCTCTAAGGCTGCTGACCAAAGCAATCCCCTCCTGGGATATGGAGAGAGAAACCTTTAGCACACAGGACTGGTGGCTAGCTCCAGCAGGTGTTTCCCACTGTGACAGGCTGAACACTTCCCTGTCAGAACCAGAACTTCTGATTTCTCCGAAGCTCTAAGTTTTGAAAAGGATTAGCTGTCCATAGGGTTTAGGCAATAACAAGGTGAAGCACTAAGGTGTGTCACAAAAAAGCTATGAATAAATACTGTTCCATATTTGTTTTTGTAATGGTCTAATAAATGTACTTCCTTACTGTTGCCCATATATATATGTGTGTGTGCATGTATACATGACATTCATTCACACAACACACGTGTTCTATCTGGAAATAACTGATCTGCCATATTTTAATTAAYTTTATTATATTATATTAATATGAGTAAATATCTGAATTTCCAATGTAAACAGTAATACTACTATTTTCAGAAAGAATTAATGCCAAACAGAAAAGTAAGTTTGTTCACAAGACATACAGTATTCCCATAGGATAATACAGCAGTTCCTGCTCAGCTGGCTAGATCTTAAGTTACAGTAGTGTAGGAAACTTCACATTAACACTTAGGACACTGTAAATCATAGCCAGCTAGACTAACTAACATCTTAATTACCATAATTTTTATGTTAACCAATGGAAATAAGTCAAATGGTTAATTATATCAAGTTTTCCCCAAAATGTGCAGTAAAAAACTAAAGGAAAAAAAATCCTTTCCTCCTAAACTGAAAAATAATTAAAACTGTCTTCAACATGTTTGCTTTCCTTACATAATTGGAGAACAAAATAGTGTATTAATAGATTGAGCCTTCTTCCTTAAAAAGAAAACAAAAAAATGACACAATAAACATGGCACAATACAATATAAAGGAAACAAACTTTTTCAAAATTATTGTTTCAATTCAAAGTAAAAATCTTTGTGAAACATGAGAAATTACTTGCAAATTAGATCCTGTAAAGGCAACAGAAAACAGCAAGTTTTTTTGAAATTTAAACACCTTAAAGTTACTGAAAATTATAATCCGAATTGTTCTTGGACAGAAAACAAAAAATACTAGATGAGAAACTCTGATAAAATATTCTGAAATTTCTTATAGGAAAATGCAAATGATAACTTTGCCGAATTATGCTACATAAAGCATAGACAAACACAGATCCTCCCCCTCAGCCTTCTCAATCTTTGCTTTTTACACAGTCTCTAGCTTAAGTTGCAGAGTAATGGAAGAGTCAGAATCATCTCCCCTGGACTGAGACAGTAGAAGCTCTCAGATGAATGGCTGAGCTCTTCTTGGCTTTTGCCTATAATTAAGGTCTTATACCCCAATGTTTTGAAATCATACAAGAAAAAAATACCACTTATACAGACAAGAAAAGCCTGGAGGCTGTGCACGCAAGCACTTTAGTCAAACTGGATATCCATCCCTRTTGCTGATATTGCAAAATAAATTCTATTGCATTCAGCCAAACAAATCTGATTGCCTGGTGGGATGTCTAAACTACAAACACCATGGAGGTACACTACTTCATAGAGACAGAAATTCTGATTATTAGCACCCCTCAAGGATGCCYAGCCTGCATGTCCCATAAGGCACACCCAGTTCACAAAGCCAGTCAGGCATCCTGAAGTGTGCTTTGAACTGACATCCCCAGTGGGGTCCATCACACCATCAAATTCGTGTCTCTTGTGCTGCAGAAGGGACAGCGGAGTTGTCAGAGAGATGTCATTTGGAGGAGGCTTCTCCTGCCACAGTGATTAACTCAGCCCCTTCTGCCCAACCCACCAGACCCCCAGGACAGGCAGCTGTCAGGGCTCTTACTGCTCCTGCACAGGAACATTTCTGAAACCTCTCTCCTGTGGATCCACTGCAAGGCACAGGTTCCTACACTGCAGAGCATATCCAGCTCCTGATTCCAGAAACGGGCACGAGGTCTGTTCCTGGGATAGGAAACAGCAGCAGCCTGGTTCACCAGCACAAGAGCTGAGTTCTACAGTCCAGCACAGAGACATGGGATGGTAATYGTGAGGAATGGTTCAGATCTGGCATGTTTTGCTATGTGGTATTTCCCAGATATGGAGAATACAGGTTCAAGACCAGAACCTCAGCTGAGAGATAATAAATCACAGGGACTTGATCAGTTTCGGAGGTGCTGCCTTGGGTTTGCACAAACGAGGTTTCATGCCAGGGTCTGCTGCAGGGGGCTTTTTCTGAGCAAGACTCCAGCACAGTGACAGCCCGCCCTGGCACCACGCTGAAGCAAAGAAATTAACTGCTTAGTGTTCAATCTCATAAGCTTGATGTTATTGTAAGACAGCATTTTCCTAYACCACCTGAATTGAGAAAACACAAATTGTCACAGAATTTAAATTCCCTACTTTATTTTACAGRTGGTTCTACTTATTCTTTCTTTCTCTTTTTTTCCCTGAGTCATAATGACATTTTGCAGATCTTTTCAAAATCAGCATTTTACTTTTCTTGTCAGCAGGGATGAGGGTGAAGCAGTAAGATAAACGACTGGAACTGTGCCATCCAGGTGGACTGTCAGCATGGTAAAAAACAGATTGAAACTGGGAAGGAACTAAGTGAAAATTTATGCTCTGTTGGCTGCTTCTCATTAAGAAACATTTGCTCATGAATCTTACATTTTCAGTCTGGATTGCACAGAGTGATAAGAGCATGACATCACAGACTTCCCTGAACTGGGAGGGTCACACCCAAACAAAACAACTTTACAAAGAAAAGGTTTTAATTTTTTTTTTTTTTTTTTTTTCACTCACTGGATTTTTATTTTTTTAAGATAAATAGCCTTTTCACCAGTTGGATTTCTTGACTTCTGACAAGACCCAAGCCATGCCTTGTACACTGTGCAATGAGTTCCATTGTCCTCAAAAGGACTGTGCCTCTTATACATTTCCTTCAATCGATTTTGGTCTCTAATTCTACATTTTTTCAAGAGATTTGTGACTTTCTAAGACCTTGGAATACCCATCTGAATAGATCAATATGTGCTTACAAGAAAATGCCACCCACTAGCCTTGTAAAAATCAAGCCTCCAGCTAGTTCGATAGGTTTTGATCTATAGAGAGTAAACCCACAAAATAAACTTATTTTGAAAACATAAACCTATGGGTATTTTGAACACAAGCCTCCCCACCTGTGAGTGATCTAACCTTTCTCCAGTTTGAAGAGGAGCTTTAGATCATGGTCTGGAAACAAGGGATCCCTACTGCTTACAAAGAACTGACCTGTGCCACAGTCTGCCAGTTTGTAGCGTCATCCTCACTTGGATGGATTCCTTGATTCCACCTCCTCTGAACAACGTAGATCACAGGCTCAATGGAAATATTGAATTTTGAAGACCACTTCACCTCCAGGTCTCCAGATTGATGCTCTATGAATTTTAATTCCTTTCGGGGTTTCAGTGGAACACCTGTAGTAGGAACATACAGACAAAAATATATGAGCAATTGACAAGATATGATTAAGCTATTTGTAGATGGAGCCATATTAAAAAAAAATAATTAAAAAAAAAAAAAAAAGACTGTCAGAGCGAAGGTCAAAAGGGAGGAATGATAAGCATGGAAGTTTCAGAAGTGTTCATAACTAACCCACCTCTGCTAAGATTAAAACTTGTTTCAAAAAATCTTCCAAATTATTTCTTTATTTCATTAAAAAATTAAAGGATCTCTAAGTCGTAATCTAAAATTGATTTTACAGAAAACACATCCCAAATGAGACTTGATAACCAGGAGAAAGATCCCTTTGATCCCAAGCACAATCAGCTGTACCTGTTGTTCAGTTTTTCAACTAATTTATCTTTAAACACATGTAATAACAAAATTTCCACAGTATCACATAGTAGTCTAGTCCACTATTGTATCCTTACTACAAGAAAGTTTTCTCACTACCTTGTTTAGTCTTCTCAGCTGCATGATAAACTCAATAATGGTCCAAGATGTTCATGGATCATGGGGAGCAGATTTTTTCTTTTATCTATGGAGAAGCTTTTCATGTACCACAAGACTGTTATCATGCTTCTGAATGTTTCTTCTTCAGTCTAATAACGACAGTGCACTCCATTTCCCTTTTAAATTGGTGTTCCCAGACCTCTGTTCAATCTTGCAATTGTCCCTGGAGACTCTCCAGTTGCCCAAAAGCCCTTCTCCAGAGTCAAGCCTAAAACTGGATGCAGACTGTGTCTAAGCTTTTAGCAGTGTAGCCCAGTGAAGCGTGATTATTTCATACATCTTACATTAGTCTGATACACTCAAGAAAGCTGTTTGCTTCTCCATGGCTGCATGATCTTATTGACTCACATTGCTGCAGCTGTGCTGCATGATGTCTCACTTTTCCACTCTTCCCTAAAGAGCTGGGAAAGGTAATTCCCAGACATCTTGGAATAGATATGTTATATCTAATACATTTTGTCAATTGTTGCATTTCAGAGAAAAATATGACTTTTTAAAACATTACTGTGTTTTCTCATTACATAGTGACACCAAAGGTTATTCCTGTTGTTTATACTGCCAGTAATAATACCTTTTCAAAAACATYTAAAGTAGCTTGAAGCAAAAAGATCTCTTCAAATTTGGCATCTTTTGATTAAATCAACAAATCAAGCGTTAGACACATTTCTCCAGACAGACATTAGGAACACTTATATTTGAGTGTGCAGCATTTTGTCACTTGAGGATATGTCACAAATGAGATTTCTATGCTGACATATAAACCTTCTTAGCGAGTTACCATATGCAGTTTAGTTATTTTGTTGTTTCAGTGGCTGTCCACATAAGGCCAGCTGTATGTAGTGGTTGGATAAAATGTTTGCTACTCAGTCTGCCACCAAATTTTCTTCAGATGAACAAACCACTTTTACATTTTAAGACATCATCCTATAATTCTGAGTATACAAGTAGCTACAAGTAAATAAAAACGATCTCGTAGATCTTCAAGAAACCTAAAATACACCTGAAAAAAACACAGCACAAAAAATGTGGTTATCACGGCAGTTTAGACCCTGGATATCACTCAACATCCTKAAGTCTCAGTCTAACATAACGAACATGACTTCGGATTTCCACATTCACAAATCCTTCTTTAGTTATGATACACAACAATCCTACAATTTGCTTGTTAAGAAAACTTCCATCTGCTTTGCATTAGGGGCAGTTGGATTCACTTGATTGCAAGTATCTCAGCCTCTCCGGTGTTACGTAATCCTGTGCAGATGGAGCGCAAACAATGAGAGCACAGCACAAGTGCATTTTAAAATACTTTTGTAGGACCAGCACCATCAATTTAATATCCAGATGTGAAGATCCAATTACTCTTCAATGTGCCTTTTATTATGTAAATGGTCAGCCCCTTCTTTTGTGCTGGAACAAATTAGTCCTCTGATGTCTGCAGTGCGTAACCAAAGAATTCARATTACTGACCATTGTGTGTGCAATAGCAGAATCCAGGAAAAAATGTTTCTAAAGGTGTCTTTCAAACAGCACGTGCATGTCTGTGCCATGCAAAGTGCACATTGTTCTGTCATGAAAATCTGTACCTTAAACATTTGTTCCCCCAGAATTCAAATCTTTCCCTAGAGGGTTTTGTAAAGGGTACCTCCATGGCATCCATACAATTGTAAACACAGCTTTGCAAGAACTCAGAGATGGGCACTTTTAAAACTGTACACTATGCTTTTAATATAGAACTATTTTTCTTTAAGCATGAAAAGAGTCATTAAACTGTRGGTGACCATCTGACTCGTTATCCCATTATAATCTTGCCACATCATCAGATCCTTTGAATGTCCTAATCTTCTCTTCACAATTTACCTTTTTTTTACACAGATCTGCAGACAGTTTCTGAAGTCCTTCACTAGCTGAGACAGTGTAAAGATAGGGGATGAGGTCAATGGCAGAAGAGGAGAGACCATTTGATTTCTCCACTAAAGAAACATAAATATGTGAAGACTACATAACCAATTAGTAATATCCCAACAGAGATGAAAAAATACTTGTTACATTAATCCAAAAACACCTGTAATATGTTTCTTTGGTGGCAGTGTACTTACATGAAAATTCTTTTAGAAYTGGGCTTTAGCTGTCAATACTAGAGGGCAAATTCAGTTTCATAATTCAGCAAATCAGATGGGAATTTCATATCTGCTGYTGTAACTATCTGCAGAGTTTGATCAACAGTAAAACTATAGAAACTTCTGTAGACTCTTAGATCCAATCTGAGTTCATTTTCAAGCTGTGAGTGCTGTCAAAACGATAAGTACTGAACTTATTCACTAGATCTCAGTCATGCTTGCAGAGTTTGCTCTTCCTTAGTGACAGGAAGGTCATTTACCCCTGGAGGAAATGAATAGCAAGCCTGCTCCACCTCTATTTGTCTTTTGTTGCAGAAAGACAGGTTGAAGAGGCTAATTAGCTGAATTCATCAGCTGAGAAGGCAGGAGGGTATTGAGCTTGCTCTTCCCCTGCAAGACATATATGCTCTTACAAGGCAGCACCTCCTGCAGATCAGTGATAAGATGTTGGGGAAGGTTAGTTCTGTTCCCATATAATCAGACCTAAAGAGCAAACCTTCCACTGTGTGCTTACAGAATGTATCATATCCTGTCATATGCTGTGTCAGCTCCAGCAGCTTCTAATCTTGTTTTATTTGYTTGTTTTCACCTTTTCCAGTTGCTACTTTCACTGGGATGCTTTGTAATTTTGGGATGGAGCTGATCATGTAAATCATTACATCTACAACATGAACGCCTGCTTACCACTCYGGTCATTTATCTTAATAAGTCTAAAGAAATAAATACATGACCCATTTTAATAATTTTCATTTTGAAAGGTGCTATGTACTAGTGTATACTAATTASTTCTGGTTTCAAAGGGGCTGCTCTGAAGTACCATGCAAACAAGAGTTTCACTTCTGCACACACTGAAAAAGACTTATTAACATTTCAGTTAAAATAATGATCTTAAAAATAAATTCACCACTTTCTTTACATATTTTATCATGTTTCCATGCACAGATGGAAATAAGCATGGAATCTGACCTAAGCCTGGAGCTTAGACCATAATTCTGCTGATAAGGCTCCCACAGAGAACCCAAGCTATTTGATTAATAAGAATAACTGAATAAAATTTATTTTTATCACTGATTTAAGAAGAATTGATTTCTTACAAAAACACCAACTGCATGAAAGAATATGCTTTTCACAAATGCTTAGTTTTCTGCATTAGGAGAACATTTTTCAAATATTTCCATGTATAAATGTTTTTTTTTAATTCCAATAAAATCTGGAATTTGTCTAAGCAAATAATTTCTTATCTTATATGTTCTTTTTGAAGGATGTCAAAGAAAAGGTTTTTTTCACAGAATGTCAAGACACAAATCAATTAAAATTTTTTGCATAAGGTTTTCTTAGATTTAAATTCCATACATATATATATGTGTGTGTATTTATGTATATTATTATAATCTTTCTCTAGAAGAAAGATTGTTATTCTGTGTTGTTCTTTTACCAGATTATTTCACAGCTCCTACTTGGTAATCCCATCTGCTTGGCTTATAAACATAAATGTTATTTCTGAGTAATAGGACCTGAACTGTTTCTTGTTAAATATTTTCCTGCTGCATCGTCTCTCATCTCCATCAAATTGAGTGAGATTTCACCTAAAATGACAAAGTTTGTTCTGCTTAAGATATGTCATAATAGCCACACATTTACACTCCACAGATTTCCAGACATGGGCTTCACAAGGGGAAAAAAAACCAGAAATTTAAGCAACTCTTTCAGTGTGCAGCCACATCTCTACAGGCACTTCTCCTTTTTCCTCCCATCCATACAAACTCTCAGCAAATGGAAGTCCTGCTTTGCTAGGAGACTTCATTATGGCCTGAAGTTATTAGCTCAGTATGAGTACACATTAATAATCTCTACCTTTGTACAGATTTTTTGGAACTTGGCACGTATGACCGCATCCATTGGAGCAGCATTTCTTCACTCCAAAGCATTCAGTGTCAGCTTCACARCTTTCAACACAGGCAGCTGCAAAACCACTGGCCTTCTCTGGGGCTGGGCAGTCCCCTTGCTTCACTGACAGGATGTACTTAAGGAATTCGCAGCTAGTTAGGCATTCATAATTCTTCTTGGGGAAAAGAGGCTACAAGGAAAACAGAAGAAGTGTATGTTTTCAATAGGAACAACAACAACAAAAAAAAAAAGCCCCAAAAAACTAAAAAACAAACAAACAAAAAAAGAACAACAACAAAACAAACAAAACAAAAAACCCACCCCAACCTCACCAAAGAAAAAATGAAATAAATTTTCCAAACCTCCTGAAAGATTATTCACATTTTCAGCTTTTGCAAGACTATCCCTGAAGATTTATATATTTAAGCCACTTCTAAAAATGCATTCCAAGTACACAATGATAACTTCCCTCAAACAAGACCACCATATTTAACAGAACAATGTTGTTTACATCTGCCAGCTTTCTCTWGTTTTCCTCACATTGACTGGCCATAAAGTTGCTCAATGACAGATTAAAAACAKTCCCAAAATAAAAGGGGAAGCAATGGTCAGACAGTCTGCTTTTTTTGGACTACCCCACATTCTTTCCTCTGTACTTTACAACACTTTCCCCACAGTATCTGATGTAATGCCACTCTAGATAAATAAGGGAAATCTTGTTTCTTTATACTGTTTCAACTATGTTGGCTAGGAGAAGATTTTGCAGTATCTTTGTGTTCTTGCCAGAGTTTAGTAATTGTATGATTCTTCATGGAACTGGAAAAAAATTTATGATAAAACAGTCAGAAAAAAAATACAAATTAGAGTAAGTTTTAAATATATTGATTAAAGATGAAAGTAAATGCTACTTTCTTGAAAAAAAACTAGTCTTAGATATTTAAGAAGATGCTTCAATGCACAGACATTTTATAGCATGTGTACTATACAGAGGTTTGCAAGGTCCACTTAAAACTGTATTTAAGATAGCATCTAGAACCCTGGGAGAATATTGTGTGGAAACTGCAYCTCCTCTTTGTTCAGTTTGCTGCAGARCCAGCCRAAGTGATTCCCTCAGAGTGATGGGYGCAATTGTAGATGAGCACATAACTGGTGTTGTCTGTAGCTGTCCTTCCTATTCTAGAACACCCAAAAACCTTCCACCCTGACAGATCTGAGTTACAGGTTCCCTAAGCCCACACAGGAGTTATAACCCATTCTCCATCCAACCAGTCATGAAGCTACTTCCACATTCAAATGTTTTACTTTCCTGCTTTTACTGTTCTCATATTTCTGGCAAAATGAGGAAGATTTTGCTATTATGCAGGCCCAGGTGTTCCAATGCACCTGGTGATTAGAATGCACCTTATGCCATAGTTAGCCAGCTAAAAAGCTAAACCCACAGGAAATTGAATTTATAGGGAAAAAAAGGAATCAGATAAACTGTCCTCTTCTTCACACATAAAGTTTCCTTTAACATTCAGTAGTCATTTGGCAGATAAAAAGTAACATATTAAGCAGGACTTTGAGAAACACAAAGCCAAATTGTTGCTTACAGATTTTTTACAAAATGCGAAAAGATTGAAAACACTCTCACAGGAAAACAGCCTCGTTTAACTCAATCAATGTCTGTGGAGTCTATATGAGGCTGACAGAAAGGAAATCGCCCGAGCTTTTGTGTTTGAAGCTAATTTCAAATCCTAAAACATCACAAATTTGCAGCTACTTAATTAAAAATGTTATAGCTCCCTGAGGCATAATWCGTCCTCAAGGCTTCTCCTCCTCACCCTATTTCACAGCTCATTTTTCAGTTAGCTGCTAAATGTGCTGCTCCTCATTATGGGCCTTTGAAGTTCTAAATTTAGCTTTAACCACAAAACACTAATCAAAGAAGGATGCTCACTGTTTTTAACTACAATAGAACAGTGTTCTACAAATGTTTTCCTTTTAAACCAATTTTATACATATTTTCACCCAYATCTGCAAACATACAGTCTGAGTGAAGACCAATATACAAGAACAACATAAATCAGATCCACTAAAACTGCTTTATTACAGAACTCTGGAATTTTTTATATGAGAAAGTAGCAAATAATCTGGGTTAAAAAACTCTTACAAGGCTTGGTTTTCATCAGAAACTTTTACTTTGTTTTCTGCTGTAACTACATAGATCAGTAATTCAGTAATTCCTATTAAAACATTGTTGCATCTAAAATTGTTTTTAGTTGAAATTACAGCTTTTCCTAATCATCTTCATGGTGCTTAAAATCATTTAAACATGGAAAACTCCCTTATACCAGAAAAAGCGTGTCCACAGTAGAGAGGAGCTAAATCAAGTATCAGTATATCAATTATGGTCACTTCTACTTTTTTTTTTTTAACAGGAAAAGATTAAAATCTTTAAAATAATTCACTTTCATAGACTTGAATACATTTTTACCTTTATATTGATTTATTTATAATAAAGCAACTTTCTGTTGAGATGATATTTCCCTTTTGAAMTAAAAAACACTTAAGAACTACAACAGATCACTTCCACCAACTCAGAGCCATATTTCAAATCCAATAAAAAATATCCTCAACTAATTTGACTGATTCAGGTTTGCTTCTTCACAGATTATTTTGATAGATGGCTCAAAAACAGTTCTCAAAATATTTGTTCCTGAATAATTACATACTTTGATATTAGTTTTCTGAACTTCAATCCAGTCACTCCTGGAGAACCACTCTTTTAGAAACCAGACTGACTCTCACATACAGAAGTCATCTGTTCTAGCTATCCTGCACAAGGATTTTTCACACAATGACGTTTTCTCTTTTAAACAAAGATTATCAGATGGTCAGAAAAGAYAGAAGGGCAAGTGGTAGAAATAGCATCTTACAGGAGGGATGTAACAGCATCTTCTGAGAGAGGCTATGTAAGTGTGACTGGATCGAGTCTTTAAAGTACAAGATGAGATTAATCATTTGGTTAGGAAAAAACCCCTCTTTTTAACTAAAAATTAATATGGCTACASTGTTATATGTGCATCCTTTCAAATGAAGGTAAATGCTGTAAAAATACCATGTTTTTCAGCTGTCTCCTTGAAGCCAATAATTTAAATTAAAGAGACTGCTAGAACAAAGTGAGAAAGTGTGCCCTCGGGCTGACCTACCTCACAGAAGCTTTGGCAATGGTTTTTCTTCAGGTCCCAGGACTCTTTGCAGGGCTCCAGGCACTAGGAAGAATCAGGAGGCAGAGCAATGTCAGAAAGAGAATGAAATAAACAACCACAAATAACCTTTTTTCTTCTCCAGTCTTTTGGACCACAGGAAGATAATAATCCACTTCTCCTGGGGATAAGATTGTGTCATTGAGTCATGGTGTCAGAGCAAGGTCATGACAAGTCATGGTTAGATTACAAGAAATTTTCAGTATTTCTTACAGTACAAGGCAATTGACTCACTTGTTTCTTATGCCATCCTATTTTCCAATTTATTGGATCTAGGTTTTAATACCATTTAACACCATGTTCCTGGGTCACAGACACAATGTCAAAAGCACTRCTCTAAACTAGAGAAAGTGAAATCTCACTCACCCAAAGATTAGGYAGGCACATTGCCTTCCCAAGCAAGAAACTATTTCATCAAGCTATGGAGTAAACTCTGCAGAGGTTTAAACACTATTTCTGTATAAATAGACAATATTCACTGGTCTGTTAGCAAAACCACTTTATTTCAAGTACCATATTATCATTACTTCACCTTCAACCTCCAATGCAATGATTATGYAGAGAGCTGAGATTCAAATTTTGCCAGAACTAAGCTTCACAGCACAGCATAAAGAAAGATCATATTGTTAAGAGCATTTGCAACAGCTGAAACACAAATTCAGATTCACATCCAGAAGMCTTTTCTCTTCCTTTGTTAGACATAAGATATTGGAAAATACTGGCATTGTTGGAAGCTAATAACATCTACACCTTTTGGTAACAGTGGAAAAATACTTAYTGTACCAAAAAGAAAGGCCTTTGACATGAAATGCAGTATTTGTGTAATTTCCTCTTATGCATAGTATTAGGTTGGATCAACACATATTTATGCTATCAAACATAATTACATATAGGCTGCACCTCAGTGGTACACCTGTATTAAAGTAGTAAAAGCAATAGTGTTTTAAAAATTAAGCATTTTTCTTACTGGCAACAAAGCCTAAAAATGTAACAAAAGCATTAGTCACAGAGRTTACATATTTCAGGAACAAACAATAACACTCAAGCATTTTCTTTATATATATATTGTGGCATTTGAGACTCAAGTTTCTAGCTCTTCAAAATTCACAATGTGTTGTATACATAGTAATTACAAGGATACATTATAAAATGTCACTGAAGTCAGTAAATTCAATTAATTCCAGATACTGCACATTCGAGCCCAATTCCACTGTCACATCATTTTACAACTCTCATGTTCAATGGATTTAGTCCAAAAATTACTGAGTTATAAGGGGTTTAAAGACAAAATGAGAGAGATTCTGACCACTCTGGGACTTTGTCAGTGATGCCCAAGACTGCCAGATGTGTTCCAGGTGTTTGCACCAGCCTTTATGTGCACTGTAAATGCAGCAGTGGCCTCCTCATCCAGCTGCTGTTGTTTCAGAGATCACTCAGGACAGCCCAGGCTGCTTTCCCKGGATCCCAGCTCCTCCTGMCTCAGGRCAGGCAGGRACAATGGGCATCTYCCAAGGGAAGAYGGASAAAATGAACCAGGGCTGAGCAGCATCCTGCAACCCAGCTGWGCTCAGAACATGTTCAGAACAGGTGATGAATCCTGCACAGGCTCTTAGAGACATTAGGGTACACATTTACCTAAAAACTTACATGAACAAAAAACTCTCCCTGCTCAGGAGTACTCAGGGCTTGCCTGGCACCATGGGAAGCTGCAGAAGCCRACTGCCTGCCTTAATGGAGCTGTACCATGTTGGGTGAAGAAAAAATCAACAGACAAAAATGCTGCCAGTAGAAGATCTGGAACTGTCTTGCAAAAAGATAGCTATTAACCTGGCAAGAGCAAAGATGAGAACAGCTCACAAGCACAGGTTGGTGCACTAATCCTCTTGGCTAACCTATTATAAGGYTTCTCTAAAGTGGGAAGCTGGAAACACTGAAAGCTTGGATCCAGGTCTCACCTGTGAGTCCTTTACTTAAAAAATGGAAAGGAGCTCAGATAACTCAAATCCTCCCAAAGAGCTCATTCCATCAACCCCAGTGCTTAAATCTCGACGCTGGACGCTTTCTCTTCATCCAGATTGCTACAGAGTTGGTACTCAGCACCAAAAAATTGTCTCAAAAGCCAAAAGAATTGCTAATAGAAAGCACCCCAGTATTTTTCATCATTCAAAATTTGAGGGAAGGTATATATGCACACACTCATTGGTTCAAATCTGTATGTAATATGAGATATTACTACAGACCCGTCAATGTTTAGACTGAATAAGATTAGAAAAAAAGAGCAAAATACAGCTTCATTCAAAGAAAAAGGGTTGTGATTCCTTTAAAATGCTTTGTGTTGTATTTTTTATTTTATTTTATTTTTAAAGTTTGCATTTAAGGACCATTTTAGAGAATCCTCTTCTGTTCTAATTTCTAATCTATAAATAAAGCAACCAGGAGATTAGCATTTGATGCATGCCATTTACATTAGGTAGTGAAGGGATTTTCAAAATAAGTCTACTAATACTTTTGCTTAAGAAATGATGCCTCTGACCTCAATGGGAGAGAATTACACCAACACAGCACTTTTCAAAATCTAATGAATTGCAAAACATCATTTAAGCACTGAAATACATATTTATTAAAATATTATACACTTATTAAAATATTATGTTTAAATTAGATGGCTGCATGTGACATTTTTTTAACTATTTAAACAGAAAAAAAAAACCATCTGAGTAGAAGAAACCACCCACAGTATTTTTGTGTAAAAAGCCTTCTTCCTCCATCAGAGTAGAAACCAAGTCACATGCAAACTGTTGTAAAAACAATGGAATCTAAGTTTAACAGCTGGTCTATAATTGTTCTTTTCATTACCATTCACTGTTCCCATTGCTCCCAACAGCAAGGTCAGAAATTAATGGCTTATGTTTACAATACATATACAAGTGCTTTGCTGCCCTATGGAACTTAATCAAATGGAACTTAGATGGCTGAGAGGAAAAAAAAAAAGTTATAAAACACCTTCACTGTACTGTCTCCTAATAACTGACCACGTCACGAGGACAAGTACCTGAAAATGCATGTGCTCACTACCAGGTACTAAGAAGAGAGCATTCTTCTTGGAATTTACCCAAAGTTAAAGGAGACTATAGTGCTCATCAGTCCTAGAGAGAATAATTTTATGATGGATAAATTCAAATATACAACTGCACCCAATGGAACCACAAGAAAAGTGATTTTGAATCTGTAAATTTCAGCACAGTTGCAGTAAACGCAATGAAAAACAGAAACAGGCATCAAGAGAGAAATAACTATTTAGATATCTGGGTTTTTCTAATACTCATTTTTTCTGTTTCTCAAAAGTCAGACTMTGAGATGTCTGAAGAACAGTAAATGCATAGCTGCATATTTACCGAGTTCAGACAGATTAATAGCATGCTAGCTTGGTGAAAAATATTAGGAATTTGGCTGCCCATTTCAGGAATGCGTATTATTTATGTCAATTCATTTTATAAAAGTCTATTTATATATTTGTTTCTCAACTTCCTGTGTTAATTCATGTCTTCTTAAACTTTTACAAGGATATAGATTCAAGGCAAATGACTTGTATTCTGTATATTAAAATGAAAGAAGTGTTTGCTTCTGAAATAGTAGTTAGGCATATTTTTTAAAGATCCCTGTTCTATTTTCTTTAATCTCCAGTTTAAATCTCTGACCTGCACTAAGGTATGGGCTGTCTACTCACCAAGAAAACACAAGTGTGACTGTGTGTTACAAAATTAAAAGCTCAGGTGAACAGGACTACATGCAGTGAGAATTTAAGAGTGAAGAATCCTACACACGTAGGTGAATCTCATTTCCACAGTGGATCATTCTCAATGCTCCCCAAATCCAGGCTCAAGAGCTCAGCTGATTCCAAGGCTTCCCATGAGCGCTGCTCCATGTGAGTGGCTCACAATGTCACACAGTGTCACATACAGTATTGCATTCAGCCTGTAGGCACCATGTGCTGAAGAAGATGCACTGCAGCACTTCAGGTAGAAGCTACTTCAGGTGCTCATAAACCCTATCAGGTTAGACACCCACTGTTCACATCCATCTTATTTAAAATAAACCATTAGAAGTAGAACTGACCTAAAAAATCAGTCAGTTACTTAGACTGAAAAAATCCATGAACCCAAAGAGCAGGGTTCAACTGCAGAATCAGTAGCTGTCAGATTAGCTTGGAGGTTGATATGGGCTGTTCAAGAAGCCTCTGAGCATTTTGTGAGATCCATTTTATGCCAAGTCAGTCTCTTGCTTCTCTCTTTTCCCTCTCCTCCCTCATTAGCAGAATGAATCATCAGAGCACTAGTCATCAGCTTTCTAGAACTCAGTGTGACATTTTAGCTCTGTGCTGGTTTAAGCTGGGATAGAGGTAATTTTCTTCACAATAGTTAGAAAATTCASGGGCTATCCTTTGGATTTSKGCTGGAAGCAGTGWGGATAACACAGRGKTGTTTTTGCTGCTGCTGAGCTGAGCTTACACAGCATCAAGGMCKTTYCTGCTCCTCACCCCACCCCACCAGCGAGAGGGCCGGGGGTGCACAAGGAGTTGGGAGGGGACACAGCCRGGACAGCTGATCCCAACTGACCCAAGGGATATCCTACACCACATGGCATCATGCTCAGAACATAATGATGGGGAAAGGACAAGGAAGGGGAGGGCATTCAGAGTGATGGAGTTTGTCCTCCCAAGTCACTATTACATGTGATGGAGTCTGGCTTTCCTGAAGATGGCTGAACACCTGCCTGCTAATGGGAAGCAGTGAATGAATTCATTATTTTGCTTTGCTCAGATGCACAACTTATACTTTACYTATTAAACYGTCTTTATCTCAAACCACAAGTTTTATCACTTTTACTCTTCCAGTTCTCTACCCCCATCCCATCATGGCAGAAACTGAATGAGAGACTGTGTGGGCTTAGTTATCAGCTCAGTTTAAACCACAACCAACTTCTAAAACTCAGTTACATTTAATGTAGACTGGGAGAAGTTTATATGCCTTCAAAACTTTGAAAGCCTAATAGGAACAACTGTGAAACATATTCTTTTGTGTAAAATAGTAGTTTCATGCAGCTACCTGGAGTTACTTCTCTGTATATGTTAAAGAGGTTCTCATGAGAATTACACTGGTAATGTATTTCCCTTGTAACTGAATAAACAAAAGGGTTAAATGACAGAGAATGGTTCCCTGTCTGTGTTGCCTGTTTTCTCTCCTGTAGGTCAGTGAGCATCATGATTTGGTAAAAAGGAGTGATTTTGTATTCGAGGATCAAGTCTTAATTAAATTAGTTACAGTTGGGGCTATTCTGTGACATTRTCATGTACACTGGGAACCCAGCTGATACTGTCTGAAAGTATTGCTAATTGTAGAGCTGGTTTTGAATRAAAGCCAGATCTTAGCTTTTAAATAGTTACGGGGTTTTAGATTTCTTGAAATGTATTTTTTGTTGTTCTATATTGATGATATCCTGATGTGAATTGTGGTGGGATAGATGATAAGGAACAGGTTACTAATGTGGAATTTACCATCTGAAAGTACTACTTTATTCTAATTAATAGATGTGTATATATATATATATATAAAGAAAAAGAAAAACCCTTCATTTGTAACCAACATTCAGACAGTGTAATCTTATGTTTAAGGACTAATGATTGCTTTGTATTTTTTAAAGTCTATTGCTCAGAACAAAGAAACAGCAAAATGGCTGGCACAGAAACGAAGTGTCTCTGTTGGAGGTGCAGTCACAGCCACCTTAACTCTTCTGAATCCTCAACAACTGCAAGGTAAAACAAAGCAGCACAAACCTCCATGGCTCTACAGCAGCAATTAGGAACTGATAGAGACAACTCACACACCATCACATCTTATTGTAATACACAGCACAAAGGGGTACCTGCAGGCTGGAATCAAACTGAGGTTCACAACCTAAGAGACTTTTCTGGTTACTGTATATGGGACCTCATGCAAAGCAATTTGCCATTAGGAGTACCAGTGGTTAGGCTGCGAGAATACAACATTCTGTATTGAGTTCTAGCATCAAAACTTAAGAGAGAATAAGCTATTTAATACTGATCTTAGTCAGTCAACAGGAATGAAATTGCATTTCCTGGCAGATTTTGGTACATCCCTTATGAAAAAAATAACAAAACTGTATAACAGAGACACAAAACATATTATACGTGCAACTGAGATTATTAACAATATAAATAATAAAAATATTATTTTTAATAATTCTTATCAAAGTACGATTATATATACAACCTGCAGGTGAAATATGGAACTTAAGATATACTACTTAATATAGATAAATACTTTTTAAAATTAATGCTTTTTAAAATTTCTAAACCAGTATTAAAAAGTTCTGGTTTCACATCCAAGAAATGTGCTCACAATAAATGGAAATTGCTTCTGCAGATGGGACATTTAATGTCTCATAGCAGACCACTGCAAGCTTCACTTTACCAACCTATGTAGAATATACCCAYAGTATTTTCCAATTACAAATTCTGAGACACTGAAAAAAAAATGTTCAAAACAATATCCAGATAAGAGAAAGACAATACACTGTCACATTTCTTTGAAGCTCGTTGATTACAGYTCTGTTCACTCAGCCCCTTACAAGGCTTAGAAACACAGTGAGGCAAACTACACCAGTTTTAGGAGCAACAGTCTCCTATCTGTTATCAACACTTTGGAGATTGGTYTGGTCATTCAAATGGTTATTTCAAAGAATGGAACATTTCTGAGAAATTTRGGTGCAGAGTTGAGCAGCACAGTTTAAACTGCTCTAGCAAACAGCTGCATTTGRTGTGTATTTGTTTTTCTTGGGTGTGGAGGAACTGAAAGCACACACATGGACAGGCATTACCACTCTCCATGGTTATGCAAACTTATTAGTATCAAATTAGGTCTCAGAGTAAAGGAAATGCTCAGAAGTGCCARTTGTTGTTTATCTAACAAAAACATGAGCTTGAAACATTTATTTTTCCTAATTGCTTGGCTCATTTCAGTACAGAACATCAGGGGTGCCAGTCCCACAATATTAACTGTTAGCAAYCTGAGTTACTGAATACCTTCAATACCTTAAGCAAATAAAGGAAGCTTTAGACCTGTAGGATCTGACTAGGAACAGTACCAGTATTTCCTGGAACAGAGATAGGGAAAGGGCTGGTCACAGCATATCAGTTAAGTCTGTCAGACCTTTACATATACAAAGGAGCAGTACTGGCTTTTTTCCTAAAATTATGGCACCAGAAAGACCAAGAMCATTGCCAAGAACTTCAGGTCAAATATTCTGGAAACCCATATAGCCTTTGTTGTTAATTCCCAAAATTAAACAGAAAGTAAAAGCTGCCAGAAAAATTGTACATGTACCGAAGATGAGAATCACTGAAAGTGTAGAAAAAGAAGGAACTGTTTCGACATAAAATATTCACAAAGTAAATTACTATTAAATAAAAAAGGGGAAGTCATATCACCACACTGTAGCTGAAATGCAGCAGTTTCAATTATAATCCCTTCAGAGTGAAAGCAACTTTCAACACTGACAGCTTGGTATCTATCTGTATAGCTTAGCTGTCTGGCACATCAAATTTTGCCAGCAGAAGTGTTTGTTTGAAAGGACAGAATAATCCTAGGACTCTTTTCATGTTTCTATTCTTTGTTACCAAGTTAAAACCACGGCCATCGATGTCAACAAAAAACTGGCTTCCAAACATTAGTTCATTCCTGACCAGTTCATGTCAAGATTTGTTTATAGGGTTTTGTACCAGCGTATGAAACTGGGACACGTACTTTCTTCTCTTTTCCTGCCTCATAGCCTAAAGTTTAACAGTCACCAAAGAACAATATTGGTCTTATTTTGCCTGATTTTGAAACATGGAATTGAACTTAAATCTCCTACATTCAAGATGAATCTCCTGGAATATTTGATGGAGCCTTCTCTCTCCGTTGAAGCTCTTTCCTCTTGTAAAAACAATGAATTTTTCTCCACCACCATTTCTTTGCTACAGAGATAACACTCTTTTACACACTATTCTCTTTTCACATCTTTGATTCATCTACCAACCTATTCTGGACTTAAAATTGTTGTTCTAATTATCCCTATTCAAACTGTTGCCTCAAAGATCATTCCCCTATCTTTCTGTGTCCTTGCTTCTAGGTGCTGCATCAAATGCCAGTTAGGTTGGGKTTTTTTTCAAACCTTTTCCTAGCCCTTACTCTGTGTCTCCACATTCTGAGTTTTCACCTGTCAAGACACAAGGCACAGCACTGGCAAAATGAAGCACCAAGTCAACACTGGATCACTAGTGCAAACAGGAAATACATATTGCAGCAAAGTGAATCAATTATTTTGAATAAAACTAAGAGTGACATGCTTTAAAAATGTTAAGAAGTGATATGCTTTAAAAATGTTAAGAAGCTCTCTGTAATAGACTCCTGATAGTGGTAATTGCTTTAATTGCTTAGTGCCTTCCTGCTTCTTTCTATTGCTTACATACAGAATTCTTTAGCAGTTTAGCTACTGTATTAATGACCAATGAAATGAATTGAACCTGAATTGAATATTAGCAGTTTTACTTCTCTGTCTGAACTTTCTTTCTTCAGGCTACTGTCTCAAAGTGTAGTTTACCAGTAAACTGGTTTGTCTTGTTTGCATCTTTTCTACCAATCTATCATAGATCAGTCATGCTAAGTTCTTCCTGCTTTTAAAGCTTCTCCCAGACTGCATCTGGAACTGAATAGTAAGCAACATAGTAAGAAAATTTTCACCTCTATGTCCCTGCTGTTTCTAGGCCACTGTTTCCTGCCACATTTCCATGCASATGGAGTAAAAATAACAGTAATATTTACTGCTAACAACATGGGCTGCAAAAGGTAATGGCTTTTCCTTTACAGATATTAGAATTGTGGATGGACTTTCACCAGTTTTTTCCAGCAGTAGTGATAGAGCTCAGCTCATGGATAACTTTACAGTTGCACTTCAAGACCTTAAATGTCTATTCCAACTTAAATGCTTCTATGATTCTATAAAAAAAGAAGCCTAGTTTATATTCTAAAATGTCTCTCTCATAAACTGGCTTTTCATTTTCTAATAGTTGGCCATTTTCTTCAGTGATTACATAATACTTTTAAAGTAAAAGTGAGCATAAATATTTTGACACTTTATATATGTAAAAAACYTCCATTGAGAAAACATCATTCTTTTAATTTTAAACAGACAAGGGAAAGCCTCTTCAAGTTGGCACTTTCCSCTTCCAATCTGTTACAAGGCAGCTTCAGAAAACCACACACAGTCTTGTTATAAACACCRTCTTGCTGTGCAACTGAAAGTGTCTGTCAGAGCAGCGCTGTTCTCTCCAAGCAAAGTCAAATTTTTTTGTTGCCGTTTTATAAATGAGTTAAACTAGTGAACTCTTCTGATAACAGATGACTCGCTTTATACATCACCCTGCAGATTCACACATACATTTCTGAATGAGAGAGCCGCAACTAAATGTTCTTTTTGCTTGTATCCACCACAGTTCTATGGTTTTATAGACCACCGAACAATCAGAGACGACAAAAAAAAAGGGGAGCCCTCTTTGTCTAAATCGTTACTTTGTTTCTCTCCCCTGGCTTTCCATTTCCCTCCCAGCACTACCATCACCATCAGAAACGACATATTCCGCATTACTAAACAGCAAGAGCCATAGGGCTTTTCAGTTCTAATTTCACGCCACAATAAAATGCAGTGGTTGTTTCACTGGGGGACCTGAAAAGCCTTCCTTTGTGAGGCTGCTCCGACRGTCAGGTTAAGTATCACACGCTGGCAGCAGGCATCTGTGCGTGCCTCTTCACRCAATTATGGCAAAGGGGGAGGAAAAGGAACAGAAAAATAAAACAGGAGTTTGTCTTGAAAAAAAAAAAAAATTAATCCCCTACTCTGAGGCATGCGATTCACATTCTATTGCTTGGCCTAAATAGTTTTAAATATATCTCTTGCCCACCTCATTGATAGACCAATCAATCTAGTAACAGTAACTCTAGAAACCAGTTTTCAGTGTACACACAAGAAATGCTTGTTGCTTTAATGGAAAAGCTATTRACCTAAAGTAGACTAATGATACAAAATCTGAGAGGAAGGAAAAAAAAATCTAAGGACAATAAATTTGGACTTTTTTMTTTTAATTCCAGAGTAAACCAGTGAGGATGATCAGCAATAACAAACCACACATATGGTGCTCCTAAAAGTACTTTTAGAATTGCATTCTAATTATGTAACAGAAATATTGCTTAATTCTATGAAAGTGGAAACTATAATTCCATTAATCCCAAATACAACAGGAAGAAAAAGGAAAAAAAAGTTACAGGAAGTCCTGACAAGTTTTCCACACTTACCTTGGCTTTTTAAAAATATWCCCAGCATACACTGAATGTTTTTTGTCCCATGTTTAGAAACGCTATTGTATTCATTGAACCTTTTGTGAAGAGAGAATGTGAATCCTTTCACAAAAATCTCTTCATGTATCTTAACAGTCTACTAAAACATTAAAATTACTAAAATTCTTYTAGTTTACATGACAATGCATAAAATAAACACTGCTTGGAAACACTTTATAGGTTAGATAGTTTCACATACTAGTCGAGGGGGRAAAATGAAATATAAACAAAGGAACATTAAATAGCTATTTTGTTTCAAATTAATTCTTTTCAGGTCACTAAAACAATGCTTTCTCTCTTATTTTTCAATGAATGCTACAGATGAGCAAGGAAGACTACACATCCATACTAAATTTCTTTCTCTCTAATTGTTATGGGGTTTTAGGTTACGGTTATGTGATGAGCATAAGCAAATCTAAATCCATAATGCCACCAAAGAGGGGCAGTCCTGAACTGGGCCTAGCTCCTACTAGCTACTCCTTTGCTGCAAACATGCTAAAAGAGGCATTCTAGATGAAAAAATTGACCAGTTTTAAGTTAAGCAAACTTTCCCATTTAGCTCGTTCAGCAGTCTCACAAAAATTAAATGTCTGTGTTGGGGAAATGGGCAAAAATGCAAGAGAGACAAATCTGTAAACAGCTCTTAAATTGAGAGACCAAACTTACAACAGCCTAAGTGAGGCATAAAACCACAGTCTGAAAAACAACTAATATCTGATTTTCCCTCCAAGGCTGAGTAATAAAAGTTAACATTATGGTGTTGAGAGGCAAGCAGGACAAACTGGCAGCTGAGTTAATAAATAAATAGTTCTGATTAAACTGYCATAGAACATAAACTTAAATCAAACCTCAGCCTTTTGCTGGAAGAATAGAGCTGGATGCATTTTCCCTGGCAATAGTCTGGGACAACCTGTTGGCGATTTCTACTTCCATTTCTACTTCCAAGGCAGAAGGAAAAYAATTTGGCTGTCCAGACTGTCACAGACTGCACTACAGGAGCATATTCTTTCAGTGCAGTGCAGTTCACCTCTGCAGCTGAAACAGTAATCACTACACTTCGTCACTGCATGAAGTTAGACTGATAACTGGGCAAGCAAAATTCTTCCAAAACTTTGCTTAATTTTGAATTTTAGCTGACATGTATTACATATCATTCCTARAAGTATTCTAGGATTGGCACTAAATAATCATGTGTTTTGTTTTATTTTGGTTTTTTTCATTTTAACTTGGAAACTGTGTACTTTACTTAATTGTCCACCAATTTCAAATGTTATTCAAACATACTGATCCTTCMTGTCATGAACTACAACACATAAAGGCAAAGACTAAGAGTAATACACTCTTAGTCACCCTAAAGTGAGCTATCCTAGCGTGTAGATGTAAACATGATGAAGTGATCTTTAACACTTGATGATCTTTCCAACCTAAATGATTCCATGACTCTTTGAAATAGAATATTATTGTTATATTTTTTTTTTTGCTGAACACAGAAAAAAAAATGTAAAGTGGCCATTTGGGATGTGTAATGCTTCACCTCGTCTTCTGCCATTCATCTTAACAAGACTCTTGAGCAAATTCCCAGAGGAATCAGAGAGTAAGATTATGAAAGCATRCTGGCATTAAACCCCCAGAGAACAACTGTCTTAAAACCAGCYCACTGCATAGCACTCTATACTGACAGATGAAATGGATAGCTTGCCTTTTTATGCAAATATATGCAAGGAAATGCACACCAGTTAATGAAATATAGCCAAAGGGTCTGAACCAGAAGTCATAATTCCAGATTAAATCAGCACAGATTGCAGGTGCCCACCAATCTCAGCAACTGACTCCCTCTGATTGCTCAGAGGCATCCTAAATCTCACAGCAAGGCATGTCTAGATAAGAGTACCAGAATGCTCAATTTTGTGTAGAAAGCCTGTAGCTGTGAGCTGGTCTGTCATTGTAAACTGCAAAACTTGACAATCCTGAAAAATCTTCACTGAGAGCTCTGGAGTTGCAGAAGCTCTAACTGGATTATATTTTTAACCTCTCATCTCAATAAAAAACAGGGTTAGGTTGGSCAGGAGTGATAAGATGGCAGGCTGGAGGGCTCCCTGAAATTGCAAGAAAGAAAACAATGCCACTGAATGAGGGAAACAGAAAAGGGGAGAGGCAAGGGGAAAAAAAAGTCCCACAAACCTTTCTATGTGCAGCYGTCTCTAAGGACTGAAGCACATCCTCGAGGGTATATTAATGTATAATCAAATACTGCAGCTTTTCACTTGGTCAGGATATTACCATGTTTTTTTCCTATTTTCAATATAGCTACCCCTATTAATGAAACATCCTAGGGATTTTCCCTTAGTTAAACTCTCCTTTTGAAAGCAAACATCAGGAAAGAAACTTCCAAAGGCCACTGCCCATTCACAAATACCTGTATTCAATATAATGTCAACTAACTTCCAGCTGCTGCTCTTGAAAGCCAAACACGTTTTATTAGGTATCTCACACCTCCCTGCCCGAATATCATTCAGAAGTCTAAAGAAGCTTAAATGGAACCAGGCATTTATGTGTAAAAARCAATATGGCCTTTCTGCAGGACTGGCTCTCAGACATGCAAGCTGCATGAAATAGGTGAGACAGGGAGTTAATTTGTCATTAGCTGATGGAGATCTCWTCAATACAGTCAGTGGCATGTGAARAACCACTCAGTGGACCACACACAGGTGCTTCCTACAGGGCAAGACAATTATCTCTCTGGAGGTTACTAATTTGATCCCTGGTGACAACAGAGTCTGGATAGCTCCATCACATAGTAACTGTACAAAATTCAAAATTCAGGTGTCTGAATCTCAAGTCGTATCAGTAATCAAAGTATTGAAAATATTGATGATTGGCATGCTGGGATTATAGTGTTGAGTAATTACTTCTTACCCAACTGTAATATTCTAGAATACTTCTAAAAACAGAATACTTCTGTGACAACCATTTYGGGCAGACATTTATCATCCTGTAGTTGTATTCTATTTCTTAAACATAAGAACACCCACAGAAGTAGATAGGAAATTTCTCAACAAGAGAGTTCTGTATCAGACATAAAATGMAACCTGTTTTACCACCAGTCACATGATTTTACACCTCACATGATTTTACTCATTTTTACTCCCTCAATCCAATTTGAATTTGTATTATTTTACAGTGCTGTAACATTTCAAGTATATTTAGGTCTATATGTGAAACACCAATACACCARTTTTAGCTTATTCAAAAAAAATTTCTTAGTCTTTTTATATTTTCCACAGTATTTCTTTGAGCAAACTTCTAGATGTTAATACATAAGCACCTTAGGGCATCCATCCTAYATTTGTCTGAATAAATGCATCCATAGACAGTGTATAATAAAAAACTAATTCTCTATTTTCCCTAACCTCCACCAGGCAGTTAGATAAGTTTCCTACCACCATGAAAAATTGTCACTGCCTAGAGACAAAACTACTGAAAATGTTCACAGAATTATTTATAACACATAATAGATATATAGTCTTTATTGGAAATGCCAATTACTACAAATCAAATCAGAAAAAAAAAACTACCCTAAGTATTTCAGGATTTGGCAACTAAAAACATCTTAATAATGCCTGAMTCTGAAGAAATTTAATCCCTCTGTTCTGCGTTTTACAATTGCCTAATGGAACGCTATAAAAGTTTGCATGCATCTGATAAATGTGCTCTTCGAGTATCCTAAAATTGCTTACACACTCATATAGAAACAATTTCAGTATCAGAGGGCCAATTTGGTGCTCGAATTAAAACATTCAATATTCATTAAAATTAGCAGAAGCCACCTAGGCAATCCAGGAGACAGAGTTTGGTTCAAAGTATCTTAAGAATAATTTACGTATTTGGCACAAATTCTGACCCAACATTTAGGCCAAGCCACTTACATAAACAATCTTTTCAGTCATATTCTTACAAAAGGCAAGAGCAGTAACAGCTGCCACAGCTCATTGTGCAAATACATCCTTCTCTTTTTMATTTTAACCTCTTAGACTAATTTATACCTGAATTTTTAAGACACTGACTTCAAATGRTATCTTTTTTAGTTTTCTTCTATGAATGTAGTTTTTCTTCAGATATTAAAAAGTAGTTTAAAAATTACATTCTTCTAAATTGTGGCCATTACATTAGATTTACTTACTTCTTTCTCATCCCTGTCATTCRTTTTCTTGCTGAGTGTAACTACTGAAATCCTTTCCTGAAGAGGACCAAAAAGGATGAATAAATATATCAAGATATTTTCAAAGTAGGAGCTTTTACAGAAAGGAGGCATCACTGCAGGCAAAGATAGATTTCCTCCGTGTTAGAAAATCTAAACTTCTTGAGTATATCTCAGGCTTTATTTTGGTTATTGAGACATATGATACATACAAAGTCATTCTAATCTAGATGGATCTTACAATACCATAAAATGTGCTCTTAAAGACAGAGCCTATTACAGATAAGYTGAAATAGTCTGTGTCTGTAAAAGCCCTTTTATGCCATTGTAATTACATCCYTGTAAGTATTGAGATAGAGCATCGAAAAGCGCCRTACTGCCAAASCAGCTGCTGATACAATTTTATATTTGTCTCRTCTCCTGGACCTGACAACAGTATAACAAAGGTWTGGTGYTAAGGCCATTAAAGTATTTTTTAGAGCAGAAGAATACTTCTAGCCAAAAACCATTAYAGCTCAGTTCTTGAAAAATGTCACCATATCTCTTCAGGCACAAATCCAATCCAAGAAGTTAAAGAGAAAAAAACATACCAGCTTCATCTGTAATGCATTTTAATCTCATTTATTACCATTAACTGTTCTCAAGTAACTGACTTGCCCTGCAAATACTATAAGCTAAGGCTTTCTTTWAAGAGCTTTATTTTATTTCCTTCTTGGGTAGTTTTGGCAGATTTTGCCCTTTCCCGCTGTAATAGTAGAACTAAATTTCATTTAMTCTGCAAACTTCCATGTAATATCTCAGAAGAAAAAAATACTCTGAAGTTTGTAACTTGCCTTATTAATARCTCAAACTGCTCCAGTTATTCCCAAGAAGGACAATCAATCATAACATTTCCTATATGAGTGTCCAGAAGCTATTTCCTCCATTACATTTTACTGTTTTTTTTCTAAATGACAACTACCTTACAGCAAGCTTTCTTTAAAAAAAAAAAAAAAAAAAAAAGTAGAAATGTAGCTTTGAAAGGATCAGTTTGACTAATATAACAAAATACATACTATAGGAGATAAGAACATTTTCTGTTTGAAACAATGTCTTCAAAAACATATGGAAGCAGAAGCAGACTAAAGAGTGGCATTTACTTTCCAAGTTTACACAAGGTACACGTCATCAGTCCAGAATACCTATCATGCTCTCCCTACATAAAAATATGCTTAGAAGTGTGTATATGCTAAAGCTTTCTAGTATTTTTTGTTTAGTTCCACACACACCACCACCATCATCACCACTACCCCCACCTAATGATGCTGATGCCTTACAAAAGCTTTATTCAACTTTATGCAGATCATGCCCAGTACAAGGCCTGCAGTGAGCTTTACCTTCCAGGGCATTGCTTCTTGTAGCACCATTCCAACCAAGCACAAGTCAAGCGATACGAAAACGGAACAATACCGCTTTCCAACTCATTGAAGCCAGTTTGGGAGTTAGAGGTGGTGTCTTTACAAAGCAATCAGTGAAGAGGCATAGTATTAGTCAAGATGTAGACCAGATATGGCATTGTCCCCCACAATATACCATGAGCAAGAGGAGACTTCAGTCCCACTGCCCTTTTTAATGAGATTAAGAGAGCCCTTGGCAGAGATGAGCAGGTGAGGCTCCAAGAGCAGCGTAAACCAATGTAACTGCGCAGAGCTTCTGCCCTCCTGCTCTGTCTGGGCTGCCCACTGTGTTTGCTCTTTTGTACTTCACTTCAAAAAGTAAACACAGCTTTAGGCTGGCAGTGCTCTGAGCCTCCACCTGCTCATTTCCTCCACCCCGAGCAGTTTCCAGACACACCTCGCTCACTGCCAAGTGATTGGATCTAAAACACAGGGGGTGTTCTCCTTTTGATGGAGAAGAAGGAGAAAGCTTCTAGAACTTCCTCACAAGAGCCATCTTTGTGGTTTCTTGGTCCCATCCCCCCACCACCAAAAATCAGACCAAGTAAAACCAAGACACCAACATAAAGCACTGGGATGGCATCAGGAGCTGAGCGAAGGGAACACTTTCCTTTCACACATCAACTGACACAGAAAACAGCCTTATGGACAGCCAACCCCAAAATGTATAGTGTCTTGAAAATTTTCTTTTTCTTCATCCTTTTGCTAAACTAAAAAATACTTGGGGATTTTAAAATGACCATTAAATAAACAAAAAACCCGAAGTGTTAATGTCTTTTTCTTCTGTATTTAGGAGATGTGAATGCTGCCATAACCCTCAGAGAAAGGAAAACTGCATTCTAAAGTAATAAAGCATGATTTGTCCTATTTTTCTCAAGYTCTCAAATACAGACACATAAATCTGAGCAATCTCAGAATTAGAAAACATACACACAAAGAAGACACTAAAGTCACCATGCTGCTTCTGACTGGTCCAGTAACCAAATTCTCATACTGGAATTAAAATTTGTTCATAAAATCATTTTTATACGGTTTAATTTTCTACTAATTCAGGCAAAAAGCTTATCCAATTTAAGGCTGGACAATACTGTTTCCAATAACACATTACATGTATCTCAGCTTCTTACTTTATTTTCAAACTGATGCATGTACTAAGGAGCAAAGTAAAGTTTTTATTCTAATGTCACATGTTCCCTCTGAAAACAGGAACTTATGGGAGTTGGAGAATTTACCAGGTTTCAGTTCTGGCCTCTGTGGTCTGCAGCAAGTATTCCCAAATTTCAGCAGAGCTGTAAACTGTCCTTGCTTTTAATCACTCTACAATATCTCACCTTTTACGCCAACTACAGACCCATTGCTCCACATCTTCACAAGAGTTTTGGGCAAATGCAACTGTTTTGAGAAATTCTTTTTTAATAAAAGCCCAGGAATTTCTCAACTRCTTCCCAACARTGTGAAGARTCGAGGYTGAATGAGARASAAAAATAWTTCTTATCTTTCTTGAAACTGCTAYGTTGGTAGAKAGTCAAAAATATAAATGGACAGGTCTTTATCAAAAGCTGAAAAGCTTAAAATGGAAGAAATGAAGTTTTTCTACTGGTCAAATGAAAAAAAAATCAGAGCAGGGGCAAGGAATTGTATTCTGAAAATTCTATCATAAGAAATAAGATTTGTAAAACTGAAAAAAATAATCACAAGTAGTCAATTAGGCCTAGAATCAAAGTCAAMTGACATCAATGAGATCTTTGCATTTACTTCAGCAGGCTTTCAATACAGCTATAATTGCTTTAATTGAGTCTTGAAAGATAAGTCCTGATCATATCATATACTTTATAAGAATAGATAGCTGAAAACTGAGACTGTTAATCACAAAAGGTCTTTTTTCCCCGTTCGTTCACCATCTCTATTGTTTGAATGAATTCATTTTTTTTCTAAATACTTATTTGAGTTTGCAATTTTCATCAGAAGCTTCTAATCTAAAAGTTTAATATTGTTCAATTATGTTTATGCATTTGTTTACTTGAGGTGTGAAGCATTTTGCCATTTAAAAAGCTGCAATTCTGTACTACTATTTCTTTCCACTGCAATTAGTTTTTCATTTYATCAATGAAAAATTAGTAGATAATTTTTTCCACAGATGAGTACATTTTCAGCATGTCAAAATATGAAATAGTCAACACKTTGTTTACTAAGCTTCAGCAATTTGAAAGCAATAAACATTGCATGCAAATGTTTATCTTTTATTGTAAAAATGTCTGTAATGTGGGGATTTTATTAATCTCACATCCTCACAGTTCCTGTCTATCCCTTTCAAAGAGTACCTAAATTATTGTACAGGATTTAACAGCAAACTTTGTCTCCTGAAGCTTTCTAACAATACACAATACACAAATCCCTACAACTTTGCAACTGTACTGGTTTYTAGAMMTYTTTACYAGTTTCWAAATTATTGTGTTTAATTAYTAACATTGTCTGTTAAACTTGATARCAACTTCATTAGCATAGCTTATAGGTGTTGCATTCACACATTTATAATAAAGAACTGTTTGCAGAAAATGTGTCCAGCTCAAACTACAGTTCTTAATTGTTAAAGTAGATCCAAATTAGCATTCACAGGATGTATTTCCCTAACAACAGGCTTTCAAGCTGAAAATAATTTGTAATTCAAAAAGGATTTTGGTCAATAGATTCTGAGMATGCAAAACATGTTTGGGACTTAAAAATTCCAAGACTTGATGAAAACTAAACTTATGAGTTTACATTTTCTTGTTTCCTGTTATTTTTCACTGAAACATTATAATAAAATGGTTGTATGATTTGATAAAAGTTGGAATTATTCCCAGACATTCAATTTAGACTGGGTTTATTGCTAATATCTCATGAAATCTTAATCTATGTTTACAACAGTTCCTTATTTGACTCCAAATGATGTAATGTCATTATACTTCAATAAACAGGAAAATATGTTGAGAAAAAAAATCTTATGTAAATTTGAAACACACCAGCCTCCTTCAAAATGTACATATGTGCAGATTACAAATATGGTTTCTGCAACATGTTTACTCCAGCAACAGATGCAGAAAAAAAGCAGGTTGATATACTGATTAGTTATATACTTAAKTGGTGTGCAATATCTAGTACTGAATGTGCATAAATTACAGGCAATTACATTTTATTAGGATTTAAGTTACATAGCAAGCAATGAGATTTTTAAAAACTTAACAGTACTTTCCTATTACAAAAATAGAACAGCATATACACAACAGTTTGTATTTTCCCATGTTTGGTTGTCTTGGAAAGTCTAAAATATGTAGACATGACATGATGAAGCAACATGTGGTACTAGTACTTCTGCACTGCTCCACACTTCTATAAAAGTGCTGAAGAAACTCCTGAAATAGTTCTCCAAGAATTTAAACTTTGATTTTTCCTATGAAGTCTGTTTATGATTTGGGCAATASATGGCCTCCCTTTATGTGCACTGAAGGGTGAAACAATAGATCTGTCAAGTGGCTGTGATGGAGAAATGCCCAATGCCCACCAGTTTGGCCTTCACCTGAAGTCCTCTCCCCCTTCCCTTCCCCCTCTATCTCGATGCCCTCACCCAACATTCCTGCACACCCATCAGCTTCTCCAGCYGCATGTGGCTGATTGGRAGAGCTTGGGAAGAAGATTTATGGGGTACAGGGACTCTGACATCACACAACAACAGAAGCACACTGCAAGAAGGACATGCATGCCCAGATACWGACCTGCCTGTGAGTGTCTGCAAAGAGGCTCTGTGTTCTCAGGGAACAATACTCCAGAAGACTCTGCCATTCCCAGGTAAAATATTTTGCTCTGAAGAGTAGAAGTGCTTCTAAAAAGTTTTCAATCATGTTGAAACAGATTCAAGTATTATCTCAGCCATRAGAACAAATTACTACAATGTCCTARACTGAGATCAAGGACACAGAAAGAACTTCTCCCGGAAAGCTCAAAGTTGTAACTACACTTTGTCACACTACAACATCTTCTGCACATCACAAGGCACATAAGTTTCATCTGTATTTTTATTCCATATTTGTTTGTCATACTGTATATTTTTGTTATGCAAGCAAACAGCTGTTGCATTAGTTCTGTCTGCTGAGTGAAAAGACATGGAAAATCATGTAAAGAAATATTTAAGTCAATTTTAGTAAAAWTATTCTGAGACTGAAGCAACATTATATATTAATTTCACTTCTTATTTTCTGAGTAATACAATATGTTTTGCATATTGTCATAATTTTAGGATACATGCCATCTCACAAAAAGCAAGATCCACAGATCAAAGACTTGGCAGACAACTTTGTAGATTATTTCATTATGTAACCACCCTTCTATGCTAACCCCAAAAACAAAAGAGTTGCTACAGATGGCYCCTGACAGCAATTTTTTCCTCATCATAATTGTAAGACACATTAGAACAACTGAAACCTTGAATAATATCCAGCCAAGCCAGACCTGAATTGCTTTACAATCAAATTAGAAGTATAATCATCATGGGCTTATCCAAATGCTTCCTTCATCACCCCACCTTGCATATTCAAAAAAGTTAGTGRTGATTGTTTCCCATGCTCAGCTGATGAAAAGGATGCTTCAGTATTAAATTATTCAATCAGGACTCCAAATCAAATTTGTSTCAGACTCACTCTACCTCCTTAGTCTCTTACATATGATATAAATATCAAAATGAAAAAGGCAGTTTTTTTAACTAAGCTAAAATGATACAGAAGAGCAACACAGAGTGAAAGTTTTAGTTCCACAGAGAAGTAAAGCATTTGATTTCCTATGAACCAGTTTATTTTATCTTTTACATTTTGGGACACAATATAGGAAACAAACACTATCTTTCCATAACATTTCACATCTCTGTCATCAAACTTCAATCATCACCACTAAAAAGACTGAGATGATTTACACAGCAGCCTGTGATTGCTTCAGTCAGRAGAGCAAGGAAATAATAGAGGTGCAAGTAGGAAAAATACTATGTAGCCTTTCTTCTCATGACAAATTTCAATTCCTGAATAAACCCAAGTATGTAATGTCAAATGTATGTGATGAAATCATATTTCAGTACAACATCAGACCTAGTGATATTTATGTATTTCCAATAAAGTCCACGGGAGGTATATATAATTTGATTTTACAGATCCAGGGAAGTTATCAAACAGAATTGCCTACATAACTTAAAAGTTTTATCAACTATCTCAACTACAGGTAAATCAAAAGAATCTTACTCCTACCTGAGTTACAGTCACCTATAAGCAACTCACCATTTAARATCACTTTCTGTCCCTGGGTGACAGCATAGATACCCCCAAGCCTTAAGCACCACATTCAGATTTTGCTGTGGTGATCCTCATATCYCACTTCTGTCCTCTGTTGTGCTCTCTGCTCTCTGAGATTTCCTCAGGCAGGTGGGTCTTTTGACTTTTTCCAGTGGAAATTAGGCTGTTTATCAAAAAATGTAAATTTATCCAGATTAACTTCTTTTGATGAAACAGGTAAGGATGTGCTCACTGGAGCAGCAGAGTGGAGAGGCAGTAATCACAGGGATAGTGCAGGGAGTGAAGACATGATAAACAGCTGGGGGACAATAACCTCTGCAGTGGTTAAAAATGTAAAAATCTGCAAAAACTGTAAAAATCCCAGAGAGCAGAGTGCACAAATCAGAATCTGCAGTCCAGCTTGAAGGAAAGGAATGCACTGTGCCAGAAGAATTTACCTGGTGAGCACTGCTCTAACCTGAGCTCTGAACAACTGTTTAGTGAATGCTCACTCCGAGAAAGCACAACCAGCGCAACTAGAGGAATGTTCAGGGGAGGAAAGAGGAAAGAGCAGAGGTTGAAGGTAAACTACAAGATTCAAAGGAAAGGAGAAAAGTGACCTGATTTACTTCTCATCCACAGACTTATGGGAGCCTCTCACAAGCAGTAAGAGTGAATGTAAATCAAAAAAACCAGGACACCATTAAGCAAGCTAGCTAATGTGTAAATTAACACTGGCATAACTCTATGCAATAACAATATGGTCATATCACAACTGGGTTTAGAATAATTATTTTTTCGTATTCAACTTCTGTGAATTATAGAAGTGCAAGTGTCCTCTTGCAAATAAAGTCACCTACAATTATGAAGTTACCAAATAACTGTCAGTCCCAGATGCAATACTCCTCAGTGACGTAGGCTGCTAAAAATTAAAGTGATACTCTCTGGCAGCTAAAAAAACAGCCTATGCAACCTAAAATTACCACATTCCCCTCCTCCAAGATGTTTTATCTATTTCTTTAAAATATTCACATCAACCTGAATACGAATTAAATGCTGYTTCTCTTCTTTTTCCTCTTTTGAACAAAATCTGCATTTCAAAGGAAATAGACATTTTTAGGCTGGATAATGAAGAGACTATCTGCCTACTCTTCCTTTTGTGTTTCATGTTTCACATCTCCCCGTTTCAATTTTGCATCTTAAACCCCCTAATTTGGCTGGTAAAAAATGCATTGTCCAAATAGGCACATATTATAAATAATCAAAGGGTCTATTTTTTCATTTGTATGGTACTTCATTATGATACCTATAGCTATATCATGGAGTAGTTAAAGCTGGAAATGACCTCTGGAAATTCATCTAGTCCAGCTCCCTCTGCTCAAAGCAGAGTTCACTGAAGCAATCTCTTCAGTACCTATATAGCAAGAAAAGACTGTTGCTGTTGTGTATGCTTTGATATTACAGAGCAGGGTCATTTTTTGATTMTATTAGGATCCTAAATAGCTGCATGCACAAAAGCTCCATAAGAAATAATTCCCATGTTTCCCATGCAAGTAAAATTTACTCAAAAAAACATGACAGTGCTATACATAAAAAAGGTAACTACGATTACAGATATGCTCAGTTTTCACAGAGCATTTATTTCACCACAGAAGAGAAACACCAGAACAAAACACAGAGATAAATTAAATTATACTGTCACAACAAGCTACCAAACTGCTGAATTTTAAGGGTTGGCCAAGGGCATGATGTGGGACTGTTTCAGAGTGGGCATTCCTGGGCACAGGCCCTATTTGAGGATGCACTTTTAGACATGAATTAGCTGCTGGACAAAAAGATAAATAAAGAAACATTAGGCACTTATTAWTTTTTTCTTGTAATTTCTGCCTAATCAGATATATCAATCACTAACAGATATTTAACCTATTTTATAAATAGCAACATGATGTTTAGTGTCATCTTAGTATTTTAGAGAATTCTCTGGTAAGATGGAGTTTATAAATGTATAGACATTTTATCTGGACATTCTTGGAAATAGTGCTCCACAGGTTCCAGAAGCTCAGGCTGTAATCCTCTGTGAGCATTTCTGCATCAACAAGGAAAAGCAAATCCTGAAACRGTAAGAATTACTCTGAGTAGAGCTCTACTGTTTAGATAGAATTACATTATCTGCAAAGATGGCATTGCAAGTTCAGTGAACTTCAGTGCTGCTCCTTACCACTGACACTTTCAGAGAAAATTACACTGACTTCCTTGGGGACTGGATTTTTACCTGAAAAACACAGTAGAAAAAGCACTTAAAAATAAATGTCTCTAAATTGGGGGCCAAATGGAGAAATCTATGACCAATGATTACAAATTACAAATTTAACAGATTTCTAGCTTTYCACCACAACCTCTCACTGCACAGTCCCTTGAAAAGAAAGTTTTCTCTCAGCATATCCCGATGGTTGTCACTACTTTAGAAGTCTGGTTCTGTTCAAGAGCAAATATGGCCATTTTGAACATAAGCTTGACTGGCCATGGTTTATAAAAACATTTAMTCTAAGCCAGAAATGAAAATCAAGATGACTCTCCAACTGGATTGCAAGCATAAAAAAGAATTTTAAAATACTGTGTAATATTAAAGAAAGAAGCAGACAAAAGACTCACAGGAAGTAAAGCATTTACCAAGATGAGCAGTTCATTTTCCCCATTTCAGAAGCTCAAACAGAGGCAGAAGTCCCAAACAAATTTCAGTGACTGTGTCAAGCCACAATTTTCTCAGTGTGCAGTAGGCTAACTTTCCCACTAGTATAAAAGTAACATTTTGTGAAGCAGCAAAACTAAGAACTGATACAGACAGAAAAATTTAAATCTGCACTTAAAATCAACCAAAARTCACAGTTTTCAGACAAAAATTCTTCCCTTATGAGAAGAAAAGTTTGCTTCTACTTATTTGAATAAAATACTGGACTCAAAAGAAAGGCAGGTAAATTTTTTCAGGGAAATGACATCACAGGATGGAAGCTGAAAGATGAGTTGAGAAGATGTGTAGGACATCTGGAAGTAGAAAATGCCAAACATTTGTGCTTCTTTTCTTCCTTTTCACAGCAACTCTCTCTAACGATCAAAGGCACACGCTTGTAAATGCTGGCAAAGTCATGACAAAGGTTAAGACTAATCCACACACTTGAAGAATCAAAAGATTCTCCAAACACAGAGCCCTTTAAAAATAGAATTTAAGCAAGTAGAAAGCAGAAAGCAGGGGAGATTAGCATATTTTAGAATTGTGCATTTCTACTTWGGTAGATGCTTGTTTACATAGATAACACAGCAGAAACACACGTGAAAATGTTTTATCTCTCCCAGACACCAGTTTCTACTTTATGTTGTTTTTTAAAACCTGGTGAAGACATGTATTGTCAATAGCAACTTCCCACTAAAAGACAACCAGTCTTGAAATATTAATTCTGTATAAAACATAATAGTAAGTAAAAACCTCCACTATAAACCAGTCTCAAAGAATGAGTACGTACATCAACCCAGCCATAGCCTGCAACTTCCAAATAGAAAATCACTGCAAGTTTGAAGCCCAGTTGCAAAATCTTCAACTTGAGGGGTGTAAATGCTGGAGGAAGACTTTGTCCGACTGCAGTGCCTTGAGTTGGACCAAAATTTTACCTGGATGCAAAGTAAGGAAGGACCCAGAAAATTGCTATGCTGGATTTGCTCCTGGGAGGTGTGACCTAGTCAAGATCTCTGGATTCAGGTCTCAAGAAAAGCCTCCTGAGCCAGGTAATTCAATGTCRCTGCTAATTTCAATATACTTGCTTCAGTGAGGATAAAAATTACTTGTTTTCAAATAAATATATAGATACATACATCCTGCATTGGCAATCTGCATACTGCATTAAAAATCTCAGGACTAAATGAACAAATTCAGAGCACACAAACTTGTGAAAAAAGCACGGAAAGTTTCACTGCTTTCAGTAAAAGTGATGAACTGTGGTATGAAAACTGATTTCGATAATTAAAATCTTGAAAACATCCTAGTAGCTTACATTATCAGATCCAGCTGAAAATCCTGATACAAAATTCCACAAAAAGGCTGACTAAGGGGGTCAGGCTAGTTTGTCTACACTTGGACAGAAACTCCCATTTGTTTCACAATTTTCTTCCAAACAGATTGCCAAAACGTATTTACTATTTCTGTCTCTATAAATCAAGTATCAYTGATACACTTGCCATATATTCTGAGAATAGAATATAACAGGAACAATTATTTTTAAAAACAACCTTTTTCAGGAGATCMAATTGTATGTCCTAATGTTCTCTATGAAGAGCTCAGGTAAAAAAAGAAAGGAAGAACCTGTTAAGATTCTCATGCTTTGAAAGAAATGAAAATAAGAAATCCACTGAAGGTTGTCTCTTCATATGTTTTTCCTTAAATTAGTGTTAGGGAATGTTGGAGAGGAGSAGTGTTGTCTCCCCCTCACCCCTTGTTTTTCTTTGTGGGAGAACGCTATTGTACAATAAAAATGTCTTTTCAGTAATTTGCCATCTGCTTTGAAATCATTCCTTTCAATATAACCTTTTGTTAAGATCAGGCAATAGAACACGTCTCCTTCTGCAGAAGGCTTAAATTMAATTTCTTGTACATACTGGGTGGATGAGTTCTATTGGCAAATAGTATTTCATGAGAATTAGCACAATTAAAAGATAAAKATGTTTGACACACTTGGATCATTCCTTGTCGTATAAAAATTTGAACTAGTATACATTATCATTTTTGTACTGTTAAGCTTAAATTTAGTATCACAAGATCCTCCTAAAACTGGTATAATTTGACAAATGTTAAATTTCATACTTTTACAGAATTATTTCCGCTTATTCACTTTGTGTATACATATGTATTGCAGAAGAGAAAGCAAAAAGAGCACATTTTGACTTAGAACCTAAAATTGTGTCTTCTTTTCACCTACTCCAACATCCCCTGTGAAGTGGCAGTGCTATCATAACCCCTATTTCCAAACAATTTCATATTATTGGAAGTCCTGCATAAACAGAGACTGCAAGCTTGGACTTTTACGACTGCCTTACTGCCCATATTTCACAAAGTCCGCAGAAAGTTTAAAAACCCACTTCTTCACAGAAAAATGCCCCTCTGCTCTTAGTGGTCAGATATTTCAAYGACTTCACAAGTCCTGATGTGCAGAGACCATGCTGCTAATGCCCACACTTGTGCATATAAATCTCTAATCTGTCAATCCAGTTGCCTGTGAATAGTCTATTYAGGCCGGGTTTAAAGCAGTGGGAAGTCGACCTACACGAGAGAGTTCCCTTGTAAAATGACCGGGGGTCAGTGTTATTATCTCTGTAGGCTGCCAATGGTGCATTTGTTCCACCCTGTGTATGAGTCATTCATTTAKAATAAGCTCCACTGCGCTTTCAAAGTGCTGGGAGGGATGGGTACAGCAGCTTATCTGCTCTCAATTGGCTGAAGCATAAGACGACTCCAAAAAGAGATGTCCTAAGTATTTAACTGCTCAGCTAGAAGATGATTTAACTTTSTTATAAATAAATTAGAGACCTTACACACAAATCCCAGGAGAAGTATGCTGTAATCCCACTTTCAATTCAGACTGCCACTTATCTGTATACCTCCTTCACTTTTGAAGTTCTCATTGTTTATAAATACCTGGTGAAGACATGTATTGTCAATAGCAACTTCCCACTAAAAGCAAAAATAGTTACAAAAGCCAGTTTAAGCAATTAAAGTACATCTACGCTATCTAGATGTAATTCTAGATCCAACAATTTATTTTTCAAACACAGAATTTAAATAATGCAAATAAAACAAGCTCAGTATTCAACTGAAAGTAAGTTACATACAGATTTAGATACAAATTTTCCAGATGCAAATCCCCATATGGTTTCAACAGAGTGGAACATTTCTCTTTTATAGGTTTCTTGAGGGAGTGAGAGAAGAAGGTGAAAGGAAAACACAATAAAACAAAACCATTTCAGCATTCCTGCAGTCACTGACATTTGTAAATGGCTGTGGTATTCATGCAAATAACTATTCTACTCAACATTTGTAAAACACATTTATGCACCAGTTTAATTCATAGCTATTTATAAATTTTAATACAGAAGTGTCATTTAAATGTTTCATGCACTCTTCTTATGAGGTACTCTTGTTAGTTTTGGAATCCCTAACACAATTTTGCTGCTGCTGTTTTTCCCTAACTTATTCCATCTCTCAGTGGTCTCTCCTTAAAAGCAATCTAYCTGTCCTCTTTATAAGATATGGCATTTTTAGATGGTAGACTATAGAACCAAGGAGAAGTTAGTTAAAGCTTTCTTAACACAAGAGACAAAGGTGTCAAGACAGATAAATTTCTGTGGCTTTGCCTTGAAAAGATACAGAGCAATACAACTTGTCAGCTTGACAATTCTTCCAGGCTTTGTTTACTGTTCTTGCAACATTCACAGAAAATGAGATCACCAATCAGACAAGGTCAGAATATCATGCTACCCGAATGCTGGATAAAAGATAGTACAGGGCATGCAAAGTGAATGTCACACATCATTACAGAGGAGCTCAGATTACTGTAGGCACACTGTACCATGCTTCAGTAGTACTCAAATTTAATGCAACATCAACCACTTTGACAGACCACTCCAAAATAACTACACATGTAATTTATTTGAATAGGAAAATATTTTTATTGGAATAATAACRTTCTGTAATAATATTCTGGAGCGATGAACAAAATGCGCAAACATTTTCTGAGTACACATCTTTTTCCATTTTGCAATACATTTCTGAAACTTACTCATATCCTTTCCTTGTTATGTGATGCCTGCTTTCAACTCAAGTACCAAATGTGGAGCCATTTGCAAAGCTGAAACAGTAGAATACAAACAAGGGGCGGAAAGGTCAAAACAGGCCTGACATCTTTACAGGCCTGTCTTCTCACTGACAGATTTCCCAAAACACACTGTGCTTCTTGTTAAGCAAGTGTCACCAGTTTCTTTATTGTCTTCTTCCAAGGTGTTAAACAGCTCTGTACTGTTTGATAACCTGTCATCACCCAACAAATGTTAGCAATAAAGAAAAAATKCACTAGCTTTCCATGACAGCATAATAAAACATGCTCAAGAGCTTTTCCCTAAAATCACTATTTGATAAAACTGCAATAAAAAGTACAACTATATTGAGGTTTTTCAGCCTTCCTCCAGGGAAAAAAAACAAAACAAAAAACTGAATTGTAAAGTACTTTAAAGGTCACCTCGGTCTAAAGGATCAAGCAAGTAAATTTTTGTGCAAACATAAAACACACTTGCCACACACGCAATGGTTTGAATTGCACTGACCTACCTTGAAAACTGACAATCATGGGTAAAAAACTCAAATTATTATTACAGGATGGCACTTTCTTTTTTTTTTTTTTTTTTTTTTTTTTGAAGAGCTAGACAATTTTAAAACCACAACTCATTTTTCTAAGAAAAGAAAGGTGTGATAGGCAGATGGCAGAGGTGCAAAAAGCCTCCAMTAGGATCCTGCTGGCAGGGAAGGAATGAACCCCATCATTTGTTGATGAAGATGCAAGTATGTGATCTGCCTACACTACCATGCTGCCTGCTCACTGCTCTTTCACCACACTGCTGTGCCCTTACTTTTTTCTTACAGAGTACCCATGAATGTGTTCTAGCATTTATATAATCTGCCAAAAGTAGAAGTTTAAATAGCCATTAAGTGAGCCATAGAATTCACAAACCCTTTTAAATCAGTATTACATCTGACAATCTTTCTACCATAGAATCAGTAAAAAGGAGGAAGAAAAGCTGACTTTCTAATTAATTCAATCTCCCGCTACTTGTGATTAAAAACTTTCATGTATATTAATACTGTTTGCAAATCTATTTTGCTGKTGATGTTGTCAGGATAAAAATCTTTAAAGTACTGCATATAGATACATCCACTTCCTTACAATAACTACTTTCAAATGCATTATAAACCAAATTTGCATAATGTTGGACCCAGGAATAATGAGGACAAATAAGTCTTTCCCTGAAGATGATGATGACCTACTTTCTTGCTATTTAAGGAATTAAAGTCCTCAATCTGCAATACCTTCAAACCCTTATTAAACCTAGAAAGCATGATAATCTGGTGGCTTCCCCTACAGACAGATACTGCTTTGCATGAAGTACACATTGTGGTTTTCTGCACCACTATTATTATTCAACAAAAAATCTATTTCCACAAAAACACTACACCATTTAGTTYTCCTAGTTTCAGCTTATTTAACAGGAGGGGTAGAAATTAAAAGGAAAAAAATAAGACAAGAAAGTTACCAACTAAATATCTTTTTTTAAAACACTAATTTGTTATTCAAATGTGTTATTTAACTACAGATTAATTTTAAAATATTCAGTTATGAACAGAAAGATTTAATTCATCTTTTGAAGAAAATAAGCAATTAAAAGGGGATTATTTTCTGTATCATGGCCCCACCAAAACATAGGCTACAATTATCACAGGAGTTGTGTATGACACAAAGTGGAACATGATTTTGGATGTGGAGATTGTGGGAACAGCTGAACTCTACAGAAACACAATACTTCGGTCATGCAGATACCTTCAACAATAAATAAGAAAGGAAAATAGAACAGTGAATAATATATGAGCAGAATAGGTCACCAGTGCAACAATGTTGGAGAGCTTCTCTGGAAAACCAGTATTTAAGAAAMATTTGCTGAGCCAATGATCTTCCAAGGTGCCAAAAACAGGTTTGGTAGTGGCTTCAGTGATTTAAATAATTACTCATCAGCTCTCATGGTCTCAGTGCTTCTTTACAGCAATAAATCCTAACATTTCAAAAATCTTACCCAAAAAMCTGCAATTCCTCCTTTCTCACAGCCCTTTAGGAGCTGTCACCTGGTGAGTGAATACTGATATCCTCAGGTATCATCAACAATAAGGTCCAGAACCAAACAAAAATTAACAATTCTAGGTAGACTGAGCTCTGCCTGCTGGGTCTGACCATAGCTCCCATGAGCATTCCTGCAAGCAAGCCTGGTTACAGCTCCTCCAAATAAACTGCATGGAGCAGCCAGGGATGTGTTTGGGGCTCTGCACTGTATCTCAGGCCAGACTGAAAGAATTCCAGATATTAGGAAAGCAACACGCGAGAATCCATGTAGTGCTAAAGACTGATTTAAGTGGGCAAAAGTTGAAAAAATTATGAAGTCGTAACTACTGTTTAAAAAATATTTTGTTGTTTACTAGGGCTAACAGGATGGTCATATTTATGCAAAACAATATTAAGCCTATCTCCCTCCTGAAGGTGCTCAAAATTCAGTAGTAACAACACAGCTAAATGTTTTACATAAAGAGTAAAAATGAAAATATTTCATTCCTAATATGAAACCACTTTAAAATTTTATTCTTCATGCCTAGCTCTGGAAAATTTCTACTATTTTTGGAGGGTGCAGTTCAAATCCCAAGTGCTGTAACTCAGTTTTCTTTTCCTTTTCATATCCTGATTTATTGTGGATATTGAAATTTAATATATTTTGGAYGCAACAATATCATGTCTATGAGAAAAACAAACATAGTCAGCTTTCTTCTTTATTCAAAGTCAGAGGCTGCAAACTCTGACATTTGTTGGAACCCGGATGTTTTACAACTTAAAGCACACAGAGTATTAGATATATTGGGGAAAATATCCTTGTTCATAACTCAGTCTTCTGGTTCAYACTCCAATGGAAAAAAATCCTTTACAGATTTAATTATGGCAATCCTTTAATTTCTAAATGCATAAGCTGAAAACACCTCCCTGAAACAAGAAATCAATTTTGTACACACATACACCAGCATCAAAATAGCAGAAGGCTGAAAGTTATCCATGTCTTCTTTCATTTCAGTGTAGTGGATCCTGCTGGCATTCCTGCATGGGCAACTCCTTACACTGAACATRACCCCAAAATACTGCTATATCTGCCATATGGATTAAACACATATGTCAACRTTCAAGGAATATGGCTACAATTTTCCCTTTCATGTTACACTCCAAGTAACTGTTCACTTGTATAAAATGAGGATACAAACCAATTTTAAATGAGAATGCAGGAAGTGGCCTTTAGGATCTTTGCAGACTTCAGAAAATCTTTGGTATCAGAAAAAGKCCCAAATATTTTCCTATCACTGCCTCCATATTGGGACTTCTATCTGTACATGATGCCTCCGTGCACTTAAATTCTTCAGGCCACTGAAATAGCTAAAACTATTTGATATGAGTAAGATCAGAATAAATGCTTGTAATCCATATAGTAGATGTGAATACTAWGGAAGAATTGTCAGAGCCAGCTACCTTTCTGACCTATTAACCTGAGRCTATCCCGAACTGACTTTAAGTAGAACTTTTTTAACTCAATGAGCAGATCTGCTTAAAATTCATAGCACATCGCTCTTTAACACTGCACCCATTCAGAAGCATTTCTGGTTTTTGTGCATAGAGAATTATTCTAATATACACTCAGTGCTAAACAGCAATTAACTCTTTAATGTCTGATTAAATATCACCGTTAGTGTTACAAAATAAAATCTAAAATTTCTGGTGAAGAATGGACCGTGCTTCTGTGCTCAGAAGGCTTTCCAATTTCTTGCAGGCACTCAAAAGTAGAAAACAGTCWTAGGTCTCACTTCCAGCTTAATGCCCTCCTTACATCTCAATAAGTGTGTGGAGAAAAGGACACTCACATCCCTGTGTGCCTCAAACACACCTGCCTTCCTCTCAGCAGAGTAACTCCATCTGCCTAAGCACACTTCTGCATCTCCTTCAATATTACGGTAATGGAGAAACTCAAGGGAGGTCACATGAAAAAGCACAATCATTCCTTATAGACAGGTTTAAAGCTTGTTGAAAGTCAGWATTTCTTACTTCAGTGGGTTTTGAATAATGCTCTGGATGTAGTCAAGCAAAACTCTTTTTAAAGTTAGGGTTAAGATAGACATATGCCCCTTTTTACTGGTTTGAATGTGTTTTATTAATACATTAAAGGTCAGTGCAAGTACATTTTGTCTTTGTCACTTATCTAGAGCTRTATTTGACCCAACTCTGCAATTGTCTCCCACAAGGGGAGAAAAGGACCATACATTTAAACAGACTATTACCAGCTGTTTTGCACTAAGAATTAATTAGGTTAATGAAAAGTAATGTAATAAGATAAAATTAAGATTCTCATCTCAACTGCTAATTTATAAATTTTGTATGGATTCTCTGACTTAGTTGAGCTACTAAAATTTCCTGATAGTAATTCAGGCAGCTGAGCTTTGGGAACTAAGATTGTATTTGGGAAATCAAAATCTCAAATACACTTTCATGTCACTTATTTGCCTCTGCATATAGCATGCAAAGTTACTGAAAGATAAGAAAAAAAAATGTACAAGGTTTGAGCAAACTGAGGGGTGAGAGACCTGGGAAAACTGAAAATTTAAGAAGACAAATCTGTTGCTTGGGTGTTGCTTACRTCTTTTCAAGCAGATTTATTGCTAATTCTCCTTAGCCTAAGTAGTAGTGTCTGTCTTTACTGTCTGACCAGTGTTGCTCCAATGATAATCATCCTTCTGCTAGATGTTACTTAATCAACTGCTTTATAGATGACAAAAATTTACAGCTGATTAGGCTCCATAGCTGCATTGGTATTCTGAAAGTTTCTAGGAAGGGATTATTTTTGTGCTCAAGTACCTCTAAATAAAGGGTTYTGCAGTCCGAATATCCTTGGATTTTGAAGAGTGCTCGCTGAAGCAGATAAAGCTGAGTTAAAGAAGCATTTAGTGCTTCAGCATGCCAGCTTCAATAAATATCTGCTGTGTGTTTTATGTGCACCCCCATGCACGCATTTCTCCCTTTAGCTGTGGTGTATTTCTCCAGACTCAAAGTCTAAATACAGCATTTGCTTTACTTACAACAGAGCTATGGTATTGCCCTCAAAGCCAGTGTTGGCACAATTCAGTCATTAATGCCAATTTTGTGTCCTTTCTCWGTGAAAGAGGGTTACTTAATCTTTGGCTGGGTTATGGCTCAGCATTGGCTCAGTTTGCTCAATATTCAGGAGCTCAAATTTCAAACAGCACAGTGATCAGACTTGATCACCCCCTTAAAAAAATGGACCACAMACAACCGGCCAAAAGAAGCCCCAAAAGGATCAAACTTTTCTGTAAACCCCCGCTGAAGACCAATGAGAACCTCAGCAGAATTCCCCATTAACAAAAACCTGGGCTACAGGGACATTCAACCAATCTGATCCTTTCCTCCCTATCGGTCCTAAGGGCTTTGGCAGTCATGATAACCTTTTAACAAAGGGAAAAGAATGCAACTTGGGTCTAACCATTTGTCCTAGAGACAGAAATTTATCAGCAGCATCATTCAGAGTTGAAGGCCAAGAAAAACACCTTCCATAAAGTCCTGAAGTCTGTTCTTGCAAGGAAAAAACATTTAAGGTGAATGAAACAGTAAGCAACAAGAGCTGAGAAGCCAAAACTAGAGTCCTGAAAAAGACATATCCTTTAGTTTGCACAGTAACCCACAAAAATAAGTTATAAGGCTTTTTTTTTTTTTTTTTTTTTTTTTTTTTTTTTTTTTTTTTTTTTTTTTTTTTTTTTTTTTTTTTCCTAGCAGGAGGTTATTCCAGACCTACAGGTTTATTAATCTATGCAAAATCTAGCTGGTAACACAAGTACTAGACTGGAAGGATGACTGACATGATCCTACGTGGCAACTGTAAAGAATATGAACTTACTTCATGTTCACTTATTTCAGTGTCCCATGTTCTAACCAAATTGTTTTTCCAATACCCAAAAAAATAAAACTTGATATTTACAAATATAAAGCAATACATCAGAGTACTGCAAATGTTGTTTGGATTTTAATTCTGTTTATTTGTCAGTTCTCAAGGCCCTTAGGAAGAAAGGGATTCCTGTAATCACAGCACACTTATATACTAATGCTTTTGTATAAACATAAACACTGAATYACAAAGCTCTTTCTTCTAGTTCCCCAAACACAAATATCCAGAAACTTCAGTCAACCTATTTATTAGCTAGTACAGCTTTRATCATCTAACCATTATGGTTTTCTCAGCTCCCTCTACCTTTTTATARCTGAATGTAATAAAAAAAATCAAATAATCCATAAGAATGGCAACAATAAGTATTACATCTGTCTTATTTCTTCAATGCTTATGATTATTTTACCTATTTAGCAGAGCACTAATCTGATCAACTCTTATGAACTCTGAGTCTATTAAATGGTTTTACCTTAGCTTTTACTAAATGAAAGAAAAACAATCTGTCTAGCAGATCAATAAAGAAATTCTTATCGATTCCATCTTTTCAGACAAAAACTTAAACATTCATTATCTCACCCTCTTATGGGTGCCACTTAAATCATGATAACACTATTCCTCTTAAACTTTACAAATCTATCCCTATCCTGCTGCAGCTTTATTGTGTAAATAACAGTGGCTCAACACACTTTCCAGCAGAGATGTGAGTACTCTGGCTAAGAAACCTGGAATGTTCCAGCTACTTCAGGCTAATGATCTCTCAAATGCACACTAATATGTTTGATAGAAGTCTCTCAGCATGTGTGCACAGAATGCTTAACATAAGAATGGCACTGCTGTGGGCAGGGCAAATCGCTGACACCATTTCAGACTGAGTTAGATGCTGGAGGCACAAATTAAAACTGTAAGCTTTCATTTCAGTGGGCTTTGACAGATGGAAGACTGCATCAAATCTCTAATTGTTTAAACCATTAACTCATCTTTCCACCTGCATTATCTTTGGAAAGAGCTCAGCTGGAAGCCTGAAACAATTACTCACATATGGAATTCAGGAGTGTATATTATTCTAAAAAGAAAGTTGTCTTTTTGAAACAGTCTAACACTCTGCCTGTTTGGCTGCAGAATTTGTAAATTGCTTGTCTTTATTTTCACATTTTCTGCTCAGTTCTGAAAATTCAAAAAATAGCCTTTCAGCCTTCCCACAGAATCAATCAATCAAGGACCACTGCCTTGGCTACTGGGAACAAGGAAGTCGAATTGCAATTCAAAGTGCATTATGATGATCCCCATTTATCTCCAGTCCTTGTAAATGCCATGGCACATGCAGCACTAAATTATGCCTGCTGGTCTCTTGACTTTCAGTTGCCTACAAAAAGAAAACCTTGTGTACGGAGCTGTAAAAAAAAAAATAAATTATGTCTACTTCACAAACTCTCTTGAAATGCCTTTCCCAGTCATTTCATCCTCCTTGCCCCCCACCTTAGGGCAAAAATACATTTTTCACTAAGCCAGCATGAATGCAGGACCCTTTGCCATTTCATGTTACTCTCAGCAGCAATCGAGTCTCCTGTTGTTTTTCTAGGGGAGCACCTTTATGTGCTCAGCTCTTCCAAGTACTTGAGAATGGCCTTGGAAATGTGGAGCTCACCCTGTAAGAACAAACTGGRAAAATGGAGATGGAACAGCAAATGCTGTGCACTTACATACAGAAGCAAGAATTGCTGCTAATAAGACAGCAGAAGGCAACAGGATTTTAAGGACAAGAGCTTTGCAAATGGCAATAGGCAGGAGCCATTGAGGGCTTAGAAAGCAAAAGCAGCAAAGAAGAATACATTGGGACAAGAACACCATTAAGGAGCTGGCGCATCTGCCAYATACAGAGAAGCTCAGATCAGCCTGGAGAAAAGAAGGCTCAGAGGGATCTTTCCCATGTTTATAAATACCCATTGGGACACAATGAGGAAGAGGCAGCCAAGCTCTTCTCAATCATGCCTATGGACTTAACAAGAAGCCATGGACACAATTTCAAAAACAAGAAATACAGAAATTCTTACTGTGCCAGTAGTCAAACATTAAATGGGCTGCTCAGAGAAGTTGTGGTCTTTATGTGTGGAGATACTCAAAATCTAAGTGGATCTGTTTCTGGACAAGCTGCTGACCCTGCTTCAGTAGGAATGTTGTATCAGGAGATCTAAGAGGATTTTCCTTCCAACCTAAACAATTCACKGATTCTTTGGTAGATTTTTGAGAAACCAGTAGATGGGCATATACAGAATAGTGACACTAGTGGACAGAAAGAGGCAAAATAGCACATAAAAMTTTTCAGAGGATAAGTTAAGGTGTTCAGTAACTCTGCCTTCTCCATGTCCTCTGYTACCATAGTCTCCATTCCATTGATTCCAGAAGTGCCTTGGCCTTCCTTTCCTCATTTCTACTCTGACAACCTCCCTATATTCATTCCAAGYGSCCTGACCCTGCTTCCWTSTCCTGTGTATTTCCTGCTTACACTCGAGTCATGACAGAAGTTCTTTACCCATCCATCCAGGTCTCCTGCCCACTTTGCCCAATTTCTTGTTCATGGGATGAACCATTCCTGAGCCTAGCAGAAGTGATCCTTTTAAGATCAACCAGCTCTCCWGGACCCCTCTTCCCCACATGACCTGTTCCCATAGGATTTTTCCAAGAAGACCCCTAAAGAGRCTAAAGCTTGCTCTCCTGAAGTCCATGCTTACAATCTATCTTGCTGCCCCACTTCCTTTCAGACCAATACTGAATTCCACAATCCCACAATCACTGCAGCCAAAGCTGTCCCCAGCCCTTATACCTCCAACAAGGCCCTCCATATTAGTTATACAAAGATTGAGCATTCCTTCTGGAATCCTCCACTACCTGTCACATTCATATAAAATTCCTCCACCAAGGTGCTGAGAAGAAGTGAAAAGAATTTGCATTTTTAAAAGGTTAACTCAGTTCCCTGATCACTTTGAAAATTTTAGTTAGATAAAGCAATTGTTTAACTTCGCATTGCAAAACACAGAAAATCAAAGTCATTCCGAAAAGCGAACATTATGCTTATGTTCAGCTCTGCTAACAATTTGACCAAGTTTATATTTATTTGTTTTCTARATATGGCAAAGCTGTTTTCTTAAGGAAAATATATTACCTTCCTAAGAAAGAATGAAAACCATGACTGGAAAGCACATGTTAAGTAATTTAAAACTTACACTATCATTGTGCTTTGTACCACAATATAGTATCAATTTGTAGCATTCTTACATGGGTTTCAAGAGATTGATAAAATTTTAAGATAAAATTTGTAACAGCTTATACACACCTGATGTTGATTCCATAAACTTGGGAGTGACTGAGGGAGATATTCCTATAAACTCTGTTCTGCTTTAAAACCTGGACTACTTTTTTTGTATATTCCTTCTTTGTTGAGCAGRCAAACCATTAGAAAACCCTTCAGATTACTTACTTCATAACCAAATTAAACAAAAATTATATCAGGATCACTGTGGCACAAGGTGCTCGTGCTTTCCTGCAAAGGCAATTCAGTTATCATGAAATACATCCTTTGCATCTCTGTCTGGGGTTTTCAAGAAGAATTTTAAGAATGGTAAGATTTCACTGCAGGAATGAAATCTTTAGCAGTATGGCACAGCTAATAGGAAATGTTCCATTCTTTTTTTATACCGAGATGGTTATACCCTGGATTTTAATATTGATAAAAGCAAACAATTTTGTGTTATTTACCGCTATTTTATTTATTTCCATTCCAAATGGAACAGTCAAAAAATTGACCCATTTCCAATGCCATTTATGTCAACAGAAGCTAGATCAGTGAATCAGTCATCTCATTCTTTAAATGTACACAAGAAATCAGCATGTGCTAAAATCAAGGGTTAGCATCAGCATTTAACATAGACTGCATTATTAAAACAATACAGAGCAATTAGAACAATTAGATTTAATCCAAATTTCAGTACAACCTTCATGAATAAACAATAAATATTGAAGTCAAAAGGCCTAAATTATTGTAGAAATACATTTTCAGGATTTTTAGAGAAAAATACTAACTTGAGCATTTTCAGGCAAATTTCCAATGAATGCAACTCCCATGATGTTTATGAACAGTCAGCAACAAATGTGCAATTCCACTTGACCCACTAAAGCTCCCAAATCATTGCTGCTTCCATCCAGGCACCATAGAAAGACTTGCACTGGAGAATCAGTTGACAATTAGCTCACCCTTTAGGCTTTTGAGGTTAAAGTGCTAGAATGGGAAAGGGCATCAGTAGAGCCACCGGGATTTCTATTAAGAATATTTTAAAGAAATTCAAGTCCAAGATAAAAATTAAATACCCAAACTGAATGAAATGTTGCAAGTTAAAATACCCTGGTGCTGTTGGAAAAAGATTTTAAAGTTATTGACAGTTTTACTCTCTTCTGACCAAAAATACTAAAAAACCCACAAATGACACATGAGTTTTTAGCCAGTGTAAACTTTGTTGTAACAACAGAATTATGTTGGTTTAACTATGCTTGATATGTATCTTCAAACATGAMCCCTTGGTCCTGGAAGAGTAAACTGAAACTTGGTTTCAATCTTTGGTATTTTATTATAGGTTGTGGTTTCCAAATAAAACATAAACAGATGCTTCTGAAAAGAGGCTAAGAAGAAAAGCACTTAATCTACAGACAAGGGATTGAAAGMAGCTAGGTAACAGAAATGAGAGGGCAAAAAACAGGACTTACCTTTGAACACTGTTTATGATTCTGGCACCAAGCAAGTGACCCATTGTTCTGAAATACAAAGGAAATGTACATTAATATTAGTATTTCTTTTAGGTTAAACATGTTCACCCTAACATATTTAAATGGAACACACCATCCAGTTCTTCTTATTGAATGATGTTGTGTCACAACATAACTTTCAATCCTGACTYCTACTCCCTTGTGCAGAGTAGAAGGCTCACACAAGTGTAATGTGAACATAAAAAAGTTAGAAGAGCAAGCATCCAAGCAAATCTGATGGGAAACAGACCAAAGTCATCTTTTAGCCCATCTTTGTAAACACTTACTGTCTAGAATTGTTAAGCAGTAGACAAAAGGTAACACTTGCATTTAAGAAATTGATATAGATTAGCAGTGATTCATGAACAGAAAGTCCATTAGTTGCATTTCAATATCGTATACTTAAAATAAATTCTCAYGCAAAGATAGTGAACAACCTTGAAGGAAATGGAAAATTCAATTAAATGCAACATGAGTATCCCAAAAGTCACCYGTGCCAGTTTTATTTTATATTTTTGATAATAAAGTGCATTTCCCAGATTAGGAGAAACTATACCTCTTATTTATCCAACTGTAATGAAACAACCAATACTGTATAACATGCAAAACAATAATTTAAGGTAAAGGAAAGAAAACATGATAAAAACATGATAAGTATGAAACTGATGGAGGGACAAACAGCAACTTGCTGTTCKGGAGAAGTTTCTGAGGGGTCAATTTTGGAAACAGTATTTCCCRGCTAAAAACAAAAACAGCTCAGCTYAGAAAACAGAGGTGTAAGTTTGTGATGCTAAAAGATGAGATAAAATAATGATTTATTTTACGTATAGTGGAAAAACAAAATATCAGGAAGACCTTAACAAGAGAAATGGGGTACAAACTCTGCAACACATCCTCAGCTGATGTATTTAGGACCCCATATGCATGCATTTCTCCCATCATTTACAAGTCCATACTCTGGAAAAAGAATGGATGAAGACCCTGGTTAATTTATTGTTCTGAACTGGACTACAACTGTGAGTCTMTGAAGGAGTAAAAAGACATCCTTTCATAGGAATTAGGCAAGGTCTTCCCACAGAGAATGTGACTGCTGTATGCCCTCACTATTGGCCCAGATTACAGATCTGGAAATCAGTTTCCAAGGAGGAGGAATTTAGGTAGGCCAGAATGGAAAGCACTAATACAGCAGCACRATACCTTTTTCTGTCTCTTTTTTGTTTTGTTTATTTTATTTTTTTTTAATTGAAGAGTGATGCAAATAATGGAATAATAATATACATAAGTTGGTTTCATCTGGGATAGAGCTAATTTTCTTCACAGTAGCTACTATGGACTATGCTTTGGATTTGTGCTGGAAGCAGTGAGGATAACACAGAGGTGTTTTTGCTGCTGCTGAGCAGTGCTTACACAGCATCAAGGCCTTTCCTGCTCCTCACCCCACCCCACCAGTGAGAGGGCCAGGGATGCACAAGGAGTTTGGAGGGGACACAGCCAGGACAGCTGATCCCAAGATCCCAACTGACCAAAGGGATATTCCATACTGTACGGTATCATACTAAACATATAATGCTGAGGGGACAGGGGAAAGGGATGGACATTTGGAGTGATGGCATTTGTCTTCCCAAGTCACCACTGTGCATGATGAAGGGGGATGGCTGAACATCTGCCTCCCCAGGGGAAACAGTGAGATAATTTCTTGCTTTGCTTGTGTGCATGGCTTTTGTTTTACCTATTAAGCTGTCTTTATCTCAACCCATGAGGYTTTTCTACCTTTACTATTCTGATTCTCTCCCCCATCCCACCCACAGATCAACTGAGTGAACACRTGTCAAGCTGAGTTGCCAGCTGGCTCTTAACCACAACAATACATAACYTTTTATGTATAAAACTCACACAGATGAAGTAAAAATTATTCTGTCAGTTTACAATTCAGAAGGAGAAATAGACACATTACAATCATTGTAACTGAGACAAACACAACAGTTTCTCAAAACTGCAGCATTGTGTTCTGATCTCAAAAATGTTTACAAGCTTGAATACAGTGATTTGCTATCACAACTATGAAGTCTGTGCTTTGAAGCTGGATCTCTCTTTGTGAATGTTTAAAAAGATCATGTTTGTGYATGTCTTCACACAAGTGTGTAGTCACATGTTCACAAAAGCTTCCAAGATGTGGCCAGMAGGTCAAGGGAAGGGGCYATCCTACTTTAATCTGCTCTCACGAGCCACACATGGAGAGCTGCATGCAGTTCCAGCACCCTCAGAACAAGAAAGTCAAGGACCTGTTGGAGCAGGTCCAGAGGAGGAACAYAAAAATGATTTGARGACCAGAGCACTGCTCGGTAAAGGCTGAGACACTCRGGGTTGTTCAGACTGGAGAAAATAATGCTCCGGAGAGATCCTAGATTTCAATATATAAAGGGGGCTTACAAGAAAGACAGAGACACCAAGACCTGTAGTGACAGAACGAAGGGCAACAGTTTAAAACTGAGAGAAGGMAGATTTAGGTTTGATTTAGGGAAGAAGCTTGCTACAGTAAGACTGATGAGATACTGARASAGCTTGCCCAGAGAAGTGGTGGATGCCCCATCACTGAACTGTTTCAATGATCAACATGRTCTCATGAAAGATCCCAGGGCAGGGAGTTCTAGATGACCTTCAAAGATCCCTTCCAACTTCAGTCATTCTCTAAGTATGTGACTTCAATCATTTCCAGTCAGAAACAGAGAACTGTTTATTCACAGGACAACTCTTATTCTGAAAATCAAAAAAATTTATATATGTGGGTTTTTTTCATACGAGCTGTAATGCTAGAAAGTTCTACTTCTGTATTACCAAAGAAGCTCTGGGGATGATAGACATATCCACTCCTTTTCGTTCCTTTCCACTTATTTGCAATTATTTAGGATCATTTTTTTAAAAATCAGTTCATACAATTTAATTCCAATATTTTACAAAACATTTCTCTTCTATCAGATTACAATGAAATCATATTATTTTATAATACCATTCTGATCTGTCATTACTTTAAAATTTAACTAAAACTGAGATTTGCTAGCATAAGATTAGCTAACTAAGAGCACCATGTCAGGTCCAACCCCTTTGAAAAGACAGATATAAATAAAAGAAATAAAACTTTAGAGCAACTGTAAATAACATAAGCTAGTGGGAATTCTTTACTATTACTCTCAATGCTATATGAAGATTTATTATTTCCATTTACAAATCTAGCCAGCAGCAATGTTAAAACAATATTTTATGTGCTACTTTCAATTTATCCTCCTTTCTTCTTCRTATAAAATGTGACAGAAGTAGCTGATTGCAATAACAGATTAGTAGCAGCTCACCACTTTGTTTGCTGCTACTTTCCACTGAACTAGAAAAAGCACCTCTGCTTTTAAATTTTATCTGTTACTTGAGACAATAAAGCCATAAATGCCCAGATGTGTGGCCCCCTTACCTGATAATTCCAATGTCTACAACTGTTTTCATTTCTCTACTGAAAGCTACTAACACTTGAGTTAAAAAGGAAGTCCATCAAAATGTAAAATTATTGYTTAGCAACTTCAACCTCATACAAACTAACATGATGTGAATGATCTTTCATTGTACTAGGAAAAGCAAATTTTACGGGCTTCTTTTGAACAGCAAGGTATCWGATGAAGCACAAGGTTAAATGAAGGCTCTTCTCCACTCTAAATCCTAACACATGGTTAACCACAAGCACCCAGCTGGGACTGTTGCTCATGCCGGCATACCTGGCTGAAACAATAATCTCAAACTATCAAAAATCTGTGTTTTATCTGTTGCATTTCACATGCTCCCACATTCCACTCTCGGTTCCCTCACGTCTGCTTTTCKTCAAACCCAATCCTGACACGGGTTAGGCCAGTGAGTTTTGACTTTGTCTTTATGGGTGGCTCTAATCTGCAGCACAGAAAACGCCTCAAAAGGAGTTGAACACCGCTGTTCCTGCCCCTCTACAAGCTTTGCACAGCGTATCTTCAGGGCAGCCTTGAAGAATCTTAATCTGCAGAGTGAAGAGAGCAAACTGCACTCAAGAGGACAAACTCCAAGTATCCCATCTTCCCAGACCTGGCACATTTTATAAAAGATAGGTAGAGGAGACTAAAGCAATTTCCAGCAGCATATACAAGATAGATCAGAGGAACCCAGGTCACCACCTGAGCCCCACACACTTTCAMTCCACCAAGAAGGAAACTTCAGACTTTCAAAGACCACGGTTGTTTGACATGTATAAGGATAAGTTCTTACAAATTCAAAAAAAAACCTAGAACAAAATAATAGATAAACATTACAAGACTTATCACTAATTTTTTTTTTAAGAAAATATATGACACAAGTATTTTCAATGACACTGTTAAATTAACATATCCAATTAGATTTCCTAGGCCTCATTTCAGCAAATATATGTGCACAATTGCTTTCCTCTGCTAAACCGCAAATGTCCTTGGTCCTAAACAGTTAAGCCAAACATCTGTGTTCCGTGCCTTGAAAAATGAAACGCTGTGCAGCATCTCCTGTACGGAAAAAATAGATCTAGAGAAGCAAGAAAAATCAATCTTCTATCCACAGTTGGTCCTATGGGGGAAAAAGCTAATAACATTGACAAGCAAGTATGAACTGGTCTTTAATTGGAGTAATGGCAAAAAAAYGCAGTATAAAATTACTTAATTTGCATCTCTGTCCATAATTATGTTAAGARATACAACCCTTCTTTTGAAATGCCAGAGATGAGCTATGAAAATTAACTAGTCACTTAATCTGCTATSACAGTAGCTGTATATTTATTATAAGTTTTGGAAGTCTCTTCTTCCGTGCCCAATATTCAATCCACATTTGTGTGAAACCAGTGTCTCTCTCAGAAGTGGCCTCCCCTGACGACCTCACCATTTCTTTCAAAATGACAAAAAAAGCATAAAAATAAACCTTTCAAATAACAGTACCCACTGAAGTAAAGCAGAACATTTGAGTAGACAAATCAATGACTGCTGCAATGATGAATTTTAAAAGACAGGCTCCCAATATACATTTTCCTTAACCTTTCAAAAAATCTCAACAGCATGAAATTGAAACAGTAATGTGTACTCTGTGTTTGACACACATTTCCTGACTGCATGTTCCCTGTAACACAAATTAATACAGGGACTTATCTATGGCAGTGCTGTGTGTCCCCAGGCCCGACTCTGAAACGTGGAATTAAGATGCAAAATGGAATCAACAAATTCAAACTAGGCTTTACAGCTCCCAAATACAAGAGTATACACTTAGGAATGAATTTCAGAGAMGTCTGCACACTTAATGGGGAGAGAYATCAAACCAAACAGACAGGAAATGCCAAATAAAAATTTATTTCTCAAAGCCTTTCTGTCAAGATTAAACACARACTTTTCATAAAGGTATGGGCAGAGGAGCCACAGTACCACCTCTCCTGGGCTCTGATATTTAGTTGTCCTTTTGCATATAAATAACTGGGATTCATTTTTTTTCTTTGAAAATAAGACAGGAAAAGCAAATTTAAGCCCCAATGCACTTTGAGGTGACTCCTGGCAACAGGTTAGAGTGAAGACCAAAACCTGGCCAGTGAAMTCTAACCACTCTGTAGAAATGAACAGGAGAAACACTGAAGATAGAGATGGTGAAAGARCAAGGTTATAAAGTTCTGAGCTCCACCTCAGAAAAAAGAAATTGGCTCTTTCAAGGACAAGTGACACAAACATATTCTTAGCATTGTTGCGACTACATGCTTGCTCAATGTATGTCACATCTGAAGACCATCCACTGGAGAAGCCAGTTCAGAAGGACAGTATGAGATGAAACCACCCACAAATACAACAAAATACCAGGAATATTCTGGTTCCTTGGCTTCAATTCGGGAAAGAAAGGAAGGAAATACAAACAACTGAAATTAGTACATTTTGCTCTTTATATAGTTTCCGATTTCATTGTGCACTATATTTCAAGGAAATCATWCCTTAGTAAGGGATTTCTATTGACTTAGAATGATTCTAATAAAGAATGAAACTGAAAAAAGTAAGCATCAACGAACAGGAAATTGAATGTTGTTGTGTAGCTTTGAGCCATTCCCATCTGTCCCGTCAGTGGATTCCAGGAAGAAGAGATCAGCACCTTCCTCTCCRCTTCCCCTTCTCRTGCAGAGAGCAATGAGGTCACTCCTCAGCCTTCYTCTCTCCAAATTAGCCCAAAGTCCTCAGCTGCCCCTCTCAGGACAAGYCTTCCAGCCCTGTCACCAGCTTTGTTGGCCACAAACCCTCCTCTGGATGCATTCAAGGACTTTTACATCTTTATTAACTTGTGGTGTCCAGAACTGCCCASAGCACTGTGAGGCCACAGCAAYGCTGAATACAGAGGGATAACCCCCATTTTSAGYAGCTGGTGGGGCTRTGTTTGACCCMCTCCAGGATGTGATTTGCTCTCTCAGCTGCCTTTGCACCCTGCTGTTCCCTGTTCAGCCTGATGCTGACCATCACCCCAGATCCTTTTCTGCAGGGCTGCTCTCCAGCTGCTCCTGYGCCARTTTATACTTGTGCCCAGCATTATGCAGAATCCAACATTTTTTACTTGTTATATTTCATCCCATTAAATATTGCCCAATTCTCTAACCTATCTAGATCCCTATGCAAGGCTTCTTATCCCTCAAGAGTCAACAGCACYTCTCAGTTTGGTACCAAGAGCAAACTTGCTAATGGTGCATTCARCTGCTTCCTCCAGAGYACTGACAAATGTACGGAACTGAGCTGGCTCTGGAACTGAACCCCGAGGAACACCAGTGGTGACCAGACACCAGCCAGATGTGACCCCATTCACCACAACCCCTCAAGCCCTGACCTTCAGCCAGTTCTCCCRGCACACCATGAACCTGCTCATCCCACAGCTGCCCCTGGTGTTCCCTGACCCTGGCTCATCTCTTGCCACACCTGAGGCTGTTGAGGATCCTGTCACCAGTACCCAGCTCTGCCCACCCTTGGAGAGGCCACAGTCTGCAATGAGGTCACCCTCAGCCTCTGGCTTTCCATGTCCTGTGAGCCAGCCCACACTGASACTGACAGCTGAAGTCTGTGCTTTAAAGTCCATAATAACATCTTCATTTATTCCTGATGTATAAGTAATGTCCTTCAACTTTATTCTAGTTAGAAAGGCACAAAGAAAAATTTCAGCACCAAAATTAAAATAAAGATCACAAACCAAAAAGGACAAAACAGAAAGACATATAAAACTTACCAGAACAAAAGAAAAATGAAAAAAAAAAAAAAATACTGCATAGAACGCTAATGTGAGAAAGGGTAAGAGAACAAACTTAGTGCATATTAGTCACACTGTTTAATATGTTGCTATCAGATAAATTTATATTTCCTCTGCCATCTCATAGCCAAAAAAAAAAATCAAAAAAATAAAGCACAATAAGCAAAAGTGTCCTGAAAAATAAGTTGAAGGCAAGAACACGTTTTGGAAGAAGCACCTGAAGTTATTCTGTTACTGTAACTAGTCACTGTGATTCCTCASATCTGAATCAAATGTACATCCCCCTTAGAGGAAGTCTTTATTTTCTATACCACAGAWGTTTAAACTGTAGAAAAGTCAATGCTGGTTAATGGTTAACCCAAARTAATTAAGTTAAAGAGATGACTGAACATAAGAAATACTTACAAAACTGATCAGCCTAAYAATTCATTCTCTGACACAACTGCAGTCTGCAAATATAAACCAAAATTAAACTATTATGGGTCTGTGACTCACATTGCCATCTAATTTTAAACATCTGGATTTAACACCAGAAAATGGATATCACAAATAATTTTTAGAAACTCTTAGTCGGGTCTTCTTTTGGATTTATGCTGCCGCTGCCATCATCTGTAATGTGCCAGCTCCTATCACAATGATATGGTGGGTCTTCTTGTAGATGAATGGCTACAAACAGAACTATATTGACCTAAACCTTGTATTGGTATTTCCTAAACGGTTCATGCAAAGTCATCTTCAACCTTCATTGCTATTTCAGACCAAAATATTAAAAGCCACAACTTCATACGCACCAGAAACACAAAAAAAAATAACCTCAAAACCTAAGACCAGAGTAATTAAAAAAGAAATTAGGTAAAATCAGCAACCATCACCTAAATCATGAGTMTTTGTTCTGTGGCTGTCATCATTAGTAGGTTCCCAGAAAGACAGTCATCAAAACCCAAAGGCCATTACTGATGAAACAGCAAAAGACCAGTAGTTTTGAAAATAGACTATGTATTGCTTGGATTGAATTTTCATCTCTAAGGATGGGACACCTTTCCTCTTTTTAGAGCACTGGCTTCTCAAATGCACAGAAAAACTATTAGATAAACACAAGCTGTAAAAACAAATGAGCCACAGGAATCCTTGTGTCTCCACCACACTTGTGAGTTATGACTGCCTTCTTGTGGTTTCACAGACTTCACTCTTACCACTTCTAAGACTGATCTCAACTGARGTCTTATTCTATTTAGCAGAAGTTTTTACCACTCTATAAAAGAATCCAGATGAAATAAACTCCACTTCYCTGKGCAATAGGAGCAATTAAACACACMAACACCAACTTGAAGGTATTAAAGTTATGCCCTGAATCTCAMAATAAAATATATTTGGGCCAAATTCTGAACACATTTTTTGGGATTAAGTAATCCATTGAAGTGAACAGGAACCAATTTAATAGCATTAATATGGGAAGCAAAAGATAGAGCTTACAAACAAGTAGTTGACAAGCTATTTCAAAATCCCCACCCTTTCAAAATGCTAATGCACCTTTTCTGTCATGTTATAAAGTAGATTTGCTATACTTATGAAATAATGAGACAATGAAAGTATAGGATGGCTCAAGGATTTGACAGAAGCGTAGCCTTGGGAAATTAACACCAGAAAGAACARAATTCATTCTAAAAATATAATGCTTACTTATGCAAAATACAATATAAATGTAGACATACATGACCTATTTTAGTATATTTGAAAAAAAAACCCACAACTAGATCACAAAATACTGTAGTATTCAATGTTTCAGAAATTCCAACTTCCCCTTTCCCTTTTMTTTCAACCAATTCTAGTCTGGACGCAGACTAGATGGGATGCAATGCCCATTAGTTGCAAAAGCACATTAGGTCCCCCTGGATCATTTCTCCCAGTTATGCTGATCCAAATGTCCATTGCATGAACTCTCAGACTGCTCCATGAAGTGAAAAAAAAGGTGATCATGATACTTTAGAGACTTCTAAAGCAAACTCTGATCCATATTAAAATAATACACATCTATCGTGTAGATGCACCTCAGTCATTTCCACCATCTCCCAAACTCACAAAAGTAGTRATTCAGWGTTTCCTATTACAYTAAATTTYCCTCAAAGGCCACATTTTCAAGGCCATTGCAAAATGCTTAAGGTTCTGCTGTCTCATATCCTTAAGAAACTAACAACACACCCAAAAAGACACCCAAAAAGAATACCAACCACACATTTTTATATCACCTAAAACATTCATTATAAATAGTCTAACCATAAACTACACAAACACGGGATATTCCATGCATGTTGCATTGTCATGGAGTAATTTCTGATTACAAAACCTGCTAAATGCATTGTACTATACTGCATACTGGCCATGTGATGTTTTACTGTATTTTCTCCCATTCTGTTCTGGCAGGTGTGAGAGGGATATCATTATATATTATACTTGTAACTTTGGCAAGAGTATGGATACACACCTGTCCTTCAAACTTAGCAGCTCTCTAGTAGCAATGTAACTGTGACTCAGGATCAGGCACCATCAAATTTTATGCTCACACTTGGGCTTAACATACTATTTATTTCCAATATCACTGCCTGAAATTCACATGAGAAATTTAGGAATGCATTTCCTTTCTCTTTGGCACATGTTATTGCTATGATAAGGTTATAAGGTACTAAGTATTTCAAGCCACAGTAGCAGCCATRTCCACCACAAGCTGATGGATACATSTATTTTCATTTCCCTTKTAAAGAAAAATRAATAAATGAAAATATAAATTCCATGCAGCACCTTTCTCAAGAGAAAATATTTGTGACAAGTATCTCCTTATTCCAATTGTCTTGAYGTATTATGATAAAATTTTTCCTCTTTGAAAGTAATAAGCTCAATAAACATCCTTRCCAATATGAATACCATGCTTCACTATCCAGAGTTCTTTTAACATTTTAAAGCATGTAGTAAAGTATAATCTCAGCATTAAAACCTAGCACAAATAACAAACCTACAGATGAAATACGCAGTCTAAAATTTGACCACAATTACTCATTGGCATCTCCAGAGACCTATTAATATTTATAATATTTTTATACAAAAATTATGTTTTGGAGGAATTATTGAAGTGCATACTAAAGCTCTCAAAAGTAAAAAGTGTAAAAAATAATGCAGTCCTTGGAATTCTAACAGTTGTGTAAACAATCTTTGGCAATCTCTTTTTCCATTTTCCACAGAAGACCTGGCTCAGTGAGTGAAGTACACCTCATCAGATCTGGGATTTCCTAGAAACATTTGCAAAAGAGTTCTGTGGCCATTCAGGAGAGAACTTTTCAAATAAAAATGACCCTTGGACTCAAACAGAACAGCCTATCTGCAACCTGAGCAAAAACCAACACAATATTCTTAGAAGCCATAAACAAAAAAAAAAAAACAACCCAAAAATGTCTTTTACAACAACAGTTAAAGCACATTTCAGAAAGAAGTCTTCTTTTCCAGACATATTTTAATTATTAATCTTTCCATACATCTGCCTTTATTGTAGATGCTGCAGAGAGACAGGAAAGATGTAATGGGTGCAGTTTAATAAGCCCACAAATTTATTGTTTCTTCTCTAAAACACAACCCAACAAAAATCGTATCAAGCGGGTTAATGTTTCTTTCCATTGCTCCTATTGTTTTGGTCCTTGGCCTGTCCCTTCCCAAGCCAGGTCTCCCTTCTGCACACCCAGGGCTGCCAAATGAACCCTGTCATAAAGCCCAGTGGATGCCAGCTGCATCAGCTCAGATACCACACATTGCAACACTGGAGAATCACAGCACCTCACATCAGGAGAATGTCCTTCTCCTAACTGGATCATGCAAGCCAAGGAAATCACAACGCCCTTCTCCAGACCAGTCAGTGCTGCTGTCTTTGCCCAGCTCCCAGACCTGCAAACCATGCTGGTGCTTGTGTGCAGCCCACATTTTCATTCCTATCCTATTTTAAGGAATGGTAATAGCTCCCACAACAGCAGAAGCTGCAATGACATTATGTTGATGACAGATGAAAAACAGGCATCAAGTGAAGGAGCACATGGAAGGTGAGTCTTACCCTTCCACTTGAAATTTGACACACCTGCTAACCTGATCCTAGCTGGGACTCTTTGGCCCTGCAACACTGACAGTCTATTCCTTAGASAACCTGCTTTTTAATGCAAGTTACAATAGCTTCTTCCAGTTTTCCCAGGAGCTTTTTTCCAGTTTAAGAAATGTATGCTACGTGAAATGTATATTTCATGGACAATTGCTGCAGTCCAGTGTTCTGGACCACCCTGCAAGCAACCTAAGGCTGTGAAAGGACAGATGAGAGAGAGAACAAATCAACATTAACTTCTGTTGAGAACAATATACTAAAACTACTCATACAATTCAAGACATAGGGACATTAACATGATCTTTCTACAGTGACAATCTTCAGTGAAAGATTTAAGTTGCTTCATCACACTGACATAACATTTCCCACAAACTTGAAAGCACTTCATATGCCAGGTTTTTAGAACACAGTCTCGTAACTAGCTAATGAAGACATACAATGAAAGGAAAATAAATCTCTCTTCAAGGCAGGATTGAAGCATTTGTCATTAACACATCTGGTTACCAGAGATATAGATGTTATGCAGAACAATCATTTGCTGACAGGTCCATCATGCTTCAGACCTTTCTGGCACCAGGTGAAAGAGTTAAAAATTAAATCAGGTTAATTTGCATTGAAGACATTGAAAGGACTGTAACATGAGAGATGTCAAAGCACAGCCTAAGTCCCTACCCTAGCCACAGCATTTTMAAGCCTCCAGTTAATGTAAACAATTGGATATGGAATTTCACAGAATTCCACTGCAAGGATCACACTGGTTCTGAAGCTTAGAATTTGTTTTTATATCTTTAATCTAAATCAACAGCCACAAAAGAAAACCATTGTAATATATATCCTTAAGCTCATAAAATGTGGACAACTGCAGTTGTCCAATAACTTGTACTATCAGCAGGCATTTTATATTAGGATTTTGTTTCTCTTTCTTAAATCATCTTTTTTTTTTTTTTTTTCCAGAACTGACAAACATTTAAGTTGCTCCATCTTTGGAAAGTCTCTGATGCTGGTGATATGCTCCAGGAATTCTGTCCCAACTATAAAGTTTCCTTCTATTTTACTAGCCTTCTCACCTGTGTAAATCAATTAAGAAAGAAAGCCAGTCAAAGGGGTTCTGGTACTACAAGTAGATTGATAATATTCAAGTTTCTTTTCAYTGGACTGAGGAGCTCTGCTCGATTTACTTTCTCAGTGGGAAGTTCATGGGTGAGAACAACTTAACTGAGGCTCGATCTATACCAGATGGATCTACCAGGTATGACCAAGCATCTCAAAGGCATAAAAATTTCACATCTGCTCCTTTTATTAAGAGAATAAGCCACATTTGTTGATGAAACTTACAGGGATACTTTGGAATCCCCGAGAGCACCTAGATCCATGGAGTAACAACCAGTGACTGGGCAATATTTCATCTTTTAAAAAAATATTTGTCTACTGTCTTTATTGGTACTTAGCTCTGGTTACATCAATAATCGCTTCTACCTTCCTTTGTCAAATAAAATATTCTCTCCTAAAAATATTTAAAGATGCTTTACATCTAGCAATTCAGTTTTACTCTGAATTGTAAAGAAAGATCCATGATACAAGAAGATGGTATTTAACAAGTTCAAGTTAGTAATCTTTAAATAGCATACTGAGAACTTTCTTGGTTTGAMTCTATAAACTCTAAACAGATATTTCCACTGTATTTTCACTGGTCTAAGCTTGTTTCCATTGAAACCACTGGATAATTATTATCAAGTAGGGATGTAAGACTCAGGCCAGAAATGGAAGCTCCAGAAAAATCCTGTCTTGAACTATTAATTACACAAATGAAAGAATCAATAAGTATCAGTCAGAAGCCTGAAAGATCTCCAGCTAAAGAAAACACTGTGGGCTTACACCACAATATGTTGTAAAGCTCTTCAGTCTTTAAAACTAACAGTGTCATGTTTTGTATTCCAAAACAAACGCAGTCAGCATATCCTTTAGGAAGCTGTAAATGTTCATTCTTCTCTACAATTTGGAAAACAGCTGAGGTTAAGTTTAAATTTCAAGTTTAGTTCATATTCCTGCTCTATTTTTTTTTCTCCTCAAGAAAAGRACAGTTTTGAACACCGGAATGAGACTTGAAATAATTGTTGTTTGCTGTTGCACATTTATTGTCACTGAATATTTCAGCTTCAGTGCTGTCCAGTGCTCAAACACACACGTGATTCTATGAATAAACTAAATCTTTTACAAGATGAACTCATATGCTGCATGTGCAGCATGTGTGCATTCCTACTCCACTTGGTCAGTGAGAATCCACTGGATAGAAAACCCATGAAATTTAGCAAAAGCCTACTGTCTTTCACATTGTTTATTCAACTTTTTAACTCAAAGAAAAAAGTCCAGCAATAAGCTCCTAGCTGCAAAAAATCTACTTGTTCTTTCCTTATTTATTCTGACAAACATGTCCCATAGCTGCTACTAAGTACTATACCAMGTGACATACTCTTCATTAATTGGATTATTTTTACTTCTTTGTGTCAGTTTGTCTAATCCCAAATGTTTCTTCCACCTACAGCATATCCAGACTGACCAATGTTTGGCTAATTCTTGATCTCAGTTCACAGTTGCATAGAAAGAAATCTCAAAACAGAAGAAAGCCTCAAGCTCTTTTAGYTCCAGTTCCCTTCCCAAAATTGTTAGATACAAAATTAAATGTCAACATTTCATATACTCTTTCTAACTAAGAAAAATGGGGGCAGATAATGGTGCAATTCATTATTGCCTAGTTGTAGTTGCACAGTAACATGATTTCATCGTGGTCACAGGAGCTACAACCATCACCTAATCCAAAGAGGGGGAAAAAAGCACCACACTGTTGAAATAGTTTCTATAGAGGGATACAAATTCCGAGGGGAAAAATGACAAATTGTCACTGTATTAGGACATCAACATTGACAYAATACATTGTTATTACCCCTTCCTCACTTTTTGTTGCTTCACATATCTGTTCAGCGATGTGCTAAATTCAAAGGAAACCCAACGTCTTACAGCACTGAAAGTTAAAAAAAATGAATTTGTAGTGTCTAGGTCCAAAAAACACCCTGAGGCCTGACTGGAATGTTCCAGTCTTTAGCAGTTAAAAAGTGTGATCAGTTAAATACAAATGATGTATTGCCCTATGCTTGTGGCCTAAATCACTAGATGAGAAATCACATTATGTACATGAACTGTGATTGCTTTTCTTTTTTCTTTTAGATATAAATTACGTGAAGATAACTTCCCTAAAGAGTAATCCATTAAAAAAAAAAAAACAAAACAAAAACAGAACTATGCTTGTAAATTCTCGTAAGAATGGCTAAGAAGGCTGAACTATGTTTGCACTAGACTAAACAAGTACATTATTCTCATCCAATCTTCACCATCAGCCACAATTTCTGAAGCAATCCCATTTCCCTCATATTATCTTACTACAGGATCCATGACAGCTGGATTGCCGCCCTCACAGGCAGAAATACCAGGCTTCCAAACCTTGGCCAGGTTTGCAATTTCAGCTGTGACCACTTGAGGAGTTACAGTGGCAGGAGTTTGTCWAAGTTCTCACTTGAAAGATAATGTCAGCTAGAACTTTGTTGTGAATTTTCTTWGAGGCTTTTCCAGTAACTGACCTTTTCAATGAAGACAAAAGGGGTTTCAGAACATTTTTGCTATGTTAGAAACAAGAAAAAATCACCTATTTAAGCCAAGTAAAACTTCAAGCAGCTGAGAAAGAACAGAAATAAAAAATATTCACAAGAAACATCTACAAACAACTCTTCCTGCACACCCATTACATCTGTTCTCTGTTTCCATAATGCCTTCATTTCAATTAATCACAGAAAATTTTACAGTGCTGTCTACTCCCACATAATTTCTCCTTCCAGTATTGTGAGCCTGCTGGAGTTCACCTAGGTGCACCTTTCCCCCTTCAGAGACCCTCTCTTTTCTTGCCTCTTTCTTCTCCTACAAGTTCCAGGGACATGCCCTCCTCAGGAATCTCAGCTGCTGACCATGGGAGTTATGTCCTTTGCAAGCTTGAGACAAGTTTCCTCTTTTTTAAAGGAGTGTAATGGAACATGCAGACAAAGGAAAAACAGAGTTAAACATGTACCAACCTTAAAGATGCAATAAATCTCATGGCTGGAGTATTCTGGTAAAAATGTATTTTACTGCCTTAMATATTTATGTAATTTTCATGTCACATCTCTTTGACATTCTACAGACACATTGGTGAAAATATGGTTCACGGAAGACAAAAGAAATTTGATTAAAACTTTGGACTGGGGTTGTTGCCCACATCTGGAAATATCTGATATTCTTTTCAGTGGATGGAAATGAATGTGTGATTCTGTCTAATCAGAGATAAAAGAAACAGCSCTCTACTTTCAAGTCTAAAGGGTCCACTTACCTTTCAACACCCCCAGTTYTCCATCTTTGTGTCCTGTGACCCCTTGGTCATTAAAAGACTGAAAGACGGATACAAGTGGAGTTGGGACACCAAGTTCCCAGCACTCTACTTTGTTGATAAAGGCTGCATGGACTTAGTGTTCATATATGGACCTGATCCAGCTGAAATCAACAGAAGGCTTTTCATGGACTTCAAAGGTTTTTGAAATATAAGGCTCAGCTGTGGGAAAGATAAAWAAAATGAAGATTCTTGGTGTAAACTCCTAGGCAAGGGCTTTTTTAGTGTGAGGTTTACATTCGCAAGGCATCAGGTACTAAATATCAATACAGATGTGTCTGTCTTCTGTAGGATGTTCCTGATACTCAATCACTGATCCTATTTTCAATCCTCAAAAATATTGATAGTAAATTACAATGTTTTCTTTTTCTGTTTACAAAAGTTGGGTATGTAGTCAAATCCAGCTAATCAGAGAGCAAAAATCCACAGAGMATGGCCAGTGGAGGTGTAGGCCAGCTTGTCAATAACAATCTCTATTTGTAGACACACATATTCAGCACTCGGTCTTAAGAAGCTGCTCTTTGCAAAATGACAAATTATGAGCATCTGGAAAATCAGTCTGCTTTTCAAGCTGTCTCACAAACGTAATGTATTGGGCTTTTTTTTCTTATACAACACTCACTAAATCAAACATGTTTAAAAACATGTTTAMATAAATCTCAGAGCACTAGTTAATCACAGAGACAACCCATATTCAGACAACACATAAAGCTTTAATATCATTTCTAATATGAACACTGCTTATCTAAAAAACCTTTTGCTCTGTATTTAGTGGCTGTATCTTCCAATGGAAAAAGGATTTATATTTTAGAATTGACTTTTTCTTTTGGAAGTTTTCTACTGCTTTTCAAACCAGCATCTCCTCCCCCTCAYCAACATGACTGTGACAGTAAAACTATTCTTTGGCAATATTTTCYATACATAAAATGTCTGTCTCAAAACCTATTAGTAACATTCCTGTTGGATTTATTGCACCTGGTATCAAGCACATTTACCAAATTAATAGCTATTTTAATTTTATGAACACAAGCATAAAGAATTTTTTTTTCTTAATATGTAATATTAATACACRAGTAGATGTGAGAAAAATATCCTGGCAACTCTTATTGCTCAATATGGTTGTTCACCAGTCATTTACATTTTCATACTRTTCATTTGATTTGCATTTAAATTTACACTTGAGAGCAGACAAGTATTTTAATTTAGGAAAGCAATGAGCAARTTTAAGGTCCCAAGTCTGAGTAATCAAAACTACTAGAAAACAATGACCAGGCTGTGTAAACCCCTGCACTCGTATCAACTATACAAGCAATCACAGAGGCCAAAGAGATTTGAGTCTGYTCACTGAAAGTTAATATAACTCCCACTGAAATCAGGGGGGTTCATTACAGACAGGTTACAACAGCAAAAACCAAGTGTGGCTCAATTCCACAACACGGTGAGCAGTGCAGCTGTTTTCACTGGATTCAGCCACTGTTACTMAAAACAAACCTTTCATCTTCACAGTTTTTACCTAAGATTCTGATAGATCCGTGCACCTCTTGTTCATGACTGCAGATCTCAATGATAAGAGCACAACAAATGCCAGAATAATTATCCAGATCATATGCCTTATGAACACTAAAAACAGGAGAATGATTGGGACTTTTAATGAGTTTTGAGGAAAACRAAGTAATGACAAATGCTAAAATTTGTCTGTGGAAATAAATTTACAGCAGTGTGCTTTACAAGACAKATGAAAGTCAGAATTATTTAACACAAGGGCTATTTTTGGAAAGGAGATGAGTACTGAAATGGCAACAAAAGCAGATGGCACACATCTTCACATTTAGAAAAGGTTGTGAACATGTCCCAAGAGATCTAAGCAAACTCAGTGTCTGGGCAGTCTGTCCACTGGAATTGAAATATTTTGGGAATAACACATTGCATATCTATTACATCTCATTACAAAAATAGCACATATCTTTTCAAAMTATTTAATGAAAAACAATTTACAGTTTCAGAATTATTTGAGACAGTTACAATAAATGGTTTCTTCATGATTTCCTGCTTCTCTACAGCAGAGCACAGAGAGACACATGCACCCTGGGCTTTCAGCCTGGCCACCCCTTTCCCAGCCGGAATGCACTGCAGATTTTTGCAGGTGCAGTCACTCTAGAGTTGCAGGCAATTTGAAGGCAGATGTGCTGGCACGTAGACAACCAGCTTCCTGACTTTTAGGTGAAATCTGGTGTTGCTTATCTAGAGGTAATCACTTGCACACTATTTGCTTGCAGATATAAAATCTGAGAACGTTTTATTACTTACTTAAAAGAATTGCCTGTTTTTCCTCAAAAACTTCAGTTGTCCTGACAGGCAACAGTCCTTCCACAACAGTAAAAACAACCTTTTACCACCATATAGCTCTCAGTTGTTTAATACAACAAACTTTTAAGGCCTTACTCTTCCYTTTTACAGCTACTAAACATTATGCAGCACATGGCTCTATTAGCTTAAAATAATATTTTTTCATACTTTCAAAAACAATTTTGAGTTACCCTTGGCTCATCTAGCTTAGTACTAATTCCTAAGTACTAAATCATAGTACATTACTATTAGATTTACACTAAATCACATTTACAAGGGGAAATTTCCCTCTAAYTTCCCTCCATATATCACAAAACTGGCTTACCATAGAGGGATGTCTATGTTGTATCAAAATTTTCAACTATAATTCATCCTCTTCTCAAATAAGTCAGCTTAGGTATGAACACAGAACCCTCATGTGACCAAGGTCATTCACATTGTTGCATGCATCTTTCTAAAGAGTGCCCATTTTAATGAATTTAAACAATCTCTCAAGAGTCTRCTCAAGCAGAAATCACCAGACATGTATACATCTCCACATATCTGGACTTCCCCCTGGAGAATAAAGAAATGGATTTTCTAAGATGCAATTCATTACTGAAGATTACCCCCTTAAAAAATTTAAAACTATAGTGAGATGTGCTGATATCTAAAAGGATGGAAAAAAATTTGATCTGACTTGGCATTAGCATTTTGGTTTCAATGCACTGACAATCAGAAGTGGCCATGTATGAACTCATATGAGAAAATTWAGATCATGAAAATCATCTTAGAAGTGAATAAAAATATTTAGCAGTCATTATATCTTTAAAATGTAGCTAATCCCRTTCTCTGTTCTAGTCACTCCTCCACATCTGGAGCACTGGGTCCAGTACTGGGCACTCCATTACATGGTGGGACATGGACTTAGCACAGGGAGTCCAGAAAAGGGATTGCAGTATCTCTCACTCAAGAAGAGAACTGGGAGTGTTTAGCCTGGAGTGGAAAAGCCTCAAGGGTTTCTCATCAATGTTTTTAAGTACCTGATAGGACAGAGTAAAGAAGCTGAAGCCAGACTSTTCTCAGAGGTGCCCAGCAACAGGACAAGGGGAGATGGCCAAACTTGAAACTTGAAACTTCCCATCCAAAGATGGGAAACTTCATCTGAACTTGAGAAAACACCTTTTTARCTGTCAGGATGGTTAAACACTAGAACAGGGTGACAGGAAGTGCTGTTCAGCYTCAGCTACTGTCACTCTGTGAGCATGTGGCTGTGACCTCTCCAGTGACTCCACACCATAAGAACAATTTTATTGACCAACTACCCCAAATTCTTAGGGAATGTTCTACCACCCTCTTAGCTTTCGACCCAGCAAACAAGACTGACTGCTCCACTGTCTTAACTAAATTACCAAGTTGTACAAATTAAGCAGGAAGACACTTGAGAGGTCTGCAACAGATGCCAACTAAGACAAAAGATCAACAAGTTCACAGGTCAAAGTAAACAGTTTGCTCTCCACAGCATTTTTATGCTGTACCTTTACACTGATGCTCAAGCTCTTTTTCACAAAGAAAATTTTCATCTTGCCAGTTTTAAAACACAGCTCAGATGGCTGGCAGTAGAGATTAAAATCCAAAGTGATTTTTCACTCAACTTGAAAACAAAATACTAAAGGTCACTGCCATGCCTGCTCCTCCAAAACAAAAGGAGTCCATCCACAACTAATATCACAAATGGGAAAGGCTACACAGAGACAGCAAAGCAAGGAATTTATTCTCACTCCACTAAATYAGGCAGGTTATGCAGAAAAGCCCTAGTGAAACTAATCTGAGTATTCAAACCTCTTGTCCAGCTAGCTATATGTTATCCCTGTTTATATCTATACCCTTTTCAAGAAAACAAAAACTTGTGCAGTAGCTGACCTCAGCTTCATGAGGGTTTTACCTACTGAACTAAGTTACTACAAAACTAGATTCACAAATAAACTTTGAACACATCAATTTAGAATTTGTACTTTCCTGCTGAACATCAACTAAAACATCAAGATAGGAACTACCTTAATAGGAAAATGTTGAGGGAAAGAATCTATCCAATAATATCACTTTTCAATCTCTGTCACTAAAATAGTATGCCTTTYTCCACACAGGATTCACATGGTGTTTCTTGTGGAGCCAATTAGAGTCATTCCTCTAATTCCAAACCAGAGGAGGAATTATCCTTCCCATCTTAGAGGGGCACCATACTAACACTCAGGCACGGTCTTCTAGATAACAGACAAATGCACACAACACTGTTTATGATACAGGACAGTAAGGTTCAAATCTTTACCTTTTCCTCCTAATAGGCCATTTGATGGTCATGTTCTTGCTTACTAGAAGAACACTTTTGCCATTCTCCCCTGTTCAGGTGTTTTAGAAAGAATTTTGTTAGAAAAAAAAGCCCAACACAAGGAACTCTACTCTGCTTTATCAAAGCARTGACCCAAGAGATGGACAGGTTCAGTGACTGCTCCAATTACTCCCTCACACATTGTGCAACAGTCATTGTAAAACCCCAGTCTCAACACCCAAAATAGCTAAAAGTAAGTACTCTGAACATAAGGCTAGAGAGATGAGTTCTCTTTGCCCTTACTCCTTCTGGTCGCAGGTCAATAAATGCTTCATCCAGTGCTGTCCAGGGGCTTAACTTACACAGTTGGGATAAAAATACTTTCTCCCATCTGCAAAATTTTAGAGCAAGCTAAAGCCCACTATTGAACACACTCCAGTAAGACAGAAGAGGTATGTTGAAGTCCCTTCGTTTAGACATGAAACATAATCCTCCAGTGTGGATGAGTATGTAATCAATAAGTTGTTACACAGAAGAAGAATCCACTGCGATCCTTTAGCTTACATTTTTTATTTGATTACTTAGAACTAAAGGATTTTGTGCTAGAAAGCTCTCTGTGAAAGTTCATGGCCTACAGATAGGCCATAGATACAAAACATAAATATTTCCTTGGGTGTAAGATCCATGTGGGGCATTACCCTCATAATGACCTCACATATTCTTTCGTATAACCTCTACATGGAACTTGCCAATGCTACCACAACTGGAAAAGCCCCCTGGCCACAGGGATCTTAGAGGAAAAAACAGGCATCTGTGCCTGTGCAACAAGTATTCTGAGGATCAAAGATTTTCAATTTAGGTGACCAGTTCTTCTTCCAGCCCATATCAATAGTCTGCATGGAAAAAAAAAAAAAAGTATATTATTTAACCTAAGCTTCAGTTCAAGTAATTCTCTACTGACAGTGTACCTTTAAAATAAGTTTAGAAGTACTTTCCAAGTGTAAATTAGCAAACAGCTTTTTTTAAAAAAAGAATACCTCTTGAACCTTTCAAAAATATGGACAGTGAAGAAAAATAGGTGAAAATTCTATGTGAGCAGAGAAATCAATTAAAATCTCTTGTGAATATTTTGGAAGTTGGAAAAATACTAGTTGCTATTCACACAAGAGCCAGAAGGTATAGAACTCTACCCAGAATTCCCATTCATACTACTTCATTCTCTTTAAAAGTTGTTAGTAATATGATTTTAGTAGCATAATATATGCAAAAGGAAGTCCCTCTGAAGTTTTGGGGATGTCATCTCTCGCAAAGCATCCAGCTGCCATCTCCCTAACTGCCACCACTGAGGCTGTATCTAAATCAGGGCTGAGGAATGAGCAGGTCAGTCTTCTTTCAATTCTTGCCTTACTGGGAAACACTACAGTTCCTTCCTGCTCTGACTGGGAAGAGCTAGCATTTAGTTTGCTTCAAAGGTTGAATCAGATTACAAGATAAGTGGGCACCTCTGAAATGAAAAGAACTCCAGAAATTGCTACCAGTTGAGATGAAAAGGGAAGAGGAATGGTAGGAGGGAGAAGAGAAAGGAATGGAAGGAACATCGTACCCTTTAGCCCACATGGGATAATCTGGCCCAAACCTACACATCCAACAGTCCACTATGTCTTATCAGTCTCCTGTGAAAACAYTGGATGCTGGATGTACTTTAATACTCTCCTCCTTTCCCTCATTATAAGACAATGGAGAGCTTAACTTTTATAAACCAGAGCACTTTATCTTCCAAACATTACAGTCGTTTCATGTCTAGCAGGAGTTTAATCCCTAGTAATTTAGATTAATTACCACGTGCTTTAGCAGRTTGGGGTTAAAACTCTGAGATTTTCAACTGATTATAAAAAAAAACCAGCCAGTTATCAAGTCCTAACTGAGTAATTCCCTTCTTATTTCACTCTAGCTAATTAAAATGTAATCACAATTGTTTGGCAGTGTGCATTCTGTCAGCAGTTTTACGTTGAAAAGGAAATCTTGCCAAGAAAACACACAAAAAAGAAAAACAAAAGCCTTTCACTATGAATTGGCTTGATCTAAACTGCCTCTTTAGCCACTGAAACTGTAAAACAAGTATGTTACAACCGCTTGACAACGCAATAAAAAATACTAACCCCTCTGTAGGATAATGAACTACTTTAATGGGCATCCTCCTTTCAGGCCATCCTGTGATGCACGGACCACGCTGACATCAAGCGCTTCATCGCCCCCGGCCGAGCCCTGCGGGACAGCGGGCAGGGCAGGGCAGGGCAGGGCAGGGCAGCCCCTTCTCCACCCGCCTCGGGTCGCAGTCCCGGTATCTTCAACCCAAACCTGGCTGCAGACACCCAACCAACTTCCTGCTGCTCTTACAGCGTACACACTTAGCTCTCCTTTAATACTTTTTTTAAAATATTTTAAAATCGGGTAGTCCTTAAATACCTCTGAGACCTGCCKTTTGTGCCAACACCTTTGCCCCGAATGCTACTCCACCCAAAGCWTTTTCCCGGGCTGAGCGGGCGGCGCGGTCCCCGGCGCGCCGCGGAGATGGGAGATGTGCCACCCCGGAGAGCCGAGTGGGCTGCCGGCACACCGAGCTGGCCAGCCCTTTGCCAGAGGGGCAGGGGCACTGGGGAGGGAGAACGGCTTGCAGCTCGGAAGGGTTTCCATCATTGGGATGAAGTCGACTCGGTTTAATATCTGAGTAGTGTAGAACAGGTGGGGAAAGGAAAAGGGAAAGGTGCGCGTCTAACTAGAAGAGGAGAAAGGACGGGCAGACACCCGATGCTTCTAGCACCACTAGCTCCGCACTGCTCCCAGCATTTCATTTTAAGCCCCGCAGGTCTCCCGCCACTTCAATTACATTTCTCCCCACTTTATCCCTATTTGTTCACTCCCGTTAGCCAGAGATGTGCCTCTCCGTCCCAGGAAAAAGGAAAAAAAAAAAAAAAA